>NC_090328.1:78476174-78783839 GCF_035084215.1 Heptranchias perlo
TCTGTGCTTCCCAAATAACTCTAGGGTTTGCTATTTAACCCTAGATAATAATATAAAATCAAAGTATCTATCCATATACTATTAAAAATCTGTCTGCACAACTTGACTTCCGATTGTCCCATTTTCGATTTGGGCACTTGCGATGTGCTCCACCTGTCCTGCGCCCAGGCAAAGGGGATCGAATATCAGTACCATGGGGCATGATTTTAGCCCAGGGTGGGGATGGGGGGTGGAATTCCTGTTGGGAAACCCGGAAGTACAGGTTTCCTGGGCGTTCTTACAATTTTGACGTAAGGACGTCGTTTTCTTCTTTTTTGCCGGTTTCCCGCCCGAGCCAGCCTGATTGACAAGACGGGACAAGAGCTAGGAAGAGGACGTGATCAAGTAAGTGTTAAAATGGAGGGGGGGTGGGTTTCGGGGGGGAGGGGTTAGTCATCGGGGGGGGGTCAGGGGTCATCACAGGGTTGGAGATGGTGGGGGGGGGTCGGATATCGTGTGGGGGTCAGAGATCACGGGAGGTTCAGAGATTGTGGGGGGAATCGGAGATCGTGGGGGGGTCAGAGATCGTAGGGGGGGTCGGAGATCGTGGGTGGGATCGGAGATCGTGGGTGGGATCGGAGATCGTAAGGGGGTCGGAGATCGTAAGGGGGTGGGAGATCGTAAGGGGGGGTCGGAGATCATGGGTGGGGTCGGAGATCATGGGTGGGGTTGAAGATCATGGGGGGGATCAGAGAACGTGGGGGGGGGATCAGAGAACGTGGGGGGGGGATCAGAGAACGTGGGGGGGGATCAGAGATCGTAGGAGGGGGTTCGCTGCAGGTAGGCTTGTTGGGCCTGGGGGAAGCACTCCTGCTTCTCCAGGCCCATAAGCTGTGCAATAAAGGCACTTACCTGCAGTTTTGGGCCTCCTCGTCTCCTCTGTGGTGTGAAGGTGAAGGCCCAGGAATCCCGGCCCCCAGGGGCTAAATTCAAAAAAGCTTTGAAAGTGGGGGCTTGCAGCCTTCTTAAAAGCTTTTAAGGCCTGACCTGCCTCCTGGGAGTGGATTAGTTGCCCGCCCCTCGTCCCACCTCTGTGAAAACTGGAAATGGGCGGGTTGGGGGCAGGTTTTAGATTTTTGCAATTGTTACTGCCCCCCGCCCCCAACCCACCCGTTTTTCCAGGCTAAAATCATGCCCATGGTCTCAACATGTGGTACAGAAGTGGGCCTTGTCGCTGTCTGCCACGACACTTCTGCTGTCAATAACTGAAAATATAAACCATAAACTGATTGTGGAAAAAGGTAAGATCATACAGAACATATGTCAAGGCAGTAACACATCAAGAGAATGAATTGCTGACACAGATTATGAAGTTGTCTCATATCCTTGATATGTTGCTGCATTGTAACAGACTCTAGACTATGTATCGTTACATATTATTCCATATTATATACATACTAAAAGCAGAAATCCCAGGTAATTAACAGTTGATTGATTCTTGATTAATTTACATTGAAGATGTCACAATTATTAATCTCCTAGCAGGATTATCATTGTACACGAATGACAGGAAGTACTCTTGCACTGTGTGTTACCACTGATAGGATCAGACTAAGGGAGAATACAAGAAGGTCTAAGATAGGTTTACAGTGCATGTGTGTAAATGCACAAAGCGTGGTAAATAAGGTTGGTGAGCTGCAGACGCAAATAGCCACATGGGAATATGATGTTGTGGTGATAACGGAGACCTGGCTCAATAAAGGGCACAATTGGGTACTAAATATTCCTGGATACAAGGTGTTCAGGAAAGATAGGGAAGCAAAGAACGGGGGTGGGGGTGGCGGTATTGATTAAGAAGAATATTGCAGTATTGAGGAGAGAGGATGTCCTGGAAGGGTCAAAGACAGAATCTATTTGGTTAGAGTTAAGAAACAATAGAGGTGCCATTACACTATTGGGTATATTCTAAAGACCACCAACTATTGGGAAGGATATAGAGGAGCAAATTTGCAGCGAAATTACAGAGAAGTGCAAGAGCCATTGAGTAGTGATAATGCGGGACTTCAATTATCCTATTATAGGCTGGGATATACTAGTGTAAAGGGCAGAGAGGGGGAAGAATTTCTGAAGTGTGTTCAGGAGAACTTTCTTGATTAGTACGTTTCTGGCCTAATGAGGAGGGAGGCATTGCTACATCTGGTTCTGGGGAATGAGGTGGGTTAAGTGGAGCAAGTGTCAGTGGGGGAACATTTAGGGAACAGTGATCATAGTATCATAAGGATTAGATTAGCTGTGGAAAAGGACAAGGAGCAATCTAGAGTAAAAATACTTAATTGGAGGAGGGCGAATTTCATTGGGTTGAGAACGGATCTGGCCCAGGTAAATTGGAATCAAAGATTGGTGGGCAAAACTGTAATCGAACAATGGACGGCCTTTAAAGAGGAGATGGGTCGGGTACAGTCTAGGTACATTCCCATGAGGGGGAAAGGTAGGGCAAACAAAGCCAGAGCTCTCTGGATGACGAAAGAGATAGAGAGTAAGATGAAGCAGAGAAAGGAGGTGTATGACAGGTGTCAGGTTGATAATACAAGTGAGAACCAGGCTGAATATAGAAAGTTCAGAGGGGAAGTGAAAAAGGAAATAAGAGGGGCAAAGAGAGAGCATGAGAATAGACTGGCAACTAACATAAAAGGGAATCCAAAAGTCTTCTACAGGCATATAAATAGTAAACGGCTAGTAAGAGGAGGGCTGGGGCCAATTAGGGACCAAAAAGGAGATCTATGCATGGAGGCAGAGGGCATGGCTGAGGTACTAATTGAGTACTTTGCATCTGTTTTTACGAAGGAAGATGATGCTGCCCAAGTCACAGTAAAAGAGGAGGTAGTTGAGATACTGGATGGGCTAAAAATTGATAAAGAGGAGGTACTAGAAAGGCTAGCTGTACTTAAAGTAAATAAGTTACAAGGTCTGGATGGGATGCATCCTCGGTTGCTGAGGGAAAAAAGGATGGAAATTGCGGAGGTACTTGCCATAATCTTCCAATCATCCTTAGATACGGGAGTGGTGCCAGAGGATTGGAGAATTGCAAATGTTACACCCTTGTTCAAAAGGGGTGTAGGGATAAAACCAGCAACTACAAGTCAGTCAGTTTAACTTTGGTGGTGGGGAAACTTTTAGAAATAATAATCTGGGACAAAATTAAGTCACTTGGACAAGTGTGGATTAATAAAGGAAAGCCAGCATGGATTTGTTAATGGCAAATCGTGCTTAACTAACTTGATTTAATTTTTTGAAGAGATAACAGAGAGGGTTGATGAAAGCAGTGCGGTTGATGTGGTGTATATGGACTTATATCCAGTATTTTGTCTGACTTTTTTTCTTTTCTTTTAAGTAAACCTCAAAGGTTTACTTGTAGATAGGCCTGTGCAATCCTGTCAGAGCATTGCCGTAATTAGGCCCCAGGAGCAGCAGCCAGAACGTTGGCAATTTTTTTTTACATTTTCAGACATTTTTCCTTCGTCCCCCCCATCTGCAGGCCTCAAAGGCTTCCTGCAGCAAGTTTCCAGCCCCAATTTGTTGCGACTCCCTAGAAGAAGCTGGGCAGCCCGCCTCCAGCATGCAAATGGCCACAGGGCCAGAAAGTCGACTGTGGTCAGAGAACATCTCCGTGGAGATGTGCCCAATTGGAAATCTAGGCCAGTGAATGTAAGAGCAAGAAAAGACAATTCGGCCCATTGGAGCTGATCCCTTTATTATCCTAAATCTCCCAGGCTAGTATCTCATTACATTTTAATTGCCCCTAATGTCTTTGTCTCCACTACCTTGCTTGGCAGATTATTCCAAACATTTACCACCCTTTGAGTAAAACATTTCTTCCAAATATCTACTTTAAATTCACTTTTAATTTATGTTCTTTAGTTCTACTAGCCTCACTTACTTGGAAGTGATACTTTGGTTTTCCTTACCTATACCAGTAAATATTTTATCTACTTTAGTAAGGTCACCCCTCAGCCATCTTCTCTGTAGACTGTAGAGCTTAAGCTTCTCTAATGTTTCCTCATAATTTATTGCTTTTACACTTGGAATCATTCTTAATGATCTATTCTGCACCATCTCTAATGAAGTGGAGATGCCGGTGATGGACTGGGGTTGACAATTGTAAACAATTTTACAACACCAAGTTATAGTCCAGCAATTTTATTTTAAATTCACAAGCTTTCGGAGATTTTCTCCTTCCTCAGGCAAATGTTTCAAGATCTCCTTGAAGCCTACGCATTTATACATATTGAACAATAATAAATGGTGTTTACAGACTGCCTCTGCAACTGCCCGTTGCCAAGGCAATCACCGTGTTCAGACAGAGAGGTGTTACCTGCAGAACCTCCGAATACACATTCAATAAAAAAACAAACAGGGAAAAAAAAACAGAGAGAAAAAAAAAACACAGAGAGAGGCAGAAACATCCGGAAGGCAGAGAGAGCCAGCAAATGACCCATTATATTAAAAACAGATAACATTTGTTCGCTGGTGGGGTAACGTGTAGCGTGACATGAACCCAAGATCCCGGTTGAGGCCGTCCTCATGGGTGCGGAACTTGGCTATCAATTTCTGCTCGACGATTTTGCGTTGTCGTGTGTCTCGAAGGCCGCCTTGGAGTACGCTTACCCGAAGGTCGGTGGATGAATGTCCATGACTGCTGAAGTGTTCCCCGACTGGGAGGGAACCCTCCTGTTTGGCGATTGTTGCGCGGTGTCCGTTCATCCGTTGTCGCAGCGTCTGCATGGTCTCGCCAATGTACCATGCTCTGGGGCATCCTTTCCTGCAACGTATGAGGTAGACAACGTTGGCTGAGTCACAGGAGTATGAACCATGCACCTGGTGGGTGGTGTCATCTCGTGTGATGGTGGTATCTGTGTCGATGATCTGGCATGTCTTGCAGAGGTTACCGTGGCAGGGTTGTGTGGCGTCGTGGACGCTGTTCTCTTGAAAGCTAGGTAGTTTGCTGCGAACGATGGTCTGTTTGAGGTTGGGTGGCTGTTTAAAGGCGAGTAGTGGAGGTGTGGGGATGGCCATAGCGAGGTGTTTGTCCTCATTGATGACATGTTGAAGGCTGCGGAGAACATGGCGTAGTTTCTCCGCTCCGGGGAAGTACTGGACGACAAAGGGTACTCTGTTGGTTGCGTCCCGTGTTAGTCTCCTGAGGAGGTCTATGCGATTTTTTGCTGTGGCCCGTCGGAACTGTCGATCGATGAGTCGAGCGTCATATCCCGTTCTTACTAGGGCGTCTTTCAGCGTCTGTAGGTGTCCATCGCGTTCCTCCTCGTCTGAGCAGACCCTGTGTATTCGCAGGGCCTGTCCATAGGGGATGGCCTCTTTGACGTGGTTAGGGTCCTCACTCTACCGCAAGCCCACGGACAACCTCACGATGCTCCACTTTTCCAGCTTCCACCCTAACCACGTCAAAGAGGCCATCCCCTATGGACAGGCCCTGCGAATACACAGGGTCTGCTCAGACGAGGAGGAACGCGATGGACACCTACAGACGCTGAAAGACGCCCTAGTAAGAACGGGATATGACGCTCGACTCATCGATCGACAGTTCCGACGGGCCACAGCAAAAAATCGCATAGACCTCCTCAGGAGACTAACACGGGACGCAACCAACAGAGTACCCTTTGTCGTCCAGTACTTCCCCGGAGCGGAGAAACTACGCCATGTTCTCCGCAGCCTTCAACATGTCATCAATGAGGACAAACACCTCGCTATGGCCATCCCCACACCTCCACTACTCGCCTTTAAACAGCCACCCAACCTCAAACAGACCATCGTTCGCAGCAAACTACCTAGCTTTCAAGAGAACAGCGTCCACGACGCCACACAACCCTGCCACGGTAACCTCTGCAAGACATGCCAGATCATCGACACAGATACCACCATCACACGAGATGACACCACCCACCAGGTGCATGGTTCATACTCCTGTGACTCAGCCAACGTTGTCTACCTCATACGTTGCAGGAAAGGATGCCCCAGAGCATGGTACATTGGCGAGACCATGCAGACGCTGCGACAACGGATGAACGGACACCGCGCAACAATCGCCAAACAGGAGGGTTCCCTCCCAGTCGGGGAACACTTCAGCAGTCATGGACATTCATCCACCGACCTTCGGGTAAGCGTACTCCAAGGCGGCCTTCGAGACACACGACAACGCAAAATCGTCGAGCAGAAATTGATAGCCAAGTTCCGCACCCATGAGGACGGCCTCAACCGGGATCTTGGGTTCATGTCACGCTACACGTTACCCCACCAGCGAACAAATGTTATCTGTTTTTAATATAATGGGTCATTTGCTGGCTCTCTCTGCCTTCCGGATGTTTCTGCCTCTCTCTGTGTTTTTTTTTCTCTCTGTTTTTTTTTCCCTGTTTGTTTTTTTATTGAATGTGTATTCGGAGGTTCTGCAGGTAACACCTCTCTGTCTGAACACGGTGATTGCCTTGGCAACGGGCAGTTGCAGAGGCAGTCTGTAAACACCATTTATTATTGTTCAATATGTATAAATGCGTAGGCTTCAAGGAGATCTTGAAACATTTGCCTGAGGAAGGAGAAAATCTCCGAAAGCTTGTGAATTTAAAATAAAATTGCTGGACTATAACTTGGTGTTGTAAAATTGTTTACAAATCTCTAATGAAGGCACATCACTTTTGCGACGTGGTGACCAGAACTGAATGCAGTATGCTATGACTTGTGCATTGTAAATACTTAGCATAATCACTGGAGACTTGCATTGTATTGTTCTGGTTATCCTATTTCCTCTTTTAATTGCTTCGACGCATTGGCCCTGAATTTCTGTGGGGGTTCTCACCATAACTTTGGCAGGATATTGGTGGAACCCCAGAAGAAATGGCATAAACGACAGTTTTTAGCAATTCAACTCATTTCTGTGGGTGTTCCACCAATATCCCACCGAGGTTGAGGCAGGAGATTGGGAGAACCCCTACGGAAATTTGAGGCCGTTGGCTAGACAATGAAAATGATGAATCTACTATTGCTTCTTTCTAATCCTTGTTGCTAATTCTAGGTTTAAAATAACCCTCAAGAATAACCAACTTGAACAAATCTTATGAAATGCAAATAACTTTGTGTTGTTCTCCTTAAGGAACTACAATCATTAATTTTTTTTGGCCTTTGAGGTTTTGTAAGAATAACGTTAATGTTAGAACACTAACAATATGGTCCAATGATTAATCAAATAAAAGAACATTTTTATTCTTAAAAACATTTGAGTATTGAACTTATGCAGATCATAAACCTATATTTCATCAATCAACAAGTAAATGAATTAACATTAAAAAAGCTCTAACGATGGAGAAAATGAAATAAAGGGGTAAAATGAAAATTTAAGAAATACCATTCTTCTTTTAAAAAAACATAGAAAAATCTTAGCTACATTAGAATTTCTCTAAAGGAGAAAGGTGTACGTCAATGATCTATTTTACCTCCCTCACCCCAACAGTGAGAGTGTGACTATAAATACAGCCAGCATGCACTCTGCAAACTGTGGTGCATAATGTTAAGTACTTAGTGTGATGGAACATTTCATTTCTTTCCCTCTCCTGAAGGTGCTGATTTATGCTGTAGTACAATTCCCTTGCTAACATCCATCCTACAATACCTTGTCCATGTAGACATTCTTCATAGGTGAGCGAAAACAGTGAGAATCATATAAGGCTATTCGACTATAGGGCATTACAGCTAAGCCTGATCCTCACTCCATCTGATGTACACACATCTTTTAGCAGCAGCCATTATACAGTGACCATGATCAAATTTAATGATTATCTCCTCCTTTCTCTAATGACACTGAGGCCAATTGTACTGCCCCTATCACTGTGCTGGCTGGAATGAGCTAAATCAGTTCAAACTGGGGATAACCGGGGTCCTTCTTGGTCTGTACGGTTCAGTTCCTACACTGGGCAGTGCATTTGCCAACTGAGCCATTTAAATTAACATTTCTGAACAGTGATGTGAATAGAAACAGTCCCTGATTGCTGGCAAATTCTAAGATGCAATTGACTTGCAATAGGTAAATGATAAATCAATTTGTTGCGTTAATTCTGCTGAGTTCTTTCATAGCTAATTGGAAGAAGGATTAGTGCATAATAGTGTGTGTTTTCTATCCAAAACTGATTTAGCTATTTATCAATGCACCACAGAATCTGTGAACAACCAATGCTACCACCATTTCAACTACTGCCGACATGTACTAGTCTACAGATGCAACTTAAATCTCATGTTATACTATCAAAAAATCCCACAGTCCATATTACCTGTGGAATTTTCAATAATCTACTGAAAATAATTTTCCAATAAACTGTAAAAATGAAATCATAAAGGACATGCTGCTGTGAATAGTGCTTAGCATTGCTGCGAGTGGCAACCACTTCCAAGAATACCAAGAGATCCTGGACCCCTATTCAAAGACCTAAAACTTTTTACTAAAGTTTCTTACACATTAGGGTAACCTTTCAAGTTATTGCACATGGTAAGGACTTGGATAATCAACCATATTATCGATTGTATAAAAAATTAATAAGGGAGGAAGACTTTATTTGCTAATTATCTACAGCAAGTTCATATATACAAGTGTAAAGAACACCTTTACGATTTTGCTACAAATACTGAACAGAAGTTACCTTCCCCCAGCTATGCAACAAACTAATCTCAGAGTTTAGAGGGGATTCATGTTGTGCTGAAGCTTCATTCACACAATTTATGATATTATAGCATTGCAGCTTTATATCACTTGAAAGAGTACTTTGCGTTATATGTTTTCATCTCCAATACAAAACAATGCACCACGACCACACGAGACTTAATAATCCAAGTCCGGGTGCAGGAAACTGTTAAAATAGAAGTCAGAGAAAACTGTTTAGATTTGCTACATTTTTGTGATGGCATCTGAACAAGTTGGAATGGTTTAAAATAAATAAACTCGTTTTGCTAAATTGAATGATTGGTATATAAGATTCTATCATCTAGTTTTTTTTAAATAATTGCTTACAAAATGGTTACTTCATCTTTACAATAATCCAGTGGACATCCAAATTAGGCAAAGTGTTTTATTCTTTCTTTTTGGTAATGAGTTTTGTGCTTATCAAAGTAATGGATGAGTGTGCTGAGAAATAGAATATTTATGAAGGGATTCGATAGGGTAGACTTAGAGAAGATGTTTCCACTTGCGGGGGAGTCCAAAACTAAGGGCCATAAATATAAGATAGTCACTAATAAATCCAATAAGGAATTCAGGAGAACCTTCTTTACTCATAGAATAGTGAGAATGTGGAACTCGCTACCACAAGGAGTAGTCGAGGCGAATAGCATAGATGCATTTAAGGGGAAGCTAGATAAACACACGAGGGAGAAAGGAATAGAAGGATATGTCGATAGGGTTAGATGAAGTAGGGAAGGCGGAGGCTCGTGTGGAGCATACACACCGGCATAGACCTGTTGAGCCGAATGGCTTGATTTTGTGCTGTAAATTTTATGTAATACTATGAACTATGTGCAGCAAAATGTGTGAATACTTATGTACAGAGAACTGGGCAGGGACTGCCCAAACTGTAGATTCTTAATAGCCAATAGTGAGTAAAAGGAGTGATGTTCTATTCCACAGTGTTGCACAATTCCCTACTCTACTTTATTTCCAGAAAAGGGCAATTACAACCTATTACGAGACTTAGCGCATGAATATTACGAAATACATTTCTTTGTCAGTGTTTCCCTCTTCACATTATTTCTCATCCATGGTAATGCTTGATTCAGATACACCTGGGGGGATATTACAGTTTTATCCGATTCTATCCAAAGCTGATTCTACAGATACCAATGGTAGAATCTGCTTTGTTTCATTTTCTGGAGGGTCTGAGGTTTTTATGATGTCATTTATAAACTGAATTTTGCAAAAAATGGAAATTGCTCTGGTTTTTAACTGACACCATAAAGGAAGCATTATGGTACTTTTGATCAGGATGTAAAGCAGAGACTGCAACCTTCAAGCACTGCTCTCCCTTTTTCACTTCCATCAGCATACAATCTGTGATTGTGGGCTTTTTTTGAAATCCAGTGCACCTTAACCTCTGCCGTTGGGATCCACAATAGCCTAATGTCAATGTCATGTGCTACAATGTCATAACAAACTCCAAACTTCACATTATTCTGTATTCATTTTAAATGAATGATACAGAAAAATGGCATTAGCTTCTATATAGTACAGCACAACAACTTGAAATGTGGCATTGTGTGGCAGGTGATTAACTGGTTCCTAGAAACTATTTCATAAATATTTAATAGCCATAAAAAGTGCCCCAAACCCTTGAGATGAAAACCATGTTTGTTGGTTAAATGAACAGAAGGCTCAATTTTAACTCTGAGCAGATTTTGGGCAGGTGGGTAGAAATGAGGCCTGGGCTATTTTTACTCCTGGACCTCATTTAAATCCTGAGG
Source organism: Heptranchias perlo (assembly GCF_035084215.1). Lineage (NCBI taxonomy): Eukaryota > Metazoa > Chordata > Chondrichthyes > Hexanchiformes > Hexanchidae > Heptranchias > Heptranchias perlo. The sequence continues at coordinate 78,486,660 of NC_090328.1, forward strand.
CTGACTTCTCACCCTTTCTGGGCAGGAAGTCATTGGGAAGCGTTGGAAAATCATGCGAACTGGAGACCGCTCTCCGACATCAGGTAGGTGGTGAGATTGTCTGCCAGGGCTGTCTGGTAGAGGTCTTGCGACTGATCCAGGGGTGGGGGGGTATGGTGGGGGGAGGGGTGGTGAGTCCACAGCAGGGAAGGCCCACGCTTTCTTTGTAGTGCCCAGAGAAGCACTCCTGCTCCTCTTGGCCCCACAAGGAATGTAAGAGTTGTAGCTGTTTGTGCCTCTTCTGGCTCTGATCCTCTTCCCTCCCTGGCCGGTTAAAATTGCAATAGATCCCAATGACATCATTGCGAACTGACACGCATATGTATAAAGGTAGCTGGCGGCTTTGGACAGGTATCCTTGCCGCCTGCTTGGGAGAGCAGGTTAAAATTGCCAACAGCCAGCTCCCAGTGACTTTAGGCAGGTAAATAATCTGGGTGAATTTAACTGCCCACCCGTCTGGTTCCCACCGGCCGAGTAGCATTAAAATCTAGGAAATCTCCTATAGAAGAAAGTTGTAGATTTTCTAATGTATTTTTTCACCTAACTTACCAAAACACTGTTTTATGAATGATTGTAATGGCCTATGTAAATTGCAAATGTTAAGACATAAAATATTGTAAATTGCTACACTTTGCAAAGGATTAAAAGTATTGGAAACATAGGTGTCAAGTGTGATACTTTACATGCAGCCTGCTAAATGTGTTGAGTTGGCAAAAAGAGAAAAAGAAGGAAATAGTAATTTAAGTGGCTTCCACTCATTTTGACATCAGAATGTCTCAGGCAAGTTTGCTCTGAAGGACCCCCATCACTGTGATGGTAAAAGTATTGCTAAAGAAAATAAACTAGTCACTCGGGAGGGACTGTCTAGAAAGAGTGATTGGCTAAGTGGATAGAGAGTTTCCAGGCAATATTACATAGTTACATGGGGTCTATAGCACAGAAACAGGTCATTCGGCCTAACTTGTCAATGCCGGCTTTTACGCTCCACACGAGTCTCCTCCCACCCCTCTTCATCTAACCCTAATGGCCTATCCTTCTATTCCTTTCTCCCTCATGTGCTAATCTAGCTTCTCCTTAAATGCATCTATGCTATTTGCCTCAACTACACCTTGTGGTAGCACGTTCCACATTCCTTGGAGGGAGGGTTTTAGAAATCAGCAAAGGATGTGCAAGAAATTGAAAATGAGGGAGAAAATTGAGTATCAGAGTAAATGAGCAAGAAATATAAAAACAGATTGTACTTTCCCACCTAGCTTTGTATCATCAGCAAACTTGGATACATTACATGCGGTCCCCTCATCTAAGTCATTGATATATATTGTAAATAGTTGAGGTCCAAGCACTGATCCTTGCCTCACCCCACTAATTACAAACTTCCACCTGAAAATGACCCGTTTATGTAAATTGTGAACAACAGTGGTCCCAGCACTGATCCCTGTGGAACACTACTTCCCACCTGTTGCCAGTCTGAGTAGTTACCCTTAACCCCTACTGTCTGTTTTCTGTTTTATAGCCAGCTTGCTATCCATTCTGCTCCCTGTCCCCTGACTCCACATGCTCTGACCTTAGTTATGAGTCTACTATGTGGTACCTTATTGAAGACCTTTTGAAAATCCAAATATATTACATCTACTGCATTACCCTTGTCTAGTCTTTCTGTTACTTCTTCAAAGAATTCAATAAGGTTGGTCAAGCATGACTTTCCCTTTTTGAAATCCATGCTGACTATTCTTTTTTATATTTTCGGATTTTAATATGCCGGTGGGATGTCAGCTGGGGGTGGGGGGGGTCAATCGGCCCACGGGAAACCCGAAAAAAAATCCCCACCTTTCCCCACGCAATCGCAACTTAATTGATTGCCCTTAACGTGGCTTCAGGGTTTGCTGTCTGAAAGCTGCGCTGTGGGAAGACTGTGCATCCGCCTGACCTGCTGTCAGCTGGAGTGTTCGTATTTAAAGGGCCATTGCATCAATGGCTTTTGCTGGACAAACGAGGAACCGGGCAGAATGGAGCAGCAGAGGGGCAAGCCAGCTCCAAGATTCAGTGACGCCTCACTTGAGGTGCTGCTGGCCGGGGTGAGGAGGAGGAGGAGGAGTAGGGAAATTTTTACCTGGCCGATAGGAGGAAGAGTCCTGCACCTGCCACCAAGAAGGCCTGGCTTGAGGTGGCTGAGGAGGTGACCAGCAGGAGCAACATCTCCCGCATTTGGGTCCAGGAAGCGCTTCAATGACCTAACTAGGTTAGCAAAAGTAAGTACACTTACTGATTCTCCTGCATTCCATGGTGCACCCCTCCCCCACCCACCCCCTCATATTCTGCTCTACCAAGACTACTTCATCACATCATTCCTCACACCCACTTAAGGGTTATCGTCAATTTACCTTCACTTCCTCAGCACTTCCTCACCTCCCCATTTGTGACCCCACCACTACCACTCACCCCAATCCTGATCCAATGTGATGTCTCTGTCTGATACTCACCCTCTGATGCATCTCTTCCATGGTTAGCCTCACCCAAAGCAATATATTCATCAGCTGACCACTTCACCATCACTCACTCACACGTCTGTACTTTCTTCCCTTGTAGGTGAAGAGAGCTCAGAATGCATAGGAGAGGGCGAGGACTGGAGGGGGGGGGGGCCACAACAAATAGTGGTCCTCGCAGAGACAGAGGAGGAGTCCCTGGAGATCAGCCGCAACCTCGAGTGCCTGTCCATCGGGGATGCCAAGACTGGCACCCCACAAACGTCTGGCGATAGGACTTTTACATTCATCACATATAACATGAATTGATGTTAAGAATGATTGGCATGTTGAACACCTCAGTAAGCCTATCGCAACATGACATCTGTAATGATTCTTAATATTGTCTTCTGTTCTCTTCCAGATCCTTCAACGACTAAAGTGATGGGAGAGGGTGATTCCTCAGAGGAGTTCCAGGCCTCTGAGGGCGCACTGTCACATCTTAGCGAGCCATCCACCAGCGCAGATACTCACACCTCAGTGGGTCCTAGTGGTCAGTTAGTTGTGTTGGCATCTGGTGAGTCACCACACACAAGTGTGCATGAGCAGATACTAGTGGCAGGGGCAGCTGTGGAGAGTCCGCGCAGTGGGAGCACTCCTCTCCAGGCTCTGCTCAGCTGGATGCAGATGCTGAACCCCGGGGGCCATCCCTTAAAAGGAGAATGATCAAGGGACAGCAGCACATTTGTGAGGTACTAGAACAGGTGCCATGCCCACTCTCCACAATAGCCCAGAGGATGGAGGAGTCCAATTCCAGCATTAGTGGAATGGTGGCGCAGGTAAGGTGAGAGTGATTGTCCATAACATCAAGGCAGCATTTGACAGAGTGTGGCACCAAGGAGCCCTAGTAAAATTGGCTGGAGTCATACCTAGCACAAAGGAAGATGGTAGTGGTTGTTGGAGGCCAATCATCTCAGCCCCAGGGCATTGCTGCTGGAGTTCCTCAGGGCAGTGTCCTAGGCCCGACCATCTTCAGCTGCTTCATCAATGACCTTCCCTCCATCATAAGGTCAGAAATGGGGATGTTCGCTGATGATTGCACAGTGTTCATTTCCATTCGCAAGCCCTCAAATAATGAAGCAGTCTGAGCCCGCATGCAGCAAGACCTGGACAACATCCAGGCTTGGGCTGATAAGTGGCATGTAACATTCGCGCCAGACAAGTGCCAGGCAATGACCATCTGCAACAAGACAGAGTCTAACCACCTCCCCTTTACATTCAGTGGCATTACCATCGCCGAATCCCCCACCATCAACATCCTGGGGGTCACCATTGACCAAAAACTTAACTGGACCAGCCAGATAAATACTGTGGCTACAAGAGCATGTCAGAGGCTGGGTATTCTGCGGCGAGTGACTCACCTCCTGACTCCCCAAAGCCTTTCCACCATCTACAAAGCACAAGTCAGGAGTGTGATGGAATACTTTCCACTTGCCTGGATGAGTGCAGCTCTAACAACACTCAAGAAGCTCGACACCATCCAAGACAATGCAGCCCGCTTGATTGGCACCCCATCCACCACCCTAAACATTCACTCCCTTCACCATCGGCGCACCGTGGCTGCAGTCTGTACCATCCACAGGATGCACTGCAGCAACTCGCCAAGGCTTCTTCGACATCACCTCCCAAACCCGCGACCTCTACCACCTAGAAGGACAAGAGCAGCAGGTACATGGGAACAACACCACCTGCACATTCCCCTCCCAGTCACACACCATCCCGACTTGGAAATATATCGCCGTTCCTTCATCGTCGCTGGGTCAAAATCCTGGAACTCCCTTTCTAACAGCACTGTGGGAGAACCGTCACCACACGGACTGCAGTGGTTCAAGAAGGTGGCTCACCACCACCTTCTCAAGGGCAATTAGTGATGGGCAATAAATGCCAGCCTCGCCAGCGATGTCCACATCCCATGAACGACTTTAAAAAAAGGTAAGTGCGGGAATGTCTGCGATGGAGAGAATTGCTGCCTCTGTTGAGCTTCAAGCACGTCTCACAAATGGGTCTCTTCAGGCCCTGACAACGGCCGTGCGGACTCAGGGTGAACTACATTCTGCTGCCTTAAACAGGCAGACAGATACATTAGCAATAGCCTTACAAGGCAGCATATATGTCCTCCAAGCTGTTGTCCAGCAGAGTGGTAGAAGTGATGTGTCCCCGGCCCAGGAGAGGGATGATGACTAAAGGGGACATGGAAGTGAGGATGCCACTCAAAGCACTCCCACGTCTCACTCATTGCCCCCCTCTCAACCAATACCCGCAATGCTGCCTCCTCTCCAGGCGGCCGAGTCTGCCCCTGCACAGGTGCAGGTGAAGCAGTCTTTGGAGGGGCCCTCAAAGGCTCCAAAACCTAGAGGGCGTCCCCGCAAAGCATCTCAGCAGTCAGGGCATAAACATGAGCAACCTGCCACTACCTCTGCTCAAGCCACAGGGAATGCACCACGTAGAAGTAGTAGGAAGCGAAAGGCTAAGGTTTTGTGATCGCATATGGTGTCTGACAGACTGCCATGTTTTTCATTTATACTTGTTTTTGTTAAATTCACATTAAATGTTAACATTCTCACCACCACTGCCATGTCTTGCACATTCTTAAGTCCCTTTAGTGATAGCGCCCTTTCATTTGCTTCATCATGAACAGCAAGACTTGATGCCACCCAGTGGGTGCATTTACAGTGGGTGTATACGTAGTTATAGGACTGGGGGTGGAGGGAGGGCTGGTGTTGGCAGTGCTCATTCCAGGTGATCTGATGACTGGACTATTATCACTTTGCAGATGTTCTTATGAGAATCTGTCAAACATTAGTGACTCCCTGGCCTCACGATCAGCCAGGTGAGCCGCTGCTCTGCCGATGGGTTGCCCATCCTCCTCATCCTCGTCCACCTCCTTCTCCTCCTCAGTGTTGATGACAGATGGCAGATGGGGCCTCATCCACCGGTAACCCGCTCTATTGTGCGATGTTGTGCAGGACGCAACAGACGACTATAATTCTACCCTCTCTCGCTGGTGTGTATTGAAGCACTCCCCCAGATCAATCCAGGCACCGAAATCGCATCTTGAGCAGTCTTAACGCATGTTCAATGACAGACCTGGTGGTGATGTGACTGCCGTTATACCAACGCTGTGCCTCGCTGGTGGGGCTTCTCACAGGTGTCATGAGTCACGTCTGCAGTATCCCTTGTCTCCGAGGAGCCAGCCCTTAAGTCTGTTTGCTGCATGGAAGAGGGCCGGGATGTTGGAATCCCGCGGAATGAAGGAATCATGGCAGCTGCCAGGGAATCTGGTACACACGTGAAGAAATCTTTTCCGGTGGTCGTTAACGATCTGAGTGTTGATGCAATGATATCCCTTTCTGTTGACGAACAGTCCTGGCTCGTGCGGAGGTGCCCAGATTGTTACATGTGTGCAATCAATTGCAGTCTGTACACGTAGCAAGCCAGCCAGAGAGTGGAAACCCACTGCCCTCTCAATCTGGCTGAGGTCGTCCATGGGGAAGTTGACGTAGTGGGATGCCCTGCAAAACAAACCATCGATGACCTGTTGTATGCACTTGTGGGCAGATGATTGAGAGACCCCAGTGATGTCACCAGTGGTGCCCTGGAAGGATCCGCAGGTGAAGATGTTGAGGGCAGTGGTCACTTTAGCTGCCACGGGCACCAGGCCCAACCGGGAGCAGCTCTGCGTGAAGGGACCTGCAGATGTCTGCACCTGGCGACTCACTCTCAGCCTTCATATGCATTGCTCCTCAGAGAGGCCCAGGGAGCTCAGCCTTTGTCTGTAGACCCTCTCGTGCGGGTAGTGCCTCCTGTGACGTCGCTTCCTCTGTTGTTCCCCTCTCTGCTCTTCTGCAGGTCCCTGTGGTGCACCTCTGTCTTGTGGAGTTGCAAGTGGCAGAATTGCACGCCATGCCTGCTGACGATGGTGATGTGCCTCCTCCTCGAATGTACTGGCGAATGCAGCCATTCCGTCCCCCATCCTCCTGTTGTCAGTTTGAGGGGGTCCAAAAAGTTGGTAAATATGTGTAAACAGAAAAATTTTCAGTGTGAACCAAGAATTCTCAGTCTGAACACAAAGACTCCCTGCAAAAAGTTTGTCTGAGAGAACTGAGTGCCCTGCTGCAATTACTCATCTTTTATTCCTATCTGTCAAACAGGGATTTAAATGGCCAAATGGCTGTCGGCTGCAACCCGCCTCGGTTTCCATGGCGTGCTTTACACAGCATGGGAAACACATTGATGCAGTGTTATAATTGTTTCCCTGCATCAATAAAAATATAAATTCCAACAACCTTAACTACTTTGATCGATGGTTTAAATATCGTCCCGCCGGCAACTGAAGCTCTGGCTTCCTGAAGAACGCGTGCACCCAGTTGGATTTGGGACATACGTGTTTTTTGGCGGGCTGGAGCCCGGATTCTTTCCTACTCTGGAAATCCCCAATTTTGTTTGACCCCTGCCCCCAACGCATCTGGACTTTGGGGATAAAATCATGCCCTATATATTTTTCTATTACATCTTTGAGTAAAGATTCCATTATCTTTCCTACCACTGACGTTAAGCTAACTGGTCTATAGTTCCCTGGACTTGTTTTATCTCCCTTTTTAAATATAGGAATCACATGTATTACGGTAAATTGTAGGGTCATATTAAGGAGATAATTTAAAACTCACTCTTCTTTCTTTACTGCAGCCAAGAAACAGTCCAAAGTTTTGGAGCTCTAGCTTTCTGCTCTGGCTGTAGACTGAGGGAAAGCAACTATAATCCTGGGGTCTTGTCCAGCTTCTCCAGTGTAATAGCTTTTTAATACAAATTGACTTGGCATGATATACATGTAGAGCTGATCCTGCTGAAACAGGCCAAAAAGCATGCATGTTAACTTTGAGTTTCACATGACATGTACCGATTCATTACTGTGTCTCTTTGAGCTTTTGCTTCATCCAAATGTATTCAGCAATTCCATTCAAAGTTAGTAATGAAAAGGGGGGGCTAACCATGCGCTGAGAGAAAGAGAGCGAGAGAGGAAGGCACATACAACAACAACAACTTGGGCAGGATTTTAACTGCCAAGTCCGGGTGGGGGGTGGGGGGTTGGGGGGGGGGGGCAAACAAAATCGCATTTTTATGGAGCTGGAGGGAATTCCAGCTCCAACCCACCGAAAAACGTGTACGATCCAGTCGCATCTGGGTGCGCGCAGATCAGGAAGCCAGAAGTCCCGCCGGCAATTAAATTCAGCGGGCCGATAATTAAAGGGCCGAATGTACCTCATTGAGGTACTTAAGGTAGTTTATTTTTTGCATATTGGACACTTACAAAGATTTTAACGTTACCTGGGCAGCTTTCCCACGGCTTCCGATTGGTGAAACCAGACGGGAACGGCCGGATCAGTGAAAAATACACTAAATAAATTAAATATAATTACATTTCCCATTGGAAAAAATAAATAAACATACCTTACAAATGATGTCACCTGCACCCCCCGATGTCCGATGTCTCCCCCCACGATGTCTCTCCGATGTCCGATGTCTTCCCCCCCCCGATGTCTGATGTCTCTCCGATGTCAGATGTCTCCCCCCGACCTTTGTTCCCCTCCCCCCCCATCTCTCTCCCGACCGCTGATGAGGTCTCTTTCTCTCTTTCTCATCCCCACCTCTCGGATGTGTAGCTCCTCTCTGCCGGGCATGAAACCCGGAAGAGGCATTGATTGGCCTCATTAAGGTTGCGATTGCACTTCCCTTCCGGGTTTGGCACCCGCAAATCTTCCCTCCCCCGCACCGTTCTCCTCCTGCCAGCATCATGCCCTTTGCGTTTATATAGCATCTTTAACGTAGTAAAACGTCCCAAGGCGCCTCTCAGGAGAGTTATCAAACAAAATTTGACAATGAGTCACATAAAGAAATATTAGGACAGATGACCAAAATCTTGGTCGAAGAGGTAGGTTTGAGCATCTTAAAGGAGGAGAGAGAGATAGAGAGGTTTAGGGAAGGAATTCCAGAGCTTAGGGCCAAGACAGCTGAAGGCACGGCCACCAATGGTGGAGCGATTAAATCGGGGATACACAAGAGGCCAGAATTGCAGGAGTGCAAAGATCTCGAAGGGTTGTGGGGCTGGGGGAGATTACAGAGATAGGGAGGGGTGAGGCCATGGAAGGATTTGAAAACAAGGATGAGAATTTTAAAATCGAGCCAATGTAGGTCAGCAAGCACAGGGGTAATGGGTGAACGGGACTTGGTGCGAGTTAGGATACGGGCAGCAGAGTTTTGGATGAGCTCAAGTTCACGGAGGGTGGGAGATGGAAGGCCGGCCAGGAGAGCATTGGAATTGTCCAGTCTAGAGGTAACAAAGGCATGGATGAAGGTTTCAGCATCAGTTGAGCTGAGGGAGGGGCGGAGATGGGCGATGTTATGGAGGTGGAAGTAGACGGTCTTGGTGATGGAGTGGATATGGTGTCGGAAGCTCATCTCAGGGTCAAATAGGATGTCAAGGTTGCGAATGGTCTGGATCAGCCTCAGAAAGTGCCAGGGAGAGGGATGGAGTCGTTGGCTAGGGAACAGAGTTTATTGTGGGGACCAATGACAGTGGCTTCGATCTTCCCAATATTTAGTTGGAGGAAATTTCTGCTCACCCAGTACTGAATGTTGGACAAGCAACATGACAAATCAGAGGCAGTGGAGGGGTTGAGAGAGATGGTGGTGAGGTAGAGCTGGCAGATTGTGGCCCTGGGACCTTGAATACCTTAGTAGCTCCCATTACAATTACACCATTTCAGAACAAACCTGTTTGTTTTTGCACAGGCAAAAGAGAAGGGCCTAGAAATTGTTTTATGCCCGACTGGGCACAAACCCTACGGCAACCACGAACTCCACACCGAAACTAATGCGCAAGCGGACCACAGGAAATTGGTTGTCTTGAGTCATCAGGATTTGACCAGCTTGCTAGGGACGCCAGTCACGCCCCAAAATGCAGTGTGCCGGTTGTGAAGAAGATGTAGATCAGCCGGCGGGGACCTACATTGAAGCCGAGAGAAGGAGCGAGAAGATCGTGAGGGGGGTGAGAGGAGGCGAGTGATGGCTGGCAGCAGCCTGCAGTTTTAACGTGGAGCCAGGAGGAACACTCCTGCTCATCCTGGCTCTCCATTCAGGTAAGCAAATAATTTTTTACTTACCACTTTACTGGCAGCCTCCAACGTTCCCTTTAAAGACCCCTGGTTTGGCTGCTTTTCACCTGAGAAAACTGACTGCAGGATGCATGGCATATCAGTCAGGAACCAATTTTGTAAAAAGGCCTGAAATAAGTGTTAGGCCCCCGATTTGCATGGGCAATGAGCCTAACACCAGTTACAGGTGGGCACCCTGGGTGACTACAGAGTACCCTAAACAATATGTCATGTGGGATGAGCACACACACGCCATTTTGCACCCTTCAGGACCCGTTTAGTGCCCAAAATATCGTCTCTGCACGATTCAATTTCTCCAATGTTTCGTTCAATTCATTTTGATCCCTCTGTATAAAATTCAGTATAATTTTGAGAGAGAAGTTGTTCCAAATTTTTAGAAATTTGCATCTGGGAAAAAAATCCCCCCTAAAATGTTTTGATTTGCAAACAGGTAAAATGGAAATGTTTCTGTGTAATTCCACAAACACCCTCTGACTGATGACACTTAGTACCAACTAGCACTGACTGAGGTCGGTGAATAGCACAAAATCTGATTGACTGCTAACTGCAACAGAGGATTTTGTTTTTAATCTACTGCGCATATGCACATTGAAAAATTGGATGGAATTAAACTTCAAGAGGCTTTAAACTACTTTGACTATGAACTGTTTTATATTTTGATATATAAGGCTGAAGATAATTCCTGCAGAGCTTTGCTGAACTGGCTGCCAAGATTAACTTTACTGAAATAATTCCAGTAAATGAAAAAAACATAGCCATACAATTCCTCTCATTTAACGAGCACAGTAGAAACAAACATTGGGACCAATTCTCCACTTAAATGGCACTACTACTTTGCTGAGAGAAAATATGACATTTTCAACTGGAGAATAAAATTATACTTCTACCCCCCACCAGTCTGTGTTAATGCAACTATTTTTATTTATTCAAATTGCATGGCCACACAGAAGCAGAGCTTTTGGTGATCTCTGGCGGTTATGCTGGGATTTTGAAGGATAATCAGATAATAGGAAAGGGCAAAGCGCCTGGAAGTCCAGAGAAGTTGTTTTAAATTTTAAGTTAAAAGATAACAATAAAACAGTTTCAAAAAAAAAATCTAGGCTCATGCTAGGGATAGGAATAAAATCCATCATAGTCTTAAAATGTTGCTTACCAAATATGGGATTTGTAGTTGCATTAACACCAGCTCTCAGCTAATATTATTTGCCTTTGTAACTTTTTTTTTTAAAAGACAGGCAGAGAGCTCAGTTCTAAGAGAACCAACATGTTTTTTTGCCAACTTGTTTAACTCCTTTTGCGTGATAGGAGCGATTGGTGTGTAGTTTTATAGAATCAAAATGTCACTATACAGTTGCTGGAGCAAACCTTCCATTTGCCAGGAAATATATATAAGCTAGTCACATGACGTGTGTTCTGTTATATCATGATGAAAATTCCATCCATTTTCTTGTGATGTCAAAAATATTATTTCACAGGGGACTGGGTGATACAATGGCTAGACTCCTGGGTTCTGGGGTCAAATCTAGCCTAAACTGATGGGGTGAAAGTTTTCCCTAACTACTGGCTGTAATGGACCTATTACTTTGGGCAGTCTACATTCAGTTCTTAGTGGGCATGTACCTGCATAATATAACTGTCCCTATTTTGGCAATCCTCATTCAGAGCACAGGGTGGCTGGTGTTGGAAATTGAAACGATGTCACAAAGGTGTTTTGATGTTGGGGCTGAGGCATGTCGTTGAGGCAGAGAAGAGGAAGCTTGACTTTGCATCTGGCTTTACTATACCAGAGCTGGGAATGCTTGATGCTGGCACAGGGTGCCCAGCACTAACGTTCCTCAAAAAGCAAAATAGTGCAGATGCTGAAAATCTGAAATAAAAACAGAAAACACTGGAGACAGTCAACGGGTGAGTCACCCTTTGTCAATAGAGCAGAAACCAGTTGACGTTTCAGATAGAAACCCTTTCTCAAAACTGAAAGATATTGTAGATGAACAATATTTTAAAAAGGAATTGAATGGGGAAAGGGAGAAGGGAAAAAACACACAATGACCACACACACAGAAAAAGACATAGAATGACCTGTAAAGTGCTAGGGTAACGTTCAGGAAATGGTTAAAGTACAGAAGACAAGAGGCATAATGAGAGACATCAAAGAAATAAAAGACATATATGAAACATTGAGAGTATGAGCCGAGCTAAAGGTGGATGTAGAATGAGAAATATAAAAAGCTGGCAAAGTGGAGCAGGTTCCAGTGGTCCAGGAGTCTGATGGAATAAAAAAGTAGATGACAGCAAGGGTGCAAACCACTCCGTCAGCACAGTATTCCAAAATGGGGGTGGGGGGTGGGTCCCTATTGCTAGCACCAACCCACTCACCTTCCCCATCCCTAGATAGGCCAACATGCCAATTCCATGTTGCCAACACCTTACATAGAATTACATAGAATGTATAGCACAGAAACAGGCCATTTTGCCCAACAGGTCCATGCCAGTGTTTATGCTCCAGAAGAGCCTCCCCCCTTCCTACTTCATGTAACCCTATCAGCATATCCTTCTATTCCTTTCTCCCTCATGTGCTAATCTAGCTTCCCTTTAAATGTATCTATGCTAATCGCCTCAATTGCTCCTTGTGATAGCGAGTTCCACATTCTAACAACTCTCTGGATAAAGAAGTTTCTCCTGAATTCCCCATTGGATTTATTAGTTACTATCTTATATTTATGGCCCCTAGTTCTGGTCTCCCCCACATTTACCTTTAAAGAGAAAAGTGGAGTTATAGTTAAAGGTTGAAGTTGTTAAAGTCAGTATTAAGGCCAGAGGGCTGAGAAATGTCTAGTAGAGAGATGAGGTGCTGTTCCTCGAGATTGCATTGAGCTTCAGTGAAACAGTGTAGAAGGTCAGAGACAGAGGTCAGAGTGGGAGTGGGGTGGAGAATTGAAGTGGCAAGCGACAGGGAGCTAGGGATTACACAACGGAGGTGTTTGGCAAAGCGTTCACCTAAACTGAGTTTGGTTCCCTCAGTGTAGAGAAGACCACACCGACAGCAACGAATACTATATACTAGTTTGGAGGAAGCACAAGTAAATTGTTGTCTCACCCAGAAGGAGTGTTTGGTGTAGGAGGTGGTGAATGGGCAGGTGTCGCATCTCTTGTGCTTGTATGGCTGGAGATCCAACACCTGTTTCCCCTCCCCCTCCCCCTCCCCTTTTCCCTTGTTCTGTTCCCTTTTAAATGCCTTTTATGTGTAATATCTTTCCGTTCTGAGGAAGGGTTTATACCTAAAGCGCCAACTGATTTGTGCCCTCTCGACAGATGCTGCCTGAACTGCCAAGTTTCTCCAGCATTTTTTGTTTTTGTTTCATTAACATTTATCACCTTGATGAACACAAAATTTAAAAGAATTGACTTTTGGACAAACTTCTGATAATCTGCTTTTCATTAAAACAGATTTATTTTTAAAAAATTATTCAGTTGTAAAACAGTTATGCAGTTGCTTACTCTAGTTATGCTGAGAGGATGACACAGCTGACCTGTGGAAAACAGCTTGTCTGGTGACAGGGCTCCCTTACTGTGACAGTTCTCAGAAGAATGTTACTTTGAGGAGCAGAAGTGCAGGTTCGTCTTACTGCTATTTTGTACCATGCCCTGCTGCTATGCTTTGTAATTGATACTCTGTGGGTTTGCATTTCACATGAACTCTACATCCTTTTTTTAAAGCTAGCATGAATTGATCTGACAGTATCTCTTTAGAAGGGCATGGTACGTGAGTAATTCTGACCTGTGCATCATGCATGATCATAATGTGAATGCTATGCAAACCATAAAGTAGAGTGACAGAACACCATCAATTGCCAAATAGTCATATCCCAGCTCTTTAAGTCAAGGGAACCAGGGAGGCTGAATTAAAAAGGCAAAAGCACCTGCTGTTCATAAGTGCCTAGATAGTTTAGCACCTGGTACTTGCTGGAATTCTTGACTGTAATCAATTGTAGCCCTAATAGCACTTAGCATTTTTTTGTTAGGATGGTAATCATTGATTATAAATATATAACATTCACTTCAAGTGTCACATTTAAGACAGATACACAGCAATGATAGATGCAGGTGAGTAAAGTGGCTAAATTAGATCACACTATTTTCATGTATGCTAACTAAACTTTTATAGTGCAAAGAGAATAAAACAAGACAACAAATGGTATGCTTTATTAGTTTATATAAACTGTATTTGTTCAAAATGCTAATTGTGTTCCCTCATAGCCTTTTGTGGTTAAGTACTGATGTACATGATAATTATGGTTTTATATTTTGAATTTTTATTTAACACACATGTATCATAGCAGGTACAGCACAGGAGGAAGCTATTTGGCTCATCGTGCCTGTGCCGGCTCTTTGAAAGAGCTATCCAATTAGTCCCATTTCCCTGCTCTTTCCCCAAAGCCCTGTAATTTTTTTTCCCTTCAAGTATTTATCCAATTCCGTTTTGAAAATTACTAATGAATCTGCTTCCACCACCCTTTCAGGCAGTGCATTCCAGATCATTGCAACTCGCTGCATAAAAAAATGTTTCCTCATGTCACCTCTGGCTCTTTGCCGATCACCTTAAATCTGTGTCCTCTGGTTACTGACCCTTCTACCACTGAAACAGTTTCTTCTTATTTACTCTGTCAAAACCCTTCATGATTTTGAATATCTCTATCAAATCTCCCCTTAACCTTCTCTGTCCAAAGGACAACACCCTAGGTTTCTCCAGTGTCTTCACATAACTGAAGTCTCTCATCCCTGTACCATTCTAGTAAATCTCTTCTGCACCCTCTCTAAGGCCTTGACATCCTTCCTAAAGTGTGGTGCCCAGAATTGAACACAATATATAAATATAATTTCCCCCCTCCATTTCTCTACTAAAGACACTGGGCCCGATATTACCATGGCAGCGGGTTCGCGGCGGGGGGTAGATTGGGCATGTGGGTAACGTGCCGGTGAAATCAGTCTGCTCCGCACCGAATCGCAGGCTGATTGGATCCACTTACCTGTTCTTCCGGGTTCCCCGCTGCTAAGCTCCGTGGCGGGCGGACTGCGCATGCGCAGTAAGGTCTGTCAGCTGGAGGAGCTCTATTTAAAGGGGCAGTCCTCCACTGACTGAAGCTGCAAGAAATAGGAAAAATTACATCATGGAGCAGCCCAGGGGGAAGGCTGCTCCCAGGTTTAATGATGCCTCACTCCAGCTCTTATTGGATGGGGTGAGGAGGAGGGGGAGGACAGAGATCTTCCCCCGGCGGGCGGGAGGAAGCGGCCTGCCTCTGCCACCAAGAAGGTCTGGCTCGAGGTGGCAGAGGAGGTCACCTGCACCACCAACATATTGCCCACCTGCATACAGTGCAGGAGGCACTGCAATGACCTAAGTAGGTCAGCCAAAGTGAGTACATTTACTCATTCCCCTACACTCCATCTGCCACATCACCGCCCCCACCCCACATCTCCTTCTGCACAGCCAACACTACGCTGTCACATCACCCCTCACACCCACTCAAACCTCATCCTCATCTTACCTGCACTTACTCACCTCACCAGTACTCATCCCGCCACTACCACTCAACCCAATCCTCATACAATCTCATGGCTCTATTGCATACTCACCCTCTCATGCATCTCTTTCATGGTCAGCCTCACTCAACCTGCCACTACCTGTGCTGCAGCCACAGGGCATGCATCACATATGTGCAGTAGGAAGCGTAAGGCAAACGTGTCGTGAGCATGAAGGGGATGCACAAGGGTGTTTGAGGGTTTGTCATGGTTTTTACTTATATTTAATTTCTGATCAACTCACATTACGTATTATATTGGCACCACTACTGCCATGTCTTTGCAAATCTTGTTTGGTTTGTGCAATAATGCCCTTTCCTGAGGATCACAATGAAGACCCACAACTGATGCCACCCATTGTGTCACTGCAGAGTGGGTGTAGGTGTATTTGCAGGGCTCTTTTGTGCAGATGACTGAGAGACGTCGGCGATGTCCCCATTGGTACCCTGGAAGGATGCGGAGGAGAAGTTGTTGAGGGCAGTGGTGACTTTGACAGCGACAGGTAAGAAGATGGTGCTCGGGCCAGCCGGGAGCAGCTCGGCATGAAGGAGGCTGCAGATGTCCACGACTACATGTCGAGTGACTCTGAGCCTCCGTGTGCACTGCTGCTCAGAGAGGTCCAGGAAGCTGAGCCTCAGTCCGTGGACCCTGTGGCGAGGGTAGTGCCCTCTGCGATGCATCTCTCTCTGCCGTTGCCCTCCCTCCTGCTGTGCAGGTGCATGTGTCACAGCACTGTGTTGTGGAGCTCCACGTGTCCGAGGTAGACGGCGTGGCCGGCGAGGCTGGTGATGCTGTTTGCCCTCCGAGGAGGTCATGACTGCAGCTACGGCAGCCCCCATCCGGAAGATGTACACCTGAAGGGGTCTGCAAGGTAGGTAAATGTGTCTGGACACCGGGGTAAGTGTGCAAGTTGGTGAATTTTATTGTTAGGAGGAGGGTGGTGGAGGTCAAACTTTGTCCAAAGTGACAGAGTGGCCTCCTGCAATGAGTGAGAGTCTCGCCCCCTCACCTGTCATAAGAACATAAGAAATAGGAGCAGGAGTAGGCCAATCGGCCCCTCGAGCCTGCTCCGCCATTCAATAAGATCATGGCTGAGCTGATCCTAACCTCAAATCTAAATTCATGTCCAATTTCCTGCCCACTCCCCGTAACCCCTAATTCCCTTTACTTCTTGGAAACTGTCTATTTCTGTTTTAAATTTATTTAATGATGTAGCTTCCACAGCTTCCTGGGGCAGCAAATTCCACAGACCTACTACCCTCTGAGTGAAGAAGTTTCTCCTCATCTCAGTTTTGAAAGAGCAGCCCCTTATTCTAAGATTATGCCCCCTAGTTCTAGTTTCACCCATCCTTGGGAACATCCTTACCGCATCCACCCGATCAAGCCCCTTCACAATCTTATATGTTTCAATAAGATCGCCTCTCATTCTCCTGAACTCCAATGAGTAGAGTCCCAATCTACTCAACCTCTCCTCATATGTCCGCCCCCTCATCCCCGGGATTAACTGAGTGAACCTTCTTTGTACTGCCTCGAGATCAAGATGTCTTTTCTTAAGTATGGACACCAAAACTGTATGCAGTATTCCAGGTGCGGTCTCACCAATACCTTATATAACTGCAGCGATACCTCCCTGTTTTTATATTCTATCCCCCGGCAATAAAAGCCAACATTCCGTTGGCCTTCTGATCACCTGCTGCACCTGCATACTAACTTTTTGATTTTCTTGCACTAGGACCCCCAGATCCCTTTGTAGTGCAGTACTTTCCAGTTTCATGCCATTAAGATAATAACTTGCTCTCTGATTTTTCTTGCCAAATGCATAACCTCACATTTTCCAACATTGTATTGCATCTGCCAAATCTCCGCCCACTCACCCAGCCTGTCTATATCCCCTTGTAGGTTTTTTATGTCCTCCTCACTCTCCACTTTCCCTCCCATCTTTGTATCATCTGCAAACTTTGATATGTTACACTCGGTCCCCTCCTCCAAATCGTTAATATAGATTGTAAAGAGTTGGGGACCCAGCACCGACCCCTGCGGAATACCACTGGCTACTGATTGCCAGTCCGAGAATGAACCATTTATCCCAACTCTCTGCTTCCTGACCAGTCCTCCACCCATGCCAGAATATTACCCCCAATCCAGTGATTCTTTATCTTGAGCAATAATCTTTTATGTGGCACCTTGTCTAATGCCTTCTGGAAGTCTAAATACACTACGTCCACTGGTTCCCCTTTATCCACCCTGTACGTTATGTCCTCAAAGAACTCAAGCAAATTTGTCAGACATGACTTCCCCTTCGTAAAGCCATGCTTACTTTGTCCTATTAAATTATGGTTATCCAAATGTTCTGCTACTGTCTCCTTAATAATAGACTCCAAAATTTTACCCACCACAGATGTTAAGCTAACTGGTCTATAATTTCCAGCCTTCTGCCTACTACCCTTTTTAAATAAGGGTGTTACATTAGCAGTTTTCCAATCTGCCGGGACTTTTGCTGAGTCCAGAGAATTTTGGAAAATTATTACCAAAGCATCCACAATCCCTACTGCCACTTCCCTCAAGACCCTAGGATGTAAGCCATCAGGTCCAGGGGATTTATCCGCCTTGAGTCCCATTAATTTACTGAGTACCAATTCCTTAGTGATTTTAATCGTATTTAGCTCCTCCCCCCCCCCCCCCCCCCTAGAGCCCCCTGTTTGTCCAGTGTTGGGATATTCTTAGTGTCCTCTACCGTAAAGACTGAAACAAAATATTTGTTCAGCATTTTTGCCATCTCCATGTTTCCGACCATTAATTTCCCGGTCTCATCCTCTAAGGGACTTACGTTTGCCTTAGCCACCCTTTTTCTTTTTATATAACTGTAGAAACTCTTGCTATCTGTTTTTATACTTTTTGCTAATTTATTTTCATAATCTATCTTCCCTTTCTTAATCAATCCTTTAGTTACTTTTTGCTGTCTTTTGAAGACTTCCCAATCTTCTATCCTCCCACTAAGTTTGGCTACCTTATATGTCCTTGTTTTTAGTCGGATACTATCCTTAATTTCTTTACTTAGCCATGGATGGCTGTCATTTCTTTTACACCATTTTTTCCTCAGTGGAATATATATTTTTTGAAAGTTGTAAAATAACTCCTTAAATGAACACCACTGCTCATGTACCGTCTTACCCTTTAATCTATTTTCTCAGTCCACTTTAATCAATTCCGCTCTCATACCATCATAGTCTCCTTTATTCAAGCTCAGTACGCTTGTTTGAGAACCAACCTTCTCACCCTCTAATTGGATATGGAATGTAACCATGTTATGGTCACTCATTCCAAGGGGATCCTTAACTAGGACATTATTAATTAATCCTGGCTCATTACACAGGACCAGGTCCAAGGTTGCTTGCCCCCTTGTAGGATCAGTTACATACTGCTCAAGAAATCCATCCCTAATACACTCAATAAACTCTTTCTCAAGGCTGCCCTGCCCAATTTGATTTGTCCAGTTAATATGATAGTTAAAATCCCCCATAATTATAGCTGTTCCCTTATTACATGCCCCGACTATTTCCTGATTAATACTTCTTCCAGCAGAGTTGCAACTATTAGGAGGCCTATATACTACGCCCACTAGTGTTTTTTTCCCCTTATTATTCCTTATCTCTACCCAAACTGTTTCATTATCCTGATCCTTTGTCCCAATATCATTTCTCTGTATTACAGTGATTCCTTCCTTTATTAACATAGCCACCCCACCTCCCCTTCCTTCCTACCTGTCCTTCCTGATTGTTAAATACCCTGGCATATTTAATTCCCAGTCGTTGTCACTCTGCAGCCATGTTTCTGTAATGGCCACAAGATCATACCCATACGTAGTTATTTGTGCCGTTAACTCGTCCATTTTGTTAGATGCAGAATTTGGGGTTGCTACTTATCGCTAACCTAACCTATTGTAAACCATTAGTTTCTGTTAAAGAGTCACGCCTGAAATGTTAACCTATTTTTATCTTTCAGGTGATGATTGATGTACTGCGAATTTCCATGATTTTACATTTATGTTTCAAATTTCCAGCATTTGTGTATTTTCTTTTCATCTCTGTTATACACCACACTTAATTCTTATTTGAAATGCAAAATGCAGAATTAAATGTTATATATTCTTTTCATTTTCTATATTTGGTGTCCGTAAAGACTCATAGTAAACAGAACATTTATCTTACATTTAAAGACTGGGATTTGGGTTAAAACAATACCCTTTGACTTCTGTGATAGTTTCAAACTAACTCATGCAAACAGAATGAAGGTTTCTTGGCCTGCTGCTCAAGGTTGCAGTGATAATAGTAATGCATTTAATTCTGAATGAACTTGAATCCAGAAAATAAATCAAACCATACTTGGCAATAGTTAGATGATCACACTTTGAAAGGCCACTGGGATCTCAGGGTAGGAAATGACAGTCTCTTATTATTGCATTAAGAGGTGGCTCTTCTGAAACTGAGACTGAAATGCATTGCTGGGGAATTATCGGCAGAGCCTCCACACTGCATGTGAGCTATACTATGCCTGAACTGGAACTGCTTGACACTGCAACTGGACTCACGGTGGAAAAATGTCAACCAAAGTGCAAGCACAAGTCATACAAAGCAGCTCATTCAGCCTCTGAAAGAAAGATGGGTTAGCATTCCAAGGAGGACATCTCATCAGAGGAATTCTGATCATTGAAAACCTTAATAATAAATCCTTTACATTGCAAGGCATAGAATTAAGTTTAAAAAATGAACTTCCATTTTAAAACATTTGGGGGGCACTTGCTGGCGATGGGGACTCTTGGCTTCCAGAGCCACATATCGGAAAATTAGGGGTGTGGTGGTCTGCAATTTTCAGATATGCGCTGCTAGCAGCCGAAATTCTCTGCCATCAGCGCACACTCGAATCACTACCCTCTTGGTGTCTGGTTATGATTTTATGTATTTCCAGACAGCCTATCCAGAAACTTTAGTATCTGGTTACAAACTGGGCAAGTTGTGACAAGGAAAGGCCAAGTCGTGCTGGATCATATTAAATTGAGTGGTCCTGCATGTTTATGGCACAGAGTCATTCAAGAGAACAAATGTACACACTGCTGAGATGAACGAGGCATCCACAGGTCAATATGTCACCAAGGTAACAACTAAATTTGTTTCATAGAGCTCTGCTGCCGCTGGATGTTTCCTAAGGCTGCACAGAAACTGCAGGTTCAGTCTGTGTTTTACACATGGTTGGCCTTCCATAAGGACTGGGGCAACTGATTGTACGCATGCGTATTTTAACCACCTGCTTCAACTGAACATTTGCTCTGAAATAATGAATAGTTCCATTCCATGAATATGTAGGTAGTCGCAGAAACCATGGGGTAAATTTTAACCCCCAAGAACGGTGGTTTGGGGGCGGGTGGGAGGTTAAAATAACAGGTTTTTGGAGTGGGATCGCATCCCGGCTCCAACTCGGCCACTCCTGGGTTTAACCCAGGCAGATTTGTATGCGTGTGGACAGCAGACACCAGGAAGTCTCACCCCCACTTCAAGCCGACGGGCCAATACTTAAAAGGGCAATGTACCTCATTGAGATACTTGAGGTACTTAATATTTTGTATGTTGGAATTAAAATGAATTTAACCTTACTTGTTCAGGTTTCCCATTGATTCCGAATCATGTCAGGTGTAAGCAGGCGGGAAGGACTGGATCCATGAGGTGAGTGGCTTTATTGCACTTCTTGTGGGCCTAGAGGAGCAGGAGTGCTTCTTACAGGCCCAACAAGCCCAACTGGCTGACAGGAACCCCGTGATTGGCTGCTCCCTCCCACCGATGATGGACCCCCCCCCCCCCACCCATGGTGGATCCCCACCTACCTTCAACTCTTCACCCGACCTCCAACAACCTCCAACCTTCTTCCCTGGCCCCCCGATCTCTTCCCCGGTCCCCCAATCATCTCCCCGGCCCATGATCCCTCCCTCCCACCTTCTGATCCCTGGCTGCAGCCTGCTGCAGTAGGCCTTCCTGCCGACAGCCAACCAGCTTGTCAATCAGGCTGGCTGCTGGGTACAAAACCTGGATGTAAAATTGATTGGTGATCGCGACCCGCCCACTTACTTTCCGGGTTTCGCACTAGAAAATCTCTTTTCCCCCCCCCCCCCTGCCCACGCTCCCTTCCCGGCTTGAAGTTAAAATTTACCCCATCTCTGTGATAACCAATGTGGGTACTTCTCCAGAATCATCTTATTAATTGTACATTTTAGCATAATTTGGGATGGATTCCACTTCTGAGATTGAAAAATTATGAGAGTGGAGGAGCAAGAGGGCCATTGGGTAAGAATATAAATGTTATGTCCTAAAAACTCATTGAGGGCTTCATTTAATTAAGCTGTTGTTCACTGAACCCAATATTTTTATTTGGATAGTGACTCTGAGCTAAAAGCTGATTTATAAGATCTGTAATAACTTCATCAACAACAGAGGAGATTAAAAAGAAACTGAATCCCATTTGAGAGAATTTTAAGCATCATAAATTTGTATTTTAAAGGCTTATCCTGATTAGTACATTATAATATAACCATTGCAAATTGTAGAGGCAGGCAAGCAAAAGACCATTTTGTTTAGTCTCCAATATTCTAATTGTTACCCAAACAAGCAAATTTCTTATTGTTAAAGATCCACAACATGATTTGCCTGGGAAAACAGATGTTGAAAACAATGACGTTCAGTTACTCGTGGGACACATAACACAAATAGCAAGTTTAATATCATCTCAACCCCAAAAAGAACACAAGGATGTTTGTGGCTCACAAAGATGAAAATTCTTTAAAGTCACGAACCACAGAGAGAGAAAAAAAAGCAAGAGGCACAATAATGCCAAAAAATATTTTGAAAGCTATTCATTGGTTGGCAAGTCATACTTTTGTAAAAAGTCACCTAAATTAACTTTTCATTTGCCAAACGTGTAACTTGAACTTTAATCAGAAGCAATGATCTTTAAACAAGGTATAAAATGCACCCTTGACATGGTATCCAAGGGTAGTTAGATATGGGCTCACACTTACAGCCTTCTTCCTCACTGAATAGCTGATTTTATCAGTACTGTTGCAGGGAGATGTTGAGCAAAGAGTCTTCACCATACCACCTATGCTAACTTCATTGCAGCAAGCTCAGGAGCAGCTTAGATGGAGGAAAGGAAGGGAATTACCTATTTCCTTGAGTGAACTCAGTGTCTGATCTGGGAAGACCTGAAAAAATAGGGAAGGAGAAAATAGCCTAATAAGGGGAAAGAAACGGACCCTTAGTGAAATCTAGAACTAGGCAGTACAATGGAGAATCACCACAAAAGTACAGGATCAAGTGCACCGTGAAACTGGAGAATGGTACAATGAATGATTGGAGATACAGGGATAAGTAACATTGATTTCACTCACTGATAAATATCGAGTTGGGTTTGAAATTGGAGGTTATAGGGATAGGTGTAGATTGATTAATGATCAATACTTTTTGGGTAACGACCATTCTGTGCTGTTGGACTTGGGTGGGAATCAGGTGGTGTCCGTTGAGGGTTAAAGGCCAGGAATGAGTGGTGAAGATCAGACGATAGATGAATATTCTGGAGTCTTGCTTGATCACATTTGAGGATCAAGGAGCAGTTATGTAGAACTTTCCCTGGGGAGAATTAATGGATTTGATAGAGCAAATGATGGAATAGATTGTGCATGGTGTGTGGAAAAAATAGGTTTGAAGGGCCTAATGACATTGTCTTGTTCCATGTTTTCCTGTGTTCTTACTCATAAGCAGGAAAATTACTTCTTTACAGATCGCCAAAGCTGGAAATAAATTATCCTTTAACTAGTTGCTAATTGGAATTTTCCAGTCGAGGCACTGTCCCTGAAAATCCATGGCCCTTCTGGCGTACTCACATCGTAACTTTGGCAGGAGTCCGCCACAAGGGTCGGAATTTAGGCTGGGACCCAGATGTCCTGGCCTTGCGTGGAAATTCCTGCTCGACCTTGTAAGGGGTGGAGCCTTAGCCCATCCCTTACAAGGCCAACAGAGTGAGAGGAGGCAGGGCTGGGGGTGGGGTCTCCAAACATCAGAGTTCCCATGTTCCTGACCTGTCAGTTGGTAGAAGCAAGATCAGCAGCCAGTTTGCCTGGCAAGACTAGAGGTGGCGGGCCACTGAATGGTGGAAGTGGGGACCACCTGTGGACCAAGCTGGGAATGTGATCTGGAACCCCGAGGAAGCCATTGAAATAAAAACAATTAACATGCGGCCCCCTTACAACGGGGACTGCTGGGGCAGCTAACGGATTTTTTTTTGGGCAGAGGGGAGGGAAGTGGGGGGATCTCAGTACCCTCCCCTGACAGGCCAGTCTTTGGCTGGACTTTTACGTAACCAAGGTGTGCCCCTAATGGCCTGAGGGCCCACCACTGACAAGCAAAGCAGGGACCCCCCCCCTTGGCCTCGTAAATTTTGGTGAAATCTGCAGCAGAGGTCCCAGTCAAACACATTCTGACTCTTATGCCAGGATGCCGCCATCCCCCTCCCTCACATATTTAGGGCCAAAGTTACACCACTAACAGGTTCTGTAAAGTTTACTTTCAAATATTTTTCTATATATTTCAGTACAAAAAAACTACTATCATCAGCAGGATCAGAAACACATTAAGAAGAGACTACACCTGGCCACATGCCAGAGCATCCACCATCCCTTGAGTAATTCTTTACTTCTGATGCCAATATCAGCTGCATTGAGCTCCTGCTGAATGTATTGATGGCAGTGAGCCACTGCACTGACTTTTTCTTTTAGTACTCACCTGGTTTAATGAATGAGCTCTTTCATCAAAGCACAGAGGTCCTGGATCTGCTAAGTACCAGTCACTGGATACAGAGGCCTTGCTGCTCTCTATGCCTGTATTTGTGTCTGAGTAGCTCTCATTAATGATGCAAATAAGATTCAATCGTTAGAAGTGTCCTCATGAGCAGGAGTGAAAAATGAAAAATTGGGTGGGATTCAATCCAGTTGTGGTCACTTATGCAATCTCTCCCTTTAGTTGGGGGGAAACTATTATAATCTATCATCCGAGAAGAGTGGTTGAGCACTTATACAGGTATATGCTGATCAAAGAGAGACAGCATGGATTTGTGAAGGGTAAGTCATGTCTGACTAATCTAGTTGAATTTTTTTGAGTAGGTTACTAGCATGGTGGATAGGGGAGTGCCTATGGAAGTTGCCTATACGAACTTCCAGAAAGCATTTGATAAAGTTCCGCACAACAGATTATTAGCAAAAATGAGAGCGCATGCAATTGGAGTAACCATGTGACATGGGTTGGTGATTGGTTGGTTGGGAGGTAGGAGGCAGAGGGAGTGATTTTAAACCCCAAGAACGGGTGGATTGGGGGCGTTTGGGAGTTGAAAATAGTTGTTTTTTTGGGTCGCAACCGCAAAATGTTCGGACTTTGCATTCCCAGCGGGAAGCCCGTACTTTTACTCGCCGATGTTACACCAGGAAATAAAGCCGGGTTGTGGTCGCGACCCAAAAAACAACAATTTTCAACTCCCACCCACCCCCAACCCACCCGTTCTTGGGATTTAAAATCACCCCAGAGTGTATGGGTAAAGGGAACGTTCTCTGATTGGCAGGATGTGACGAGTGGTGTTACTTAGGGATCTGTACTGGGGCCTCAGCTTTTCACCATATATATTAATAACTTGAATGAAAGAATAGAGAGTTGTACATCCAAGTTTGCACATGACATTAAATTAGGAGGCCCATAAGTTGTGCGGATGGGAGCAGGAAGTTACAAAGGGACATAGACGGACTAAGTGAGTGGGCAAAACTATGGCAGATGAAGTTCAACGTGGGGAATTGTGAGGCCATCCACTTTGGATCCAAGAAAGACAAATTGGAATATTTTCTTAATGGTGAGTTACTAGGAGCTGTGAAGGAGCACAGGGATTTAGTTGTCCAGGTACACAAATCACTAAAAGCTAGTGCATAGGTACAAAAAGTAATCAAAATGTCTAATGGAATGTTGGCCTTTATCTCAACGGGATTAGAGTGAAAAAGTGAGGAAGTGATGCTTCAATTGTACGGAGCCTTGGTCAGACCCGATCTGAAGTATTGTGTTCAGTTTTGGACACTGAACCTCAAGAAAGATATTTTGGCCTTGAAAGGGGTACAGTGCAGATTCACCAGAATGATACAGGGGTTTAAAGGATTAAATTATGAGGACAGGCTGAATAAACATGGCTTGTATTCCCTTAAATTTAGAAGATTGAGGGTGATCTAATTGAGGTGTTTAAAATGATAAAGGATTCTACAGAGTAGATACAGAGAAACTATTTCTTCTGGTGGGCACAATCTTAAAAATAAAGCTAGGACATTTAGGAGTGAAATCAGGAAGCATTTTTTCACCTAGTAGAAAATTGGAACTTGTTCGCCCAAAAGGCTGTGGATCCTGTGTCAATTGTTATTTTCAAGATTAAGATTGATAGATTTTTATTAGATATGGGTATCAAGAGATATGGAGCAATGGCAGGTAAATGGAGTTGAGGTACAGATCAGCCATGATCTAATTCAATGGCAGAACAGCTCAAATGGCTAATTGGGCATCTCCTGTTCCAATGTTTCTAGGTTGGGTACTGGATGTTTGTTGTATCATATTACTTGGGTTATTAGTGTGGCCTGTACCACAGTGCTGACATCTAGGGGTAAATTTTAACACCCAAGAACGGGTGGGATGGGGGCGGGTGGGGAGTAAAAATTCTCCATTTTTGGAGTGGAACCGCATCCTGGCTCCAACGTGCCTACTTCCAGGTTTGACCCAGATGCTTTTGGGTGCATGTGCGCGTGCTTCTTTATCCTGGAAGTTCCGCCGTCACTTAAAGTCGGTGGGACAATATTTAAAGGGCCAATTGAGGTACTTAAAGTGCTCAAACCTGTTAACTTTTTGTGTATTGACCTACACAAGCCATTTTAACTGTGCCTGAATGTGTCTCCCGTGGCTTCTGAAACACGTCATGGAAACGGAGGCAAGATGCAGTTGGCCCTCATTTACATAGGAACTGGTGTAGGCCATTTAGGCCCTCGAGCCTGTCATGCCATTCAGTGAGATCATGGCTGATCTGTGACCAAATTCCATATACCCACCTTAGCCTCATATCAAAAATCTAACAATCTCAGATTTAAAATTAACAATTGAGCTAGCATCAACTGCCGTTTGCGGAAGAGAGTTCCAAACTTCTACCACCTTTTGCGTGTAGAAGTGTTTCCTAACAACCCCTGAAAGTCCTGGCTCTAATTTTTAGGCTATGTCTTAGACTCCCCAACCAGCGGAAATAGTTTCTCTCTATCTACCCTATCAGTTCCCCTTAATATCTTGAAAACTTCGATCAAATCACCCCTTAATCTTCTAAATTCCAGGGAATACAACCCTAGTTTGTGTAATCTCTCCTCGTAATTTAACCCTTGGAGTCCTGGTATCATTCTAGTAAATCTATGCTGCACTCCCTCCAAGGCCAATAATCCTTCCTAAGGTGCGGTGCCCAGAACTGAATACAGTACTCCAGGTGTGGTCTAACCAGGGCTTTGTATAGTTGTAGCATAGCTTCTATCCCCTTGTATTCTAGTCCTCTAGATATAAAGACCAGGATTCTATTAACCTTGTTGATATTTTCTGTACCTGTCCATGACATTTTAATGATCTAAGGGCTCTTTGGACCTCCACTGTTTCGAGCTTTTCACCATTTAGAAAGTACTCTGATCTATCCTTTTTAGGTCCAAAGTGTATGACTTTGTTGAAATCCATTTGCCACAGTTTTGCCCATTCACTTAATCTATTAATATCTCTCTGTAATTTTATGCTTCCATCTACACTGCTTACGATGCTGCCTATCTTTGTGTCATCGGCAAACCTGGATATGTGGCTCTCCGTCCCCTCATCTAAGTCGTTAATAAATACAGTGAATAGTTGAGGCCCCAACACAGATCCCTGTGGGACACCTAGTCACATCCTGCCAATTTGAGTACCTGCCCATTAAACCTACTCTCTGTTTCTTGCCGCTCAGCCAATTTCCTAACCAGGTCAATAATTTGCTCTCAATTCCATGAGCTTCAACTTTAGCTAATGGTCTCTTATGAGGGACTTTATCGAATGCCTTCTGGAAGTCCATATAAACAACATCCATAGACATTCCCCTGCCCACTACTTTAGTCACCTTCTCAAAAAATTCATCAAGTTTGTCAGGCATGACCTACCCTTTACAAATCCATGCTAGCTCTCTCTGATCAACTGAAAATTTTCATGGTGTTCAATCACGAAATCCGGAAGTCACATTAAGGGCCTTCAATTGAGTCACAATTGCTCGAGACACCACATGCAAAATTTTTCTGGGTTTCCCAAATGCATATTGATCCCTCCCCCTGCTGAGTATGTTAAAATGTACCCCCTGGTAGGGTTCACAAGAAAAAGATTTTGAAAGAAAAGGACCCATGAACATCACTGAAGGACCTCCAGGCATACGCAATATAGGAACAGTTTGTATTTATTGTGCTTGTCCTGTATCTACAAACATTAAATAATTGATAAGGTTCTCAAATGATTTGCAATTGTGGTACGACTCTGTCCTGGAAAACAACATGTTAGCTTTATTGAATTGCCTAAGAACCTAGAGCTATCTGAACTTTGCAAAACCTGCTCAACAATATGTATGTATATATTATTCTACGTAAATGATTATTATTTAGGTTGAGAAAGGATGACAGACATGTTTCACTATGGGATTGACTCTATGGTGAAATAACAGTATCTAGGTCCTTAATCCCATGAATACTCTGTTGATGGCTGTTGACTGTCTGTTTCTGTTCAAGAGTTAGAGGGTCCTCTTGGAAACTCCACTGCACATTTTGCCATTTACTTCTTCATCCTCATTTTGACATAATCTTATTGCATGTAGCTGGGTGACTGCAGCATTGATTGGGTGGTGTGAGATACACATTGATTGCTTGAACAATGGATGAACTGGGAAACCTTTAAACATATAGCTTTTTGGAGCTGCTCAACATTTTTGCTGGTCTTATATCCCAGCATCTCTCATGGATTTTTAGAAATCTGATTTGTTTTTCATTCTTGTCATATTGTTTCTGTAACTAAATGCAGCAACATTTACAGTCTCAGTAGATTAAATTTTCCTTGGCAAGTATAAATAATTTTCTCATTTTGCACTTGTTTGAACAAACTTTGTAATTTAAGATTGAAAAAGGAATAACTCTGTTAAGGTTTAAAACCTGTCCAGCAATATTCACCCTCTGGCTTGTGCATTTTGCCTCAAAATGGCAGTCTAACTTCTACATATCAGATACTGATTGTTAAGTGAATGTCACTAAATTACATATTCAGACCAAATGAAACATTTATGTGCTCATGGCTGTCACAATTTCGTTTCACTGAAGGAAAATGTATGGAGACTACAAAATTTGCTTTAGTGTAATTTTAGTGGATGTGAAAAATGTAATTATCTGTTAATCATCAGTGATTAGCTTCTAATGAGGGTGGCATCTAGTCCTACATTCTACTTCTTAGCCATTCAAAAGTACTACAGTTGGTTTTAAATGTCATATCTTATATGTATAACAATTTAGGGGTGAAACTGCTTATACATGTAAGAGCAAAGAATCTCTCAATTGGTACTTTTACATCATAGATCAGTATAATCCAGGTCCTGGGAGAGTGACGTCAAAATCTCCTCTGTGTTCCTTGCTCTCAGTCTTTTCTTTCAAGTCTTCTGCCAGTCTCATAAAGGCCCTTTGAAGGCTAGTTAGGTGCATGGAGACCAGGGGCTGGATTTTCCGCATTGGGTGGAGTCGTCGTGGGACAGGACTGCCACCCGTCCGACTGGCTTCGAGGCAGAAATATTAGGGATGTTCAGAATAAGGCTAGATAAATTAGGGTTCTAGAGGGATTAACCTTGGTGGGTGCAATAAGCGTTTCTTAACCTCCACCAGCGGGTAATCTATGTCATGGAATAGAGAAATGAAAGCCAACTTTTAGTGCTTGTTAAAAGATATGTGCATTAAAACTATATTGACACTGAGAAATATTAGCAAGGATGTAGCAAGTAAGATATTTGAGATGAAGGTAGCAGGGTTATTCGATCTGCAATATACATCTCATGACAGGAAAAAGATACAACATCTGAAATCTACGGGTGCTGTTGTGCCGTCCAAACTGAGGCAGAGTGGGACTTTCACCTGTCGTCAGGGCATATTGCTGATCCTGCCATTAATTGTGGGATTAATTGTGGAATGAGTGACCATGACATGGTTAAATTCCATATCCAAGTAGAGGGTGAGAAGGTTGGTTCTCAAACAAGCGTACTGAGCTTGAATAAAGGAGACTATGATGGTATGAGAGCGGAATTGATTAAAGTGGACTGGGAAAATAGATTAAAGGATAAGACAGTACATGAGCAGTGGTGTTCATTTAAGGAGTTATTTTACAACTTTCAAAAAATATATATTCCACTGAGGAAAAAATGGTGTAAAAGAAATGACAGCCATCCATGGCTAAGTAAAGAAATTAAGGATAGTATCCGACTAAAAACAAGGACATATAAGGTAGCCAAACTTAGTGGGAGGATAGAAGATTGGGAAGTCTTCAAAAGACAGCAAAAAGTAACTAAAGGATTGAAAGGGAAGATAGATTATGAAAAGAAATTAGCAAAAAAAATATAAAAACAGATAGCAAGAGTTTCTATAGTTATATAAAAAGAAAAAGGTTGGCTAAGGCAAACGTAGGTCCCTTAGAGGATGAGACCGGGAAATTAATGGTCGGAAACATGGAGATGGCAAAAATGCTGAACAAATATTTTGTTTCAGTCTTTACGGTAGAGGACACTAAGAATATCCCAACACTGGACAAACAGGGGACTCTGGGGGGGGGGGGAGGAGCTAAATACGATTACAATCACTAAGGAATTGGTACTCAGTAAAATAATGGGACTCAAGGCGGATAAATCCCCTGGACCTGATGGCTTACATCCTAGGGTCTTGAGGGAAGTGGCAGTAGGGATTGTGGATGCTTTGGTAATAATTTTCCAAAATTCTCTGGACTCAGCAAAAGTCCCGGCAGATTGGAAAACTGCTAATGTAATACCCTTATTTAAAAAGGGTAGTAGGCAGAAGGCTGGAAATTATAGACCAGTTAGCCTAACATCTGTGGTGGGTAAAATTTTGGAGTCTATTATTAAGGAGACAGTAACGGAACATTTAGATAAACATAATTTAATAGGACAAAGTCAGCATAGCTTTATGAAGGGGAAGTCATGTCTGACAAATTTGCTTGAGTTCTTTGAGGACATAACGTACAGGGTGGATAAAGGGGAACCAGTGGACGTAGTGTATTTAGACTTCCAGAGGCATTCGACAAGGTGCCACATAAAAGATTATTGCTCAAGATAAAGAATCACTGGATTGGGGGTAATATTCTGGCATGGGTGGAGGATTGGTTATCTAACAGGAAGCAAAGAGTTGGGATAAATGGTTCATTCTCGGACAGGCAACCAGTAGCCAGTGGTGTTCCACAGGGGTCGGTGCTGGGTCCCCAACTCTTTACAATCTATATTAACAATTTGGAGGAGGAGACAGAGTGTAACATATCAAAGTTTGCAGATGATACAAAGATGGGAGGGAAAGTAGAGAGTGAGGAGGACATAAAAAACCTACAAGGGGATATAGACAGGCTGGGTGAGTGGGCGGAAATTTGGCAGATGCAATACAATATTGGAAAATGTGAGGTTATGCACTTTGGCAGGAAAAATCAGAGAGCAAGTTATTATCTTAATGGCGAGAAACTGGAAAGTACTGCAGTACAAAGGGATCTGGGGGTCCTAGTGTAAGAAAATCAAAAAGTTAGTATGCAGGTGCAGCAGGTGATCAAGAAGG
This sequence comes from Heptranchias perlo, assembly GCF_035084215.1. Taxonomy (NCBI): domain Eukaryota; kingdom Metazoa; phylum Chordata; class Chondrichthyes; order Hexanchiformes; family Hexanchidae; genus Heptranchias; species Heptranchias perlo. The sequence continues at coordinate 78,517,925 of NC_090328.1, forward strand.
CCAACGGAATGTTGGCTTTTATTGCTAGGGGGATAGAATATAAAAACAGGGAGGTATTGCTGCAGTTATATAAGGTATTGGTGAGACCGCACCTGGAATACTGCATACAGTTTTGGTGTCCATACTTAAGAAAAGACATACTTGCTCTCGAGGCAGTACAAAGAAGGTTCACTCGGCTAATCCCGGGGATGAGGGGGTGGACATATGAGGAGAGGTTGAGTAGATTGGGGACTCTACTCATTGGAGTTCAGAAGAATGAGAGGCGATCTTATTGAAACATATAAGATTGTGAATGGGCTTGATCGGGTGGGTCCGGTAAGGATGTTCCCAAGGATGGGTGAAACTAGAACTAGGGGGCATAATCTTAGAATAAGGGGCTGCTCTTTCAAAACTGAGATGAGGAGAAACTTCTTCACTCAGAGGGTAGTAGGTCTGTGGAATTTGCTGCCCCAGGAAGCTGTGGAAGCTACATCATTAAATAACTTTAAAACAGAAATAGACAGTTTTCTAGAAGTAAAGAGAATTAGGGGTTACGGGGAGCGGGCAGGAAATTGGACATGAAGCTGAGTTCGGATCGGTCAAGGCCCTGTGGGTGGCGGAGCGGGCCCAGGGGCTGAGCGGCCGGGTCCTGCTCCTACTTTTTGTGTTCTTTAGATTTGAGGTTAGGATCAGATCAGCCATGATCTTATTGAATGACGGAGCAGTGTCGAGGGACCGATTGGCCTACTCCTGTTCCTATTTCTTATGTTCTTATGTTCTAATTAACTGCAGGGCAGCCTGGAGAAAGTGGCAGGAGCATTTGCAAACCTTCCCCTGTTTCATGATAAATCCAGGCAAGTCGGTCAACTCAATGTGGAAGCATTGAATGAAGAACTGTAGGCGTTGGGGGACTATTGGAGAGGCCATTGTCGACTGGATTGCAAATTGTACAGGACAGCATCTTGAAGGGACTAAAGATTTCAGGGATTTAAGGATCTTTCATGAGTTCTCCCACTGATTGCTGGTAACCAGAATCCTGTTCCCAGTAGCAGTGGAGCAGCTGGTGTGTGTGCCTCACAGGCTGCTTCTCCTCACAGCAGCAGTACAGAGGATAGCTCCATTAGGCTCCAAAAGAAAACCTTTATCTTTACAGGATCAGGTTGCCAAGGAGCCCAAGGGAAAGAATCAGTTTGTCCTGAGCCTATCCCAGTACAGGGGGGCCCTGAGAGAAGAGAAACCTCCATCCCAAGATGCTCATAATATTTTGCAGTAGCTGTCTGCATCTCAGACTCCAGGTTTTCAGGTGGTATGCCGAAAAAGTGTTTGGATAAGGCAGAGAAAAGCTTGCATCATCACAAGTGGTGTGTGCATAGTGAAACATTCAAGAAAGATTTTTGTAATTAGTTGCAATAAATCACTGGGATATTTGATATATAATCTGTTCAATGTTTAGTTCTCTTGTATGACAATGGGGAACAGGTAATATGGTCATGTTGAGGCTCAGTATTTGGATATGTTGGCCAGCTGTGAGGAGCAAGGATTTTACTTAGACCATTGAGAGGTTGGTGAGAGGAGGCAGATTTTTGATGTGCTGAGTTTTCCAAATAATAGTGCTTTATTCATCTGAAAAAGTGTGTCAAATGAGTCTGTCCTGCAGTCACTGCCATTGCACCTGTTTCCTGTTCTTCAAGGACCAGGTCTTCAGCAACAGCAGTGTCATCATCAGGTTTTCGGGCATTTTCTGATTCATTTCCTGATTGCAAGGTTCTGAAATACACAACATGCATCCACAATTTGCGAGATGATGCCGGGCACTTACTGCAAGGCACCCCTGGACCTATCCAGACACTGGGACCTTCTTTTGAGCATCCATTGCTCAATTCTTATCCTTGTCTTCATGTGTGCTTCATTGTAGTGCACCTCTGCAGCGCTGGTGCTCCTGCAAAGAGGCATCATGAGGCATGGGTAGCAGGTATCCCTTGTCACCCCACATCTATCCTGCCCCTTGACCCTGCTGTTGAAATAGAGCTGAGACACTGTACTGACAAATTATAAAGACATCATGACAGCTCCCAGTGTGTCTTATGTTCATGTTCCAAGAAGTTTTGTCTGTCATTGCAAATGAGCTGCACATTTAGGGAATGGAAGTCTTTTCAGTTCATATACATATGGGAAATGCAATGATATACAGGTGCAATCAATAGGCCCCATAATCCTGTGGAATCCAACAATTCTGAAAAAATTGATGGATTTCTTTTGTATCTGTCTGGCAGCGTTGTGAAATTGTATAAATTGAACAGCCCTGGCAAAGAAGGCAATGGTGACTTACCTTATAGAGGAGTGCACAGCAAATTGGCTGCCATGACAAAAGTTCTCTGTGGCTCCCTGGAATGAATCTGTAGCATAAAGGTAGAGAGCTATGGTCACTTTCTCTGCCATTCAGAGCTATCTGTGCTGTGGACTCTGGTTGCAGATTCTCTCAGTGGCAACTAACAGAACTCCTCCAAAGTTTTATGACTGAAGCCCAGCCTCCTAAAATGGAGCTCCGGGGCAAGATCTAGGAAAGCGGACCTGGATCTATACATCCCACTGGTTGTGTAGATTTGGAATGGTCTGGCTCTTCTCTGGTGCTGCCTGATTAATTTGGATTCCCTTGCAGCCTCCTGCTGCTCCTCTTCCTCCAGCATATGGATCATGTAAAATGGGATTCCCATTGGGAAGCCAATTATGCAGCCTTCAGATAATAGCCCAGTAATTCTCTTGAAATACAATGCCCTCCAAGGATAAAACAGAATGTAGGAGAAGGCTTCCTGAGTATTTAATTTTTCTAATACCTACAGTGAGTCCGAAGGTATAGCCAAAAGTCTCCGCAAGCTATCTGCCTTTAACCAAACGCTTTCACCTTGATGAATGTGCCCTGACAAACTGCGTCTTTTAAACAGCGGGACGCATTCTCAAAGGTGGATGAGAAGGCTAAAGTTACAGAATGTCAGAGAAGTGACGTCATCCTGTCCTAACTCTGTCATTTGCATGTGGCTGCCACTGGGAGGACAAATGCTTCTTCACCGCACCCTGAATCTGAGCAGAATTTATGCTGGGGTGCTTCTGCAGTGGATCTCTGGTGCACACCGGTCCTCTCAGAAATTCCTTGTGTTGCAAATAATTGCTGACTTGCACCCTCCCCCAAGCCAGGAATTTCAGGGCTTATACTTTAGAAATGAGAGGGTTAAGGTGGTATGTTGAAATGAGCAGCAGTAATAAGGCTAATGGGAAGGTCACAATAAGCAGTAAGTGATTAACTCCACTTTGACCTACACTGAACAGTCACTGCAGGCATTCCTGCTATGTGTCACTCAGCTACACAATATATCACAACGCAATTAGGAAATTAGCCATGGGAAAAGAAGCATTTTTCTTCATTCATTCCCCATTTTTGCATTACATGATAAGCCCTTAATTTAGAAGTGTAGGGATTCCAAAATTAGATGTTTTTTATTTGTAGATAAAAAGGATTAATTTGCAAAGTTCATTCTTATTCTGCAAGCTGTTTAAAAAAAGTTAAAAGTTACTTTCATTTAAATATTTGGAATATAGTTAAGCTGCTTGCCTATGTTTAATATGTTCTACCCAACTTTGGTACAAAAGCACATCATTGTTTTAAAGGAGTCTACAGTAGCCCTATCTAAGTTTGAAAATGTATTTACAAGTGAAAAAATATTTGAATGTGTTACTGTGATGCCTGATGTCCTAACAATTTCTGCGCCATTGCTGATGTTGTGTGCCAAGATGTGGTCTATTTGCAATCAGCCTTGGCCACTCAGTGCACCCACGGTACCACTGAAAACAATGACACATCTTTCAACCACTGAGAGACACTCACAGAAATGCCACGTTGACAGCTCCTTCTATGTACTTTTAAAAAACAGTGAGAATCAGAGAATCCCCAGAATGAGAAGTCCCTATAGAACCCCCCATATTTTTTGTATCTACATAGTCTGCAGTCTAACGGTTCAAAAAGAATTAAATATAGCCGAATGTGTTTTGATCTGGATGCATGCCACCATATGTTAGTACTTTCGAACTGCTAGATTGAAGATTGTGTGGATAAAAAAAAAATAAGAGGAGTCCGCTTCTTACTGTTTCTTAGGTATGTAAAAGCAATTGAGTACTGCATTTTCGTGAGTGCCTCAGTGATAGAAAAATACTTCATTGATTTCAAGGGAACAGTGGAGTGGGAGGTGGGAAAAGTTTTGCGTCTGGTTGCCACCCATCTGGTTTTGAACTTGACTGTCTTTAGAGGGTGGCTGTCTGGACATTTCTAAAATGTAAACTGGAAACCAAAAGTATGTTTTCAAAATACAAGTCCATTTTTTTTCCAACTTATTTCCGTATCTTATGATGTGGAGGCATTAGATTTTCAACGTATTTTCATCATTAGCAAAGAAATTGTCAAACTATGGTACCATCCCCCCGCCTCACCCCAATATTGCCTCCTATTTAGTTTTGGGACTTGGCAAAAGGTTGCAAATCTTGGTGTGCTGGAGACCAAGGCTGCACAAAAATATATTGGTCTTAGCATTCCGCCCTTGAAAATGATGTGAAAATTGGCTTTATAAAGAGAGGCATAGAGTACAAAAGTAAGGAATTTATGGTAAACCTTTATAAATCATTGGTTAGGCCTCAGCTAGAGCATTGTGTCAAATTCTGGGCACCACACTTTAGGAAGGATGTCAAGGCTTGGAGAGGGTGCCTTGGAGATTTACCAAAATGGTACCAGGGATGAGGGACTTCAGTTATGTGGAGCGACTAGAGAAGCTGTGATTGTTTTCATTAGAGAAGGTTAAGGGGGGATTTAATAGAGGTATTCAAAATTATGAGGGGTTTTGATAGATTAGATAGGGAGAAACTGTTTCCACTGGCAGGAGAGTTGGTAACCAGAGGATACAGATTTAAAATAATTGGCAATTAAAACCAGCTGAATGACAGTTAAAGAACCAAATGTACCTCACTGAGGTACTTAAGGCGAGGGAGTCTAACCACCTCCCCTTGACATTCAACGGCATTACCACTGCCAAATCCCCCACCATCAAAATCCTGGGGGTCACCATTGACCAGAAACTTAACTAGACCAGCCACATAAATACTATAGCTACAAGAGCAGGTCAGAGGCTGGGTATTCTGCGGCGAGTGACTCACCTCCTGACTCCCCAAAGCCTTTCCACCATCTACAAGTCAGGAGTGTGATGGAATACACTCCACTTGCCTGGATGAGTGCAGCTCCAACAACACTCAAGAAGCTCAACACCATCCAGGACAAAGTAGCCTGCTTGATTGGCACCCCATCCACCACCCTAAACATTCACTCCCTTCACCACTGGCGCACTGTGGCAGCAGTGTGTACCATCCACAGGATGCACTGCACCAACTCGCCAAGGCTTCTTCGACAGCACCTCCCAAACCCACAATCTCTACCACCTAGAAGGACAAGGGCAGCAGGCACATGGTAACAACACCACCTGCACGTTCCCCTCCAAGTCACACACCATACCGATTTGGAAATATATTGCCGTTCCTTCATTGTCGCTGGGTCAAAATCCTGGCACTCCCTACCTAACAGCACTGTGGGAGAACCTTCACAACATAGGCTCCAGCGGTTCAAGAAGGCGGCTCGTCGCCACCTTCTCAAGGGCAATTAGGGATGGGCAATAAATGCTGGCCTTGCCAGCGACACCCACATCCCATGAACGAATTTTTTTTTAAAAAGGCACTTTAAGTGTCTCAGATGAAGTAGTTAGAAAGATTTTTAACTTACCTGGGCGGCTTGCCCACTGCTTCTGATTTACGCCTGGTGAAACCAAACGTGAATGGCTGGATCAGGGAAAAAGAAACTAAATAAAATAAATAAAAAACCATGCAAGGAAGTGAAAACACTAATTGCACCTACTGTTGAAACCTGCTCCGATGTCTCCCGCACTCCAATGTCCCCCTCTTCACCCTCCCAATGTCCCACTCTTCACCCTCCCGATCTTCCTCCGATGTCCCCCTCGTCGTCCCTCCCCGATGTCTTCCCGATCTTTTCCCGATGTCCCCCCCCCCCCCCGCAACACCGGTCTCCCAGTCCAGTGCCGGATCTTCCATTCTCCACCACCCCCCCCCCACACCGGTCTTCCGTTCCAGTGCTGGATGATGTCTGGCTCTCTCTCTCTCCCCCATCTCCCTCGCGTTGCAGCTCCTGATGGCAGCTAGCCTCTCAATCAGCTAGCTACCGGGCGCGAAACCCGGAGAGGACGTTAACCACTATCAATCAACATGCGATTGTTTTGGAAACGTTAAGTTTGGTTCATGCGGATTTGCCATGCACCCAATCGCCCCTCCCCCCCCACCCCCCCCCCCCCCCCCCCCGTTGCCATCCCGCCTCCCTGATAATATCGGAGCCAATGGTTCGAATGGCTCCATTCTGTGCTGTTCGATTCTATGATTCTATGAAAATGGCAGCTCTGATTGGGAGATCAGCCATCAGAAAGTAAAACACTTAAAGTTGTTTCCCACAAAGTTTTAAAAAAATACCAGGATGCATTTTTAGGAGGAGCATTCTAAGGTAAGAAGTTATGGAGCTATATTTTGGGAATTGCTTCAAGGTGGAAACAGCTCTTTTCCTATGGGAAATATGTGAATAGAAAAAAATAATGTTGGTAAAATAAACTTTACTTAAATTTTACTAATGTAATTACTAAACAAATTCATTTGTATTTTTGAAAAGAAAACAGAAAATTCTCAAAAGCCACAGCAGGTCACAGCGAACGATAGGTTAACATTTTGGTTGGGACTGGTCATCAGAGCTAAGTGTCACCATTTATGTTTTGTCTTCTTAATCTTCATTTGCATTTTGCATTTAACCTGCCCAATAATTACTCCTTCAGGAAGTTGTTTTTTTCAGTCTCACTGGAAAGCATTTCAGGGATGTTTTTGACAGATTTATTGTTTGCATTTGCAATTGTCAGATATGAACTATTTTATTGGCCAAAATAACAAGTATTGATTATCTGGATTAACTATTATTTAAAATCAATGTTTGAAAGTGATAGGTAATTTAGATTTAATTAATCATAGTTTTTCTTTAATCAAAATACTGTGATTTGTGTAAATAAAAATTATATGCTAAGTGATTGAATTATTGGATAAATATGTCGGCATCAGCTTGGCTCAATTAGTAGCACCCTGGCCTCTGAGTCAGAAAATACATAATCTAGGCTGACATTCCAGTGCAGTACTGAGGCTGCATTGGTTAAGGTGATGTCCTTTAGATGAGACATTACATCAAGGACCCTGTCTAAATGTTCCGGTGGTTCAGGTGGCTATTAATGATTCTATGGTACTATTTGAAGAAGAGTTGGGTGTTTTCCCAATTTCCTGGCCAATATTCTTCCCTCTATCAATATTACCAAAAACATATAACTGATCATTCATCATCATTGGCTGTTGATGGCATCTTTCTGTGTGCAAAATAGTTGCTGCATTTGCCTACATAACATAGTCAGTGGGGTAGATCTTGACTTTGTGCGATAGTGTAAAACAGGTGATAACGGATCAGCAGCTTGTTGTACCCCTCTCCCAATTTTTATTTCCATTGACTTCAATTGTATGTGAAATGCTTTAAGAACTTTCTAAGAGATGTGATAAGGTGTTGTATAAATACGTCTTTTTTAATGATTCCATCTGAACGAGAAAGAAAGATTGATGTGTGACTCCTCATCAGAACATTAATCTGTCTGTTCTCTTTCAGATGCTAATTGACCTGCTGAGTATTTTCAGCAATTTCTGTTTTATTTTGTGCATTTTAATAATTAGCATTTTTTTCATCTTTATAATTCTATCTGCAGCTTTCATAGAACTATTCAATATATTCTCTAAAATCGAGTGAGCTGAACGTTTAGAATGACGAACTAATAACATAATGGAACTTTAAGAAGAAAAATAAATTAATAAAATACAAATGTAGAAATATGTGGGGTGAAATTGGATTCTGTGAGATTAAAGTATCAAAGTTTAATACATTTTTATGAAATTCCTATTTTAACTGAGACTTTAATATGTTCAGTAAAAAGGATTAATGCCTCCATTAAAGTAGTGTACCAAGGAATTTCAATCAAATACGTTAAGTGTTCACAGGTTAAGATCACACAATGCAATTTCATTCCATTGGATCCCAAAACCTTTACGGGCAAAATTAAATTTATCCAGATGACATTTGTATACCTCACTAACATTTTAAAACAATATTAAGCATGATAAATCAAAGATAGCCTGTGCTATAAGGATTGAGCTATGTGAATGTTTAGTTTAGTTATGGTTGATGTAACTGAGCCTAGATATGTGTCTTGCCTCATTAGCAGCCACCCAGAGAGATTCTCCTGTTAATGTCTATCATGTCGCCACATGTGACTATGATATAGTGGCAATAACAGAGACCTGGCTCAAAGAAGGGAAGGATTGGTACTTAATATTCCTAGCTACAAGGTATTCAGGAAAGATAGGGAAGGAAAGAAAGGAGGCAGGGGAAGGGAGGGGGGTGGGTGGCAGTTTTGATCAAAGAAACTATTGTAGCACTGGAAAGGGATGATATAGTTGAAGGGTCAAAGACAGAATCTATTTGGTTAGAATTAAGGAACAATAGAGGAGCTATTACACGACTGGTGTGTACTATAGGCCGCCAAATAGTGGGAAGGAGATAGAGGAGAACATTTGCAAGCAAAATGCAGAAAGATGCAAGAACTATAGAGTCGTGATAATGGGGGACTTCAATTATCCCAATATAGGACTAGGACAGTAACAGTCTAAAGGGCAAAGAGGGGGAGGAATTCTTGAAATGTATTCAATAACTTTCTTGAACAGTGTGTTTCCAGTCCAACCAGGAAGGAAACAGTGCTAGGTCTAGTTCTGGGGAATGAAGTGGGGCAGGTGGAGCATGTTTCATTGGGGGAACATTTGGGGAACAGAGATCATAATATCATTAGGTTTAGAATAGTTATGGAAAAGGACAAGGAACAATCAAATGTCAAAATGCTTTACTGGAGGAGGGCTAATTTCAGTGCGTTCAAAAGGGATCTTGCCCAGGTGGATTGGAATCAAAAATTGGTAGGCAAAACTGTAATTGAACTATGGGAGGCCTTCAAGGAGGAGATGGTTTGGGTACAGAGTAGACACTTCCCTACGAGGGGGGAAGGGAGGGCATCCAAAGCTAGAGCTCCCTGGATGACTAAAGATATAGAGATTAAAATGAACAGAAAAAGGAGGCTTATGATGAATGTAATACATAATACAGTAGAGAACCAGGCTGAATACAGAAAGTACAGAGGAGATCTAAAAGAGGGAATTAGAGGGGCAAAGGGAGTGTATGAGAATAGATTAGCAGCTAACATGAAAGGGAAACCAAATGTCTTTTAAAAACATATAAATAGTGAAAGGGTAATCTAAGGAAGCATTGGACCGATTTAGGGTCAAAAAGGAGATCTTCTTGTGGAGGCAGAGGGTATGGCTGAGGCACTAAATGAATACTTTGCATCGGTCTTCACTAGAGAAGAGGATGCTGCCATTGTAGTAGTAAAGGAGGAGGTAGTAGTGATATTGGAGAGGATAAAAATAGATAAAGAGGAGGTACTTAAAAGACTGGCAGTACTCAAAGTAGAAAAGTCATCCAGTCCGGATAGGATGCATCCTAGGTTACTGAGGGAAGTAAGGATGGAAATTGCTGAGGCTCTGGCCACAATCTTCCAACCCTCCTTAGATATGGGCATGGTGTTGGAGGGCTGGAGGATTGCAAATGTTACACCCCTGTTCAAAAAAAGGGAGAGGGATAAAGCTGGCAAAAACAGGCCAATCAGCCTAACGTCGGTAGTGGGGAAACTTTTAGAGACAATAATCCGGGACAAAATTAATTGGCACTTGGAAAAGTATGGGTTAATAAATGAAAGTCAGCATGGATTTGTTAAAGGAAAATCGTGTTTGACTAACTTGATTGCATTCTTTGATGAAGTAACGGAGAGGGTTGATGAGGGTAGTGTGGTTGATGTTATGTATATTGACTTTCAAAAGGCATTTGATAAAGTACCATAAAATAGACTTGTTAGCAAAATCAAAGCCCATGGGATTAAAGGGACAGTTGCAGCGTGGATTCAAAATTGGCTAAGGGACAGAAAGCATAGAGTAATGGTGGACGGTTGTTTCTCAGATAGTGTTCCCCAGGGGTCAGTATTAGGACCACTGCTCTTTTTGATGTGTATTAATGACCTGCACTTGGGTATACAGGGTATAATTTCAAAGTTTCCAGATGACACGAAACTCGGAATTGTAGTAAACAATGTGGAGAATAGTAACAGACTTCAGGGGGACATAGACAGACTGGTGAAATGGGCAGACACATGGCAATGAAATTTAATGCAGAGGAATGTGAAGCGATGCATTTTGGTAGAAAGAACGAGGAGAGGCAATATAAATTAAATGGTACAATTTTAAAGGGGGTGCAGGAACAGAGAGACCTGGGGGTGCACATACACAAACCTTTGAAGATGGCAGGACAAGTTGAGAAGGCTGTTAAAAAAGCATATGGGATCTTGGGCTTCATTAATAGAGGCATAGAATTCAAAAGCAAAGAAGTTATACTAAAACTTTATAAAATACTGTTTTGGCCTCAGCTGAAGTATTGTGATCAATTCTGGGCACCATACTTTAGGAATGATGTCAAGGCCTTAGAGAGAGTGCAGAAGAGATTTAATAGAATGGTACCAGGGATGAGGGACTTCAGTTATGTGGAAAGAGTGGCGAAGCTGGGGTTGTTCTCCTTAGAGCAGAGAAGGTTAAGGGGAGATTTGATAGAGGTGTTCAAAATCATGAACTGTTTTGATAAAGTAAATAAGGAGAAACTGTTTCCAATGGCAGAAGGGTCAGTAACCAGAGGACACAGATTTAAGATGATCGGCAAAATCTTTCTACGCAGCGAGTTGTAATGATTTGGAATGCACTGCTTGAAAAGGTGGTGGAAGCAGATTTAATGGTAACTTTAAAAAGGGAATTGGATAAATACTTGAAGGGAAAACATTTACAGGGCTATGGGGAAAGAGCAGGTAAATGGAACTAATTGGATAGTACTTTCAAAGAGCCGGCACAGTCACGATGGGCCGAATGACCTCAACCTGTGCTGTACCTATTATGATACTACGTATTCAGCAGAAAACCGAAGCAAAGTTTCCCTCTGACTCATTAACACCTCCCCCTTTTATTTCCAAATAAAAATAATGAATGAATAATTTATCTTATTTGTTGCTTTCTGCTCAGGTTCATTATACTCCTGGCCAATTTGGTACCGGTCAAGTGCTAAAGTGACAGCATCTTCATGAAAAGTTGCTTTCTGAGCCAGGGTAATGAGTCATTTTCTTCATATTGACGTCACACTGATATACTGAAGATTTCTTTTCACTCCAGTGATCTCCCATTCTCCTCCTGTGAAGACACTGACCCATGCAGGCATACAGTTTCTTAGCACTTTCCACGCTCTTCATGTGATTCCAGAAAGGGAAAATCAACAGGTTATTTGACCATGAGGGTGATCAGAGAAAATCTTATCCTCATTTAATGTTAACACATGCACACTTTCCAGCAGGGCTCACTGAATGGCAATCAGGAATGGGACCCTAGCTGATTTTCTCTCCTCCCTCTCCCTAGCCCAGTAGCACCTCTACTACCACCCCAGCTGAAGATCAGTTAACACAGCAAATACTGAGGATCAAACTATGATGGCGTTTTAATGCAATGTATATCACTGCACTGTGTGTTTCGCAAACCTTTTCTTGTTTGTTTGCTAACAGTATTTCATGAAGACTGTGACCCTTTAACCTTGATACTAGAATAAATATTCTTGCAAGTTTATTTTTGATATCTTTATTTATTTGTCAGGGATTGAGTTAGGCTGCTCGTTTTTATTTAATTTTTTGGCATTTTAGTCCTTTATGAATATGCAATGTAAATTAGTGTATTAAGAAAACTCCAGAGAACCACACATAAATTGAATTACCATGTTGAAATATCTGACTACAATTAACTGAGAAGCTGTTCTTTCCAGTTAAATAAAATTCATGATAAACAGCAATATAAAATTGGAATAACTTACTTTCTGAATTCTTTATCAGCACCGACACTGGGGAATATCTATTCTCTTAGGCAACAACAGAATATACTAACTTAGTTTTAAGATGGTACGGAACTGGAGTTCTGTTTGCCAAAATGCAAGTATACAACCAAATAGAGTAACATTACATTGAAGAAGCTGCCCAGTTCAGTCATTTGGGGGGTTCTCTACCAGTGTCCAGTCATTTGATTTTGTTCAACCTCTCAAATTTGTATGATAAATAGGTTACTATTAAAGATATTTATTGTGCACTACAGAACATATTAAAGTCTTAGCCTGAGTAGCTAATAGTCAGAACTGTTTTATTCAAAGTTGAAAACAGATGGGCAGTACAAGCTACTACGCAGTTGATGTATATATAACCAGGTTTGGAAGCAAATACAGGTGTACTATTAAATTGCAGAGCGATGCTCTGTTCCTCAGGACCTCCTGCAGCTTTATCAAATCATTCATAATAAACAAAACATCAGCTCTAATCCACTGTCTGCCAGTCTCTCATCTTCATTTGTTTATGTAAGATGGCTGGAAACCTTTGGTTTATAAATGTCAGCTGTTAAGACTGTTTAGAGGAACAATCTTAAGTGTGTTTTTAACTGTAATGTTTCTTTTCTCAACCTTTGTCCTTAGATAACTCTGCTGTCACTAACAGTCTCTGTATACAAATTTATTTATATGGAAAAATGATAAATGGATCCAGAAGTTGGTGATTTTGGGTTACAATTTGTACTGCTGGTATCAGTTCGAGATGGCTACCTGCTTGCAGCAGTACAGAGGGGCAACCCCAAGTTATACTGCTGGCTTTTCATTACTCTCTGGGCAGGAAAACAGGGCTTTGCTAATAAGTGCTTACATACATGCACAGGCTTTGTCATGAGTGTCTAAATGCTGGCTATATTTTCAATATAGATTAAAATGAAACAGAAAAAGGAGGCTTATAATAATTTTAAGATTCATGATATAGTGGAGAACCAAGCTGAATACAGAAAGTACAGAGGAGATCTAAAAAAGGAAATAAGAGAGACTATTCACTGTATTTTGCCGATGACACAAAGCTAGGCAGCATTGTAAGCAGTGTACATGGAAGCATAAAGTTACAGAGAGATATTAATAGATTAAGTGAATGGGCAAAACTATGGCAAATGGATTTCAGTGTAGGCAAGTGTGAGGTCATCCACTTTGGACCTAAAAAGGATAGATCAGGGTACTTTCTAAATGGTGAAAAGCTCGAAACAGTGGAGGTCCAAAGAGACTTAAAGGTCCTTGTACACAGATCATTAAAATGTCATGGACAGGTACAGAAAATATCAAAAAGGCTAATGGAATGCTGGCCTCTATATCTAGAGGACCAGAATACAAGGGGGTAGAAGTTATGCTACAGCAATACAAAGCCCTGGTTAGACCACGCCTGGAGTATTGTGTTCAGTTCTGGGCACCGCACCTTAAGAAGGATATATTTCTCTTGGAGGGAGTGCAATGTAGATTTACTAGAATGATATCTGGACTCCAAGGGCTAAACTATGAAGAGAGATTACACAAACTAAGGTAGATTGAGGGGTGATTTGATTGAAGTTTTCAAGATATGAGGAGAGGCAATATAAACTAAAGGGCACAACTCTAAAAGGGGTACAGGAACAGAGAGATCTTGGGGCATATGTACACAAATCATTGAAGGTGGCAGGGCAGGTTGAGAAAGCGGTTAAAAGAGCATACAGGACTCTGGGCTTTATAAATAGAGGCATAGAGTATAAAAGCAAGGAAGTCATGATGAGCCTTTATGAAACACTGGTTCAGCACTGGTTCAGCCACAGCTGGAGTATCATGTCCAGTTCTGGACACCGCACTTTAGGAAGGATGTGAAGGCCTTAGAGATGGTGCAGAAGAGATTTATTAGAATGATTCCAGGGATGAGAGAGTTTAGTTACATGGATCGACTGGAGAAGCTGGGGTTGTTCTCCTTGGAACAGAGACAGTTACGAGGCGATTTGATAGAGGTATTCAAAATCATGAGTCTAGACAGAGTAGATGGAGAGAAACTGTTCCCATTGGCAGACGGGTCAAAACCAGAGGACATAAATTTAAGGTGATTGGCAAAAGAGCCAAAGGTGACATAAGGAATAACTTTTTTACACAGTGAGTGGTTAGGATCTGGAATGCACTGCCAGAGGGGGTGGTGGAGGCAAATTCAATCACGGCCTTCAAAAGGGAACTGGATAAGTACTTGAAAGGAAAAAAATTGCAAGGTTATGTGGCTAGGACGGGGGAGTGGGACTGGCTGGATTGCTCTTGCATAGGACCAGCACGGACTCAATGGGCTGAATGGCCTCCTTCCATGCTGTAACCTTTCTATGATTCTATGATATCTATGATAAGTCACCTCTTAGTCTACACTGCTCTAAAGTAAACAGACCAATGTTCTTAAGCCTATCTAAGTAGCTGAGGTTCTTTAAGCTAGGAATCATTCTCATAGCTCTCCTCTGGATCATTTCCAAGGTAACTGTATCACCCACTAGGAACATGCAAGCCTTCCCACCACGTCAAGGTGCAGACCCTAGGGAAGAACCTTTATTTAAGCACCCTTTATAAGACTCTGTTCATCTCTCTTTACACTTAAAAGCGCCTACCTGCAAATCTATTCTGACAGTTTTTCTTCTGCAATACATTTGGACAGGAAAACGGACATGCTGACTTCCACATCTGAATTCCTGATGCGTGCTCCCATTGTGCGAAGCTCTGAGCCGAGAGTGCTAAATCATAAAATTTACCTCTATATGTGTCCCAGTCATCTTGGTATTATCATCGTACTTACTAAATATAATGGCTAGCTGTTTAATTCTCTTGTAAAATTCCTCTTTATTGACAAAATAATTTAGGGGTTGTGTAAAGATTAATGGTGGAACATACCTGTCCTATCCTCTTCTAGTTTTTTTGCTGCTTATGCCTCTGCTCCACAGATTAGCTTTGTGTTGATGAATTAGGAAAGGTCATCTTAGCCAATAGCTTTATTTTGAGACTTATCTATTGAAAAGTCGAGCTTGTTGTTTAACCTGACGTGTTTCCCTTCATTGTCTTTGTTGTTCTGTGTCTGTAGTTTTGATTAGTAAGCTTCTGGATATTCTTCATCAGTTTTTCACCAAGTACTGCTGCACGGACAGTACAGGCTCACCAGAATCAACATTTGGCTGTATTTGATTGTATTATATGTTGAGTTCTAAAATCTTCGAGATCCGTTAACATTGCATGTTGGAGATCACCTTGCTCTGTTTCAAGCAATACTATATCATCAGCAGCATCAGTTATTCATATAATAGCATTCTCATTCTTTTTGTATTCTAATATGTCCCTGAGGGTCCAATCAACCATTGTTTTGAACAACAATAATAGTGATAGAACACTTTCCTGATGTATTCCTATTTTGACTCAGTTTGACCTAATTTTGCAATCTCTTCCACACTTTCCTACATGATTGTGTACATGCACATGTGTGTTGGACCTGTACAAACGCTGACCCAACTCCATCCCTGATTACAGTTAATATGGTAAAATGAGAAAGGCAGCAAATTGAAAGTATGACCTACTCCTGTCTTCCATCAATTGAAAAATTATTTATTATAACTGGCATAGTTAATGCTATCAGTAAAATCTAGCTCAATGATTTTCCATGCTTAGACCCACTTATCCTTTATCTTTTGTGCAGGAAGCAGCTATTTGTCTGCATTGATGAATAGATATTCAGGGTTGATAATGTAGCAAAATATGCGGGCCTGGATTTTCCTCTGAATTACTTCCCATTTTGGGACGGTAAATAGGGGAAAATCAAAGAAAAAGCTCCACTTGAATTCTCCCCTCCCAAAAACTCCCAGTTCCCTTTAAAACCCACCACAAGCCCATTCCGCCACATTAAAATGGAGTCAAGGGAGCCAAGGACTAACCCCTTCACTCCATTCCACTCCATTCCTCTTTGTGCCCCAAACCCATCCCAAATAATTAATGCCACTAAACCAGTGACAGTCAAAGCTGCTGCAGGGTATCCCTGAGGCAGATATATGTTTTAACTATTGTTTTCTTTTTGTTTTAATTGTTGTAAAGTTAAACAAATGTTTCAACTGAGAAGCACAGATTTTCTGAGAGCAGAACATTCATATCATGTTGACCCTGTGTCAGTGACTTAAACATTTTCTGGTCAAAATTCTGGTCTTTAAATGTATGTCTTAACTATGTGTTCAGTACTATGTTGAAACATATGTTGCACAACCCACAGCCTCGGGTTCCATGTCTTATGGGGCTTGTTTTGGGGCCATCCAACAACAAACTACTTGTATTCAAAGGGTGGCACAAATTAATTGGTGATTTTGGGCATGAGAAATGAGGCTTTTGATGCTTTGTAATATTATGTGCATTTATAAATCAAACAATAATTTAAATTAGTGTTAAAATAGTTGATATGAAAAGCTTAAATGTGGCAAAGCTATTAATATTGTAGTGGAAGGAAGACCTCCATGAAATTGTCTGAAGGATTGAGATAAGTATTGTGAGCTTGAAACCCTCCTGGGATTCAGGGGCTAAAAGCAAAAGTACAGGGCATAAGAAGGAGGAGCAGAAGGTCATTGTCTGCACATTTTTACAAGAAAATACAAGTCTTGGAGCCCAACAGAATAACAATATTTAATTACCCGTCAACAAACGAATGTCAAGTCATTTATTGGCAGATCTCTTTTTACAAATTGAAAATGAACACTGGCACAGAATAGAAATAATTCTGTTGCATTTTGTCCAAAATCTAATGAATCATTTTAATTTTCCCCATACAGTACAATATATTACCATGGATTGCATTATAGGGTAGGTTTATAATCTTGTGCTCCAAACACAGAGATTAGCATCCCAGGACTACATATCAGGAATTTGGGTGTGGAGGTCAGCAGGCCCTGCAGGATTTCCCATTTCTTATGGACAAATAATCCTGTGGGGCTCGCTGAGCTCCGTGCCCGGATTCCCAATATATGGGCCTGGTGCACGAAGCTCTGTGCTGAGAGTGCAATTTAATATCACTTATATATTAGGGATAACCACTTGGATTAGTTCAAACTTTGGAATTAAATAATCTTTTCTGAACCTGAGCTTGAAGTCTGAATAAATAAGACCAGTATACAAATCATCAGAGGGCCTCCACCAGACAAAGAGGGATTCAAATGTGTCTTCACTACAAAAAAAAATGAAATGCACACTTCTTCAGACTGGCTGGAAATTGGACTCATGCCAAGAGGGATTCAAATCCACACCCACCACTAGACCACTGGGGGATCAGCTGCATGATGCCACAAAAGCACTAGGGAAACAGATGCATAACCAACCCTAGACCACCCCAAGACATCACACACAAATTCATCACTGGACTGCAAAGAAATCAGTTGTACACACAACACCAACCCACCAGGGAACTGAATTCATGTGGATTTCTCAGAGAATTAAATGGTTATGTAATCATTACACCACCACAGAAAATAGACATAGCCAAGACCACCATAGAAAATGGATGGACACTCAAGAACACCATGAGAAACAAATATCGCAAAAAAATCTTTGAATCTTTTGCTTTCCAGACCGTGTCACCTGCCATTTTCACAAATGCAAGGATCAAACCATAAATTGGCATTGCGCATCCACAGGACACAAATTGTTCCTTTCTAAATTCTGAATGGACAGAGAGAATTATATAATTGGGTTAAAATTCATCGATTTTTTTTTGACTATCTATGATTTTGCTCAGTTGGGCTACTTTATATTGGAGTTCAGATTCATTGCTTGTCTCATTTATTATACATGCATAAACAAATTTACAAATAGTTCGTATATACATCAAAATTCACAAAGACATTGAAACCTATTTAATGCATGCCTGCCCTAAGCGTTCCTCTACTTGCTCATCCACCTAGCTGAGTGCTTACTGAATGGAAAATGAAGGTCTGTAAACCCACAATTTTCTGACTAGTGATCCCTATTGGTGCTACTGCTCACCAGGAGTGCCTGATCGGGGATCAACTCATGACAATTTTGGTTCCTCCTTCTCCTGTAGACCAAACTTGTGAAGCTTGGCCAAAGTGCCATGTGCAAAAGTTTAAATGCCATATTAGATAAATAAGGATCAGGCAATCAGCCCCCTTTTATCCATTGCTTTGTAATTTCTTTTAATCCAAATACATAGAGAACCCTCCCCTTCCCCATAACTTTGAATAACAAACTTTTGTTCATGACAATTCAATGCCTTTAATCCTATGGGATCATTGTGTATATATTGGTAAATCTCACAAATTTGTTGTCCCAGCATAGAGCTTGTTCACTGGGAGTGTATTTTGGGAATTTGGATGCAGAAGCCAGCAGGTTCCACAGGACTCTCCACCCATTAGAATTAATGGGCTGAGAATTCTGCTTCCTAACCTCCTTGTCCAAACTCTTGATATGTACTCCTCATACAAGCCAACCTTCAGCAATTCATATTCATAGTCAGCACTTCGGGGGCTCAGTCCACAATGCTTTGAGGTGAAGAGGGGAGAAGCTGGGAGAGATACTTAGAAAGGAGAGAGGAGAGATTGCCACCATTAATGGTAGATAGAGGGAAGGAAGAAGTCCCGCCTTGAACTGAGAGAGGGAGAAAGAATGCCAGGATGAACTCGGGGTTGATGGGGGAGGGGCGGCGAGGGCTGGGGACGAGAGTGCCAATAAGAAATTAACAGTCTAGAGGGGAAAGAAAAGTATCAGCTTGAATGGGAGAGGACAAGAGTATTAG
Organism: Heptranchias perlo; assembly: GCF_035084215.1. Lineage (NCBI taxonomy): Eukaryota > Metazoa > Chordata > Chondrichthyes > Hexanchiformes > Hexanchidae > Heptranchias > Heptranchias perlo. Next base: position 78,536,869 of record NC_090328.1, read on the forward strand.
ATTGAACTGGGTTAGAAGGGCAAAAGATTGATAGGTTAATTTGAGGGAAGGAGAGGGAGATGAATGTCAGTATGAACTGGGTGGGTTTGAGAAGGAGAGAGTGGGGGTAATTTTAACCCCCAAGAACGGGTGAGATGGGGCCGGGTGGGCAGTAAAAATGCTTGATTTTTGGAGCGGGACTGCATCCCGGCTCCAATGTGCCCACTTCTGGGTTTAGCCCAGGCACATTTGGATGCACGCATGCAGCAGAAACCCAGAAGTCCCGTCCCCACTTATGGTCAGTGGGCCAATAGTTAAAAGGGAAATGTACCTCATTGCGATAGTTGAGGCACTTTACTATTTGTGTATTAGAAATGTCAAACAAATTTAACCTATCGTTTCCAATTCACGTCAGGTGTAAGCAGGTGGGAAGGGCTGGATCCATGAGGTGAGTGCCTTTATTGCACTGCTTGTGGGCCCGGAGGAGCAAGAATGCTTCATCCAGGCCTAACAAGTTCATCTGGCATAACAGGATCCCCACGATCAGCTGGACACCCCCCCCCCACCCCGATGCTGGACCCTCCCATCTTCAAGGCCCACCCGATGTCATCCACATCCCTCCAACCCTCCGATTTGTTCGAGGGCCCACGATCTCTCTCTTACTCCCACCCCCTCTCTGATTCACAGCTCCTTTCCCTTCCAACTGGCAGTCATGATGTGGAGATGCCGGTGATGGACTGGGGTTGACAAATGTAAGGAATCTTACAACACCAGGTTATAGTCCAACTGTTTTATTTGAAAATCAAATAAAACAGTTGGACTATAACCTGGTGTTGTAAGATTCCTTACAACTGGCAGTCAGCCTGTCAATCTGGCTGCCTGATGCATGGGAAACCCAGAAGCACAAATACTCACCTTCAGTTGAGTTGTAATTGCAGATTGCGATGCACTCATTTGGCTTCTGGGTTCCCCACACGAATATCTGCGGACACACTGGGTTCCCAGCTCCGAGCTAATATCCTGCCCAGTGTGGAATGTTGGATGAGATACAATGTGACTGATTTTCCTCCTTCATCTGCTTGAGTGCAAGTTAGGTGGAATGTACCCGATTTGACCTGAACACACGGATTTGTGGGCTTAGTTAATTTTAAAGACTCTGCTGCTCCTCTGACATGGGAATGCCCCTTGGAAGAAGTGACCATGAGACACTTTGCCCAATGACCCCAAAAGTGCAGGAGGAAACTATAATAGTCACCACCTTTGAGGCCATCTGACTGCTGTCTATAAAGACCACCCAGAAAGCCTCCAGTCTCAATGCTTGTTCTGTTGGCCCTGTAAACAAAAATATACTTATCTTTATGATGTCTCCAGGTGTTTGCTGACTGCCCTGCTCTGATCCTGTGGGTGTCACTATGTTTGGGCCTCTGCCAAGTGGAGACCCAGAAAAATGAGGCAGGAAGCATGATGATATCACACCCACTTAGTTAGCATTAAATTTACATACCAACCTATCCATGCCTGGGCCTTATGCTGAGGTTATGCTGGACTTTGTAGGGGATGAAGCCTCTGCCCATCCCTTACAAGGCCAACTGTTAATTGGCAATTATGGGGTCACCACAAGGTAGTCTTGAAAGCCTTTAGAGGAGGTAACTATTTTCTTTACATTTCAGCCCCCTTATGAAGGGGACACTTTAAATTTTTTTCCTGAGATGAAGGAATCCAACGCCCTTTCCCGTGGACTGGCAGACTGTGCTGCAATTTATGGCCTGTGGCTGCCCTAGATTTGCCAGTAGTGGTGTGGGCACCCATCAATGGCATTTAAATTAAGGGACTCTCCCTTGACCCCACGAACCTTGACAAGATCAAAGCACGCATGGTGCTTGGATGCGCCCCCCCTGCAGCTTTTTGTTCCCATCATGTTTTATGGAGCATTAGGTAGTCTATTTTTGTTAGGCAAGGGTTTTAAGGGTTACGGAACCAAGGGGGGTAGATGGAGTTAAGATACAGATCAGCTATGATCTAATTGAATGGCGGAACAGGCTCGAGGGGCTAAATGGCCTACTTCTGTTCCTATGTCTATCCTTATCATGATAACCTTCAGTCCCATTCCTAAGAAGATATTTATCCAGTTTATTTTTAAAGGACTTAATCCACAGGACTTAATTAACTGCTCATTCTGTGAATCTTTTCCACACATCCACCATTCTGTGGGAGCAATGTCTTCCCACCCAAAATTATTGTTGGTCTTATTAGCAGACAAACTATAAACAAGTTTGTATGATGCAATTATGTCCCATATTTTATTGGGAGCAACCTATTTAAAATAAATGGGTTAATGTCTCAGTTACATTAGCAGACAAAGGGGTGCCATATGAATTTGTTTATCTACTAATAAAGCCAACAGTAATTTCTAAGCTCTAATCCCTAGTCTTGCTTATTAACTTTGTATTCTAGTCTGTAAACAGGCTAATTAAACAACCTGGACATTATCCATGCCTCTTGTCACACATGGATCTGCCTGAGCATGGTTAGAGTATTTTTAAGAACGTGATCAGACACCGGACTTTCCCCAATTGTAAAGAAACCTGAAGTGTGCAGTAAGGGAAAACCAGACAAAAACTGGACTACAGACAATAAAAACTTACTGCCCAATTTATATTAAAAAAGACTGTCAGCCCATTTAAAAAATGGACTGCCTGGCCAAAACATGGATGGGTAGTAACTCTAATTTAAATATAGAGAAATTTGACAAGTGGTTTACAGTTATGGGTGGTGTTATTGACCCTGGCGACTGTACTAGTATTTACTCTGTTTATCTTAGGGGTGGGGGTTGTTTATTCCTTTCAGCTATGGCTCTGTGGCTTTCTTTCAGTGGTGTGGTTTGCAGCGTATCTTTCTGCTTTGATCTTTTCACTTATGTGGGAAGTCTTGTTGATGCGGTTGTCTGTGGTTGGTAATGGGCTAGGAATTGAACCCAAATTCTGAAGAGGCTCCCCTGATTCAGCCACTGTGAGCATGATTGAATCAATTTCCACTGTGCCTCAGTCAATATTGATGAGGTGGAAAGGTTCAGTCCAGCACTCATCAGTAGGATGTACCATTAGGCTGCAGTTACGACACAGCCCAGAGGTTTAGCTTCATTGGGATCACAATGGGGATTCCCCAGAGGGAATGTGATAGATCTGACTCAATGATGAGTTGGGCAATTCTTTTCATTTATCATAGCATACTTTGCCAATAGGGCTATACTTTTGAGCTAGTCCAAGAGGTATGAAGGATCATGTCATTCTCATCATGACCTTTCCTGGATCTCTGGGTTTCACGAATGTATGTGACAGGGGGTATGGTATGTATGGTGTTTTATCTTAAGTTGAACCTATTTCAACCTGTTGCAGATGGAGAGCACATGCATTGCTTTTTTTTTATTCGTTCACGGGATGTGGGCGTCACTGGCGAGGCCAGCATTTATTGCCCATCCCTAATAGGTGAGCACCCTCGATCTACTCTTGATCATCAGCAAATTGATGGACGGTGTCGTCGACAGCGCTATCAAGCGGCACTTACTCGCCAATAACCTGCTCACCAACGCTCAGTTTGGGTTCGGCCAGGACCACTCGGCTCCAGACCTCATTACAGCCTTGGTCCAAACATGGACAAAAGAGCTGAATTCCAGAGGTGAGGTGAGAGTGACTGCCCTTGACATCAAGGCAGCATTTGACCGAATGTGGCACCAAGAAACCCTAGTAAAATTGAAGTCAATGGGAATCAGGGGGAAAACTCTCCAGTGGCTGGAGTCATACCTAGCACAAAGGAAGATGGTAGTGGTTGTTGGAGGCCAATCATCTCAGCCCCAGGACATTGCTGCAGGAGTTCCTCAGGGCAGTGTCCGAGGCCAAACCATCTTCAGCTGCTTCATCAATGACCTTCCTTCCATCGTAAGGTCAGAAATGGGGATGTTCGCTGTTGATTGCACAGTGTTCAGTTCCATTCGCAACCCCTCAGATAATGAAGCAGTCCGAGCCCGCATGCAGCAAGACCTGGACAACATCCAGGCTTGGGCTCATAAGTGGCAAGTAACATTCGTGCCAGAAAAGTGCCAGGCAATGACCATCTCCAACAAGAGAGTCTAACCACCTCCCTTTGACATTCAACGGCATTACCATCGCCGAATCCTCCACCATCAACATCCTGGGGGTCACCATTGACCAGAAACTTAACTGGACCAGCCATATAAATACTGTGGCCACAAGAGCAGGCCAGAGGCTGGGTATTCTGCGGCGAGTGACTCACCTCCTGACTCCCCAAAGCCTTTCCACCATCTACAAGGCACAAGTCAGGAGTGTGATGGAATACTCTCCGCTTGCCTGGATGAGTGCAGCTCCAACAACACTCAAGAAGCTCGACACCATCCAGGACAAAGTAGCCCGCTTGATTGGCACCCCATCCACTACCCTAAACATTCACTTCCTTCATCACCGGCGCACAGTGGCTGCAGTGTGTACCATCCACAGGATGCACTGCAGCAACTGGCCAAGGCTTCTTCGACAGCACCTCCCAAACCCGCGACCTCTACCACCTGGAAGGACAAGAGCAGCAGGTACATGGGAACAACACCACCTGCACGTTCCCCTCCAAGTCACACACCATCCCGACTTGGAAATATATCGCCGTTCCTTCATCGTCGCTGGGTCAAAATCCTGGAACTCCCTTCCTAACAGCACTGTGGGAGAACCTTCACCTCACAGACTGCAGCGGTTCATGAAGGCGGCTCCCCACCACCTTCTCAAGGGCAATTAGGGATGGGCAATAAATGCCGGCCTCGCCAGCGATGCCCACATCCCACGAACGAATAAAAAAAAAACATTTATTCTCTGGGCTGCGAGGAACTTGCATTGGGAGGGAGAGGATCCAGTTGTCGTGGTCCACGAAGGTACCAATGACATAGGTAGGACGAGGGAAGAGATTCTGCTTAGGGAGTATGAGCAGCTCGGGGCTAAATTAAAAAGCAGAACCTCAAAGGTAATAATCTCTGGATTATTACCTGAGCCATGAGCAAATTGGCATAGGTTAAATAAGATTAGAGAGTTAAATTTGTGGTTCAAAGATTGGTGTGGGAGAAATGGGTTTCGATTCATGGGGCACTGGCACCAATATTGGGGAAAGTGGGAGCTGTACTGTTGGGACGGCCTTCATTGAACTGTGCTGGGGCTAGTGTTCTGGTGAATCGTATAACTAGGGCGGTAGAGAAGGGTTTAAATCATATTGTGATATGAAGGGTTTAAACTAAGTAGTGGGGGCAAGCCCAATAAGGAAAGTTGTGAAAATTAAAGAAAGAAGACAAGGCAAGAGAGCAAGGTAGCAATAAGGGAAATGATAATCAGAGAGTGGCAGGAAGGGACAGAGCATGCAAACTTAAGAGTGCGCCAGCAGATAAGACGAGAGGATGCAAAAATAGTAAAAACACAGCACTAAAGGCTTTGTATCTGAATGTGAGTAACAAAATGGATGAATTGACAGCTCAAATAGAAATAAATATGTATGATCTGATAGCCATTACAGAGACATGGCTGAAAGATGACAAAGGCTGGAACCTGAATATTTAAGGGTACTTGACATTTCAGAAGGACAGGAAGCTAGGAAAAGGTGGAGGGGTAGCTCTGTTAATGAAGGATGACATGAGTATAATAGAGAGAAATGACCTTAGTCCTAAAGACCAAGATGTAGAATCAGTTTGGGTAGAGATAAGAAATAGTAAAGGCAAGAAGTCACTTGTGGGAATAGTTTATAGGCCCCCTAACAGTAACCACACTGTAGGACAGGGTATACAGGAAGAAATAATGGGGGCTTGTGAGAAAGGAACAGCGATAATCATGGGTGATTTTAATCTACATATAGATTGGAAGAATCTGATTGGCAAAGGTAGCCTGGAAGATGAGTTCATAGAGTGCTTTTGGGACAGTTTCTTAGAGCAGCACATTCTAGAGCCAACCAGACAGCAGGCTATTCTAGATCTGGTAATGGGTAATGAGACAGGATTAATTAATGACCTCATTGTAAAGGAGCCTTTAGGTAGCAATGATCACAATATGATTGAATTTTGCATTCAGTTTGAGGGAGAGAAGAGTAAGTCTAAGACTAGTGTTTTAAACTTAAATAAGGGCAATTATGAGGGCATGAAGACAGAGCTGGCTAAAGTGAACTGGGACCTTAGGTTAAGGGATAGGTCAGTAGAGATGCAGTGACAGACATTTAATGAGATATTTCATAACACTCAGCAAAGATACATTCCAGTGAGAAAGAAAGACTCTAGGGGAAGGACGTACCATCTGTGGCTAACTAAGGAAGTTAAAGATAGTATCAAATTGAAAGAAAAAGGATACAATTCCACAAAGATTAGTGGCAGGTCAGAAGATTGGACAGAATATAAAAAACAGTAAAGAATGACTAAAAGAATAATAAGGAGGGAGAAATTAGAGTGCGAGAGAAAGCTAACTAGAAATATAAAAACAGATAGTATGAATTTCTACAGGTATTTAAAAAAGAAAAGAGTAAGTAAAGTGAGCGTTGGTCCTCTAGAGAGTGAGTCTGGAGAATTAATAATGGAGAATAAGGAAATGGCGGATGAATTGAACAGATATTTTGCGTCCGTCTTCACTGTAGAGGATACAAATAATATGCCAGAAATAATTGTGAAAAGAGGTGAAAGGGATGGAGGAACTTAAAACATTTACAATCACTAGGGAAAAGGTTCTGAAAAAAATATTAGAACTAAAAGCTGACAAGTCCACAGGACCTGACAGACTTCATCCTAGGGTCTTAAAAGAAGTGGCTGCAGAGAAAGGTGATGCATTGATATTAATTTTCCAAAATTCCCTAGGTTCTGGAAGGGTCCCTTCAGATTGGAAAATAGCAAATATAATTCCTCCATTCAAGAGAGGAGGGAGACAGTTAGCTTAACATCTGTAGTAGGGAAAATGCTAGAATCTATTATTAAGGAGGTTATAGCAGGGCACTTAGAAAATCTCAATGCAATCAGGCAGAGTCAACACGGCTTTGTGAAAGGGAAATCGTGGTTGACTAATTTATTAGAGTTCTTTGAGGAAGTAACAAGCAACGTGGATAAAGGGGATCCTGTGGATGTGTGTACTTGGATTTCCAGAAAGCTTTTGACAAGGTGTCACATCAAAGGCTACTACACAAAATAAGAGCTCATGGTGTAGGGGATAACATATTAGCATGGATAAAGGATTGGTTAGCTAACAGGAAACAGAGAGTAGGCATAAATGGGTCATTTTCAGGTTGGCAAGATGTAACGAGTGGAGTGCCACAGGGATCAGCGCTTGGGCCTCAACAATTTACAATCTATATCAATGAGTTGGATGGAGGGACCGAATGTATGGTTGCTAAATTTGCAGATGACACAAAGGTAGGTAGGAAAGTAAGTTGTAAAGAGGACGTAAGGAGTCTGCAAAGGGATATAGATAGGTTAAGTGTGTGGGCAAAACTTTGGCAGATTGAGTATAATGTGGGAAAATGTGAACTTGTCCACTTTGGCAGGAGGAATAGAAAAGCAGTATATTATTTAAATGGAGAGAGATTGCAGAACTCTGAGGTACAGAGGATCTGGGTGTCCTGGTACATAAATCACAAAAAGTTAGTATGCAGGTACAGCAAGTGATTAGGAAGACAAATGGAATGTTGTCATTTATTGCAAGGGGAATGGAATATAAAAGTAGAGATGTTTTGTTGCAGTTGTACAGGGCATTGGTGAGACCACATCTAGAATACTGTGTGCAGTTTTGATGATCTTATTTAAGAAAGGACATAATTGCTTTGGAGGCGGTTCAGAGCAGGTTCACTCGACTGATTCCTGGGATGAGGGGGTTATCTTATGAGGAACATTTGGACAAGTTGGGCCTATATACACTGGAGTTTAGAAGAATGAGAGGTGATCTTATTGAAACATATAAGATCCTGAGGGGACTAGAAGGGGTAGATGCTGAGGGGATGTTTCCCCTTGTGGGAGAGACTAGAACTAGAGGCCACTGTTTAAAAATAAGGGGTCTCCCATTTAAGACAGAGATGAGGAGAATTTTTTTCTCTGAGGGTCATGAGTCTGTGGAACTCCCTTCCCCAGAGAGCAGTGGAGGCAGGGTCATTGAATATTTTTAAGGCTGAGTTAGATAGATTCCTGATTAACAAGGGAGTCAAAGGTTATAGTAGTTAGACGGGAAAGTAGGGTTGAGGTCACAATGAGATCAGCCATGATCTTATCAAATGGCAGAGCAGGCTCGAGGGGCCGAATGGCCTACTCCTGCTCTTACTTCGTGTGTTCGTATTAGGAATCTTTCAAGATATTTTTCCCAAATTATTTTTGCTGAGTTGGTATTTTCTGACGCATGGAAATATATTATGGATTCAATCTTCCGAATGTGACTAAAATGGGCTTGTGTTGGCCTAGATCTTATTTGCATCCGTGCATCTGGCACGGAGGTTGGGCTGTGCTCAATTTTCCAATATAAGATTTACCCTCTATTTTGCCTAGGCTACTGGGGAACTTAGCCTGCAGCACATTTGGGCATAGGAGCAGCTGTTAAAGGGCTGTAGCTCACCATAAGGAAGTTGCTGTGGGGACAGAATCATTGCCTAATTATTTACAATGGCACAGTGGAGGGTGTTCCTAGTTGGGACTGTAGAGCACCCTCCAGCATAAACACAAGTGCCAGCTGCATGTAGAATGATGTGTACCAGAATCAATCAGTAACCAAGCAAATAAGGAAGACGTGTCTTGGTCTGTGAGTGTGCTCCTCATTTTAGCACACATTTCTTTGGAGGCTCTTCAAGCATGGCACAAATGTTTGTAGGAACATCCCTGGGGAGGCACCATCTTAAGCATTACCCATAATCAGTACACTTTTGCACGCTGCATGGCACATTTATTGTGCAAGTGGAGGTGGGGGATGTGGAACTGCAAAAAAAGATGGTCTGGCTTCCAGCCCAAGGCTCACGTCTTTTGTTAGAGGTTTTTCAGTGGGGCCAGCAGCCCTGGATGCAGAGAACAGCCATCCATCCAGTGTTTGCCTTTCACTGTGGACTGCCACTGATGTATTTGATGTAATGATCTCTGTGGTCAGATGACATCTGAACATTAGTTGAATGCAAACCCATTCTCTTCATGAAGACCATGGGGTTGATATAAAGAATCCTGACACTTTTCCACTTGAGAGAACCCTGCCATCCAATGAGAACTGGGCGTCCTGTCCGTCTGATATCTCCTTTCCACACAAAAAGTGGTGAAGATGTAGTTTGTCCCTTGCCAACAAAGTGATAATCACTTCCCTGATACATGACAAGCAATGCAGACTGCTTGATGTGACAGGTGTCCAGTCTAAACTACTTTGCAACTCAGAGACCGAGAAACTTGACTTGCACTCAAAACGGGTGCATAGTTAGTGGAGCGAAGGCTCAGCGTGCCATTCCATGCCAGCTTGAAGTCCAAACCAATTTCGGCTTTGAGCCTTATTAAAATGCTGCCAGTAAGCTGCAGGTGCCAAATCGGTGCACCGCTGCAGCTTGCCGGTCAAGGAGGGTGGGAAATTGACTGGGTCCTACACTGAGCCAGCCAGCAGGTCGGGTCTAGAGGGAAGCGATCTTCAAAAGAGGGATGGGGGGCCTTCAGCATGTCGGCAGTAGGCCAGAATTTTTTTGTAGGCTCAGAAGGAGTAATCCTGCTTCTCCTGGGCCCACAATAATAAAAACTGAAAATTTCTTGGGCCTATTTTTGAGCAGCCTCCAGTGGTCCCTTTAAGGTTCGCTGATTAGGCCTGGAACAACTAGTAAGCTTTAGCCATTTGTACCTAAATGCTACAACTGACGTAGGACCCCAATTTTCATATTTAAGGAGCCTAATGCCTGTTTCAGGCAGGTGCCCTGGATGACTAAAAGTTGGCTGAGCCAATATGGTGTCTGGCACATCAATGATGCTGTTCTGGCGCGGTAGATCACAACGCAAAATACGGAGGTCTGATGCTGATTTTACACTGGACTAATAGGTGGCTGTGAGTTGAATTTCTCTCCCAGAGATATGAGCGAAAGAAAGAATATACACAGTTATGAAAGGAAAGAAACCCCAAAAGGGCATAGACCAAGATCCAAGATTTTCCACTTTGGAAGAAACTCAGCATGAAGTCGGTGGACTGGCTTTGTATCCAATTGACTTGGCCAGCACTGACCATGGCAAATTTTCTGGTGTCAGCCCAACTTGAATAATTTTGTTAGGCCCCTGAGCAGGGAGGCCTGCCTTGGGAAGGAGAGTAAAATGGCTGCTGCAGACCATGGCTACCTGTCGCACTGGAGTAGGACTGACTGCCTTTGGGGTAGCTGAAGAGGAGGTTTAAATTATTGAGCAGTTTGAATATTTCGTTTCAATAGTCACCACTACTTTCGGCAGAAAATCCTTGAAGCGATGATGATTGACTGGGGAATGGCTTGTGGCTGATTTCCCACCTCAGATCGGATGAAAAGCAGTAAAAAAAAAATTGAGGCTAAGGTGTAGAAAAATAGTGACTAGGTAATGTTAAGAAAAGAAAAACCAGAAAATAATTTGTAATGATCATATAGATTTTTCACAAATCAAGGTTAATCCACCAATTTGTACTGATTTTCTTCCCCAATCCCTTATCCCTGAAGGGAATGACTCATCCTGAACTACCACAAACAGCAACAGTTCTCTACTACTTCACCCAGGTTACTTTCCTTCACGTGAGCTCAGACAGTGAATGCCAGCTGGGTATTTAACTGTTAGAGTATCTACTGCACATCTGCACTTACAGCAAGGGTTACTGAATGACAATAAGGAATGACAATCCTCTCTGATATTTTCCTTTCCCTAATGTACAACTGTACAATTCTTACTTCTGTCCTAGCTGAGATAAACAAACTGAGAAACTGAGCCAGTGCACTGGCTCAATGTGCAAATTAGTGTTTATTAACTTAAAAATCAAAAGTATGCACCAGAATAAGTTAGTACTGAGAACAAATATGAAATTATTTAATTTTGTTGTGAGGTTCTAATAATCTAAAGAATGGATTTTCTCTATTTAATGGATTGTGCGGTATTCAGTTCAGGATATGAAAATGAATGAAATGGAATTTGATCTCTCATGGCTTTCATTTAACAGCTGAACTGATTCAGCTCAGGTGCAAGGTGGCATTAAATTACTAGCCCAACACATACACTGAGTTTTTCTTTCCATTAAAATATGGCTAGATGTCAGGAGGTGGTTCTTTCTACTGTAAACTATGACTGAAGTAATCCTGCACTGTTTACACTTGACCATTTACACTGTGAGTCAGTGGTAGATTTAGTACAAATATTAATTTACAGTTACAGTCTATTCAGAGCCAAAGTTGACAAAAGGCTGCTGTCCTAGTGCGATGGTTTGCAGGAATTCAAGAAATTAGCATCAGATGTACAATGGTCAATGTAAAATGAACACAGGAGAATGTGACCGGTACATTAACATCAAACCGATCATCTTTATGACAGTCAGTAACGTGCAAGCTATTCTTCAATTTTCCCAAAGAAACATTAAGTTAATCCCATGTTATATTATCATGTGCAACAACAAATCTATAGTGTTAAATGTAATCATACCATACATAGTGTTTGGTATATCTGAATAATACCAAAAAGGGTGTAGCATTGAGAATATTTGCACACACAAAAAGACTACATGACCCCTTAGATCGTGAATGCTCCTTTTACATCTGAGACCGGGGTTTGCTCTTTAATGTCCCTTGCTGGAATGTGCCCTTTACAGTTTGGATTCTCTTATTTGTATTCACAGCAAAAGGTACTCTCCATAATCAGATCTGCATCTCCTGTCACCTGAAATTTACACCTTTATGTGTAGTGTGAAAAGGACCAGTGTGCCATTGCCTTAACCTTTTTACCACAATATTTCACATTGGAGATTGCATGGGCTACACATCATCTCAAATCCATGCTATCAAACTGTATCATTCAAGCTAAAACCAGTAATTGACTTAATTTACATGAAATATAATTACAAAGAAGGAGAAGAATACAGCAAGAGAATCTTAGATACCAATAAAGATCAAGTCAGCCTACAAGTGTTTAAATTCAGAACATGTTCCTTGCCAAGTCTGATAGTCTAGAAGACTTTGGAGGACACCAACTTTCGCAAACTTCCATATGTGATGCTTGTACGGGTATGAGGAGATATTCCTGCTTCAATTATATGGAATCCGGCGGTCACCTTGGACACCACTGAAAACTGAATGGGGAAAACGCAAACCAATATACCATTCCTCTTGGCCTTCAAGGCAAAATACGATGCTGAAGTTTAAATGAGTTTTCTCCCATTAGGCAGGCAATTATGTTGTTGATAAATTTTGCCATTCATGTAGATTCCATGTGAACAGCATATTTCCAGCCAATCTGGTGGAATTCTATTACTTTTGATACTTGACTTGCATAACAAATACCTTGGTTCCAAGAACAACCCTGAAGTGTCCTAACAGGCATCTGCTAGTTTCATGTGCATTTAAAATTTCGGAGACCTGAGGTACTAGTTGAACTAAAGTTAATCAGGATGCGGAGATGCTGGTGATGGACTGGGGTTGACAATTGTAAACAATTTTACAACACCAAGTTATAGTCCAGCAATTTTATTTTAAATTCACAAGCTTTCGGAGGCTTCCTCCTTCCTCAGGTGAACGTTGTTGGAACGTTGTTGGAAAACATCGTTCACCTGAGGAAGGAGGTAGCCTCCGAAAGCTTGTGAATTTAAAATAAAATTGCTGGACTATAACTTGGTGTTGTAAAATTGTTTACAATTGTCAACCCCAGTCCAGTAGTTGTGTATTGTCTTTCGCCTTCATGAAGGCCCAAATAATTCTTTTTAACAATCCTGCTAACAGACGTACATTTAAATGCACAATATATTGGACTATCTAAAATTTCTTTTGGCAAAGATATAATGTCAATTATGGGGGGAAATTGCCTGCCACTGTGGTGCTTACTGTCACACCCCTCACAAATAGAGTGATCAGAAAACCTTGTCGGATTTGGCAGTCCTTTTAAATAATTTAACTATTTTCTCTGTGCACTTTCTTTAATTGAAGGGCAAATGTTCTAGTTGATGAGCATCCACCTGAAACAGCAGTCGAGGCCGTGATTTAACATCTCATCTGAAAGATGACTTTCTGACAGTGCCGCACTTCTTAAGTATTGAAATGTCAGCCTAGATTTTGTGCTTCAGACTGTGGAGTGGGGTTTGAATCCATGGCTGTTTGACTTAGAGGTGAGAGTGCAACAATTGAGCCAAGGCTGACATATAAGGAATGGGAGAGGGAATGTTTGGAGGCTTTGTGGCAGCCTGACCGGGTAAGTGTTCTCTTCAAGTTCTTCCTGCTTGCCTTTCAAGCTCGCTCACTCAGTAACATGCTGACATCTTTGCCTAGCAGCAGCATGGCACTATATCTGCCTTACTACAGTGCACAAAACCTTGCTCTGCATATCCCATGCTATACCATACTTCTGCATTACATTCAGATATGTACTAGATAGATGTCCCAATCCCGTTTTCAACTTTGAAAAGAACCCATGTCCAACGACCTTAAATAACAATAAAAATCCATCTGCAGCTTTATATCAACTAAGTGGCATGAAGGAACTGAAGCTACAGCTACAGTGAAGCCATACAATGATGTTCTGACACAATCCATCACTATGTAGCAAGATTTTACTTCTATTAACCAATCGTGAAAGATCAACGTGTTCAAATTGGATAGCCAGTCAAAATAATAAATAAATAAATGGTCTTTTATAAGTTCGAAAGCAGAATTTTTAAATGCAAAATTTGGTTCTAGCCTTGGCTTTTAGAACCTACTGTATTTAGGGTGGGCTCAGAGCACTGGTTTGCTACTCTCCAGCAATAACCTAAAGCAAAATTGTGAATATTACTATCAAGTAAAATTGTTCAGTGTACTGGCTGTAAGTCATGACTCCACTTATTACATAGAATCATAGAAAGGTTACAGCATGGAAGGAGGCCATTCGGTCCATCGAGTATGTGCCAGCTGCATGCAAGAGCAATCCAGCTAGTCCCACTCCCCCGCCCTATCCAAGTAGCCCTGCAATTTTTTTCCTTTCAAGTAGGAATCTGAAACTAACAGGAGGGAATTTCTCAGGGATTGTCCTGCTCCACCATCACAACTTCGACGGAAACCCTGTTTACGCATGTAGGCAGCTGAACGGGAGAAACCTTGAGGAAATTCACCCCCTAGGATTTCAGTCAGATTCCCGTGTTTAACTACTAGTCCAATACTAGTTTCAAGAGCCTGGAAAATCTGCAGGGTGTGATCCCAGCAGTTACGTCTGGATTGTGTCCGCCATGGAATTTCACCGCTGACTCTGCCAAAGTTCACGGGATCAGGGAGCAAGGCTTGCAGGAGTGGCCCTTCAGCAGTATGGGGGCACATCTATGGCACATTAATGGCACCCCCCAAAGACCCCAGAAACGCTGGCAGTTACTGGCCACCCGGGGAAGAGGGGAACCTGGCACCAATTCCAAAGAACAATCTGGGTGCTGATTCAAACCCCTCCAACACTTATTGGCCTCCCCATCTTTCGGCGTCCCAACCTCAGTCTGGACCCCCAGATGGACCCCGCTTTCACCAGGATTAGGCAGTTTTGCCTGATGAGACCAGGCATACTTATACCGATCGTACAACAGGTCCTGAGGACCAAAACACGGGAACTCTTAACTTAAGGAGTCCCCGATCCGAGCCCTGCACCCCACCCCCACTTGATGTTAATAGTCTTGTAACAGTAGGTGAAGGCTCCGCCTCACAAGACCAACCTAGAAAACTTGCATTTAAGGCTGGGATCCAGCATAACCAGGTCCCGACTAAGTTTACAGACATCCCAGCGGACTCCTCTGGAGTTATGGTGGAGTCCGACAAACCAGCTGCACATTTTCGGGACCAAGAAGTCAGACAGTAGAAAAAGTTGATGCAATGATAATGCCTAACCCCAGGTGTTTTTACCATACTTTACAATAAAATGTGGTCTGGTATTAAGTCAACACTAATGTTAATGTGGCAGCAACATATTATAACAAAAGACCTACCTTTGTTTTAATTATATTGACAGGATATCCATTTTGGACACTTTGGGGGGAGTTTTAAACTCCCCACCATGGGTGAGACAATGTCTGGAGGAGCAGGTAAAAATGTGAAAATCTGAAACCAGGCCCCAACCTGCCGCAAACGCGCCTACTTCTGGTTTAATGGAGGAGGTTTGGGTACAGCCGAATAACACACTCTGGAGAGGCGGGTCTGTCATCATAATATGTTAATGAGTGTCCTTTCATAAGAGTTTGGCAGTGATTTGAAATTAACGTCTCCTAACGACTCGGGAAACTCGGCAGTAAAGCGGAGGTGAGATTGAGCGGCACTTCATGGGGATGGTTAATGGTCAGGTGTTCACACAGAGAACATCAGGATGGTGGCACCACGATTGCTTTAGATTGGACTTCGGACGAGGGAGACAATCAACATCCACAACAGCAAGGTGGACAATAGAGAGGAGGGCAATAGAGAGGGGGGCAATAGAGAGGGGAGCAACAGAGAGGGGAGCAACAGAGAGGGGAGCAACAGAGAGGGGAGCAACAGAGAGGGGAGCAACAGAGAGGGGAGCAACAGAGAGGGGAGCAACAGAGAGGGGAGCAACAGAGAGGGGAGCAACAGAGAGGGGAGCAACAGAGAGGGGAGCAATAGAGAGGGGAGCAATAGAGAGGGGAGCAACAGAGAGGGGAGCAATAGAGAGGGGGCAATAGAGAAGGGAGCAATAGAGAGGGGAGCAACAAAGGGGCTGAGTTTGCAGGAGGCACTATCCACATAACAGGATCTACAGACAAAGGCTCAGGTTCCTTGACCTCATGGAAGAGCTGTGCTCCCGAAGGCTGAGATTGTCACGTCAGTTGGTTGCAGACATCTGCAACCTCCTAGAAGAAGAGCTGCTCCCTGCTGGACCTGGTGGCCACACATTACCAATGACTGTGAAAGTCACCACCGCCCTCAATTTTTTTGCTTCTGGTTCTTTCCAGGGCACTACCGGAGACATATCGTGGGCCTCCCAGTCAGCGGCACATAAATGCATTAGGCAGGTGACGGATGGATTGTTTGCCAGGGCTGGGAGTTATGTTACCTTCCCCTCCGATGACATTAGCAGAATAAGCAGGCAAGCGGATTCTTGTCTCTGGCTGGCTTCCCACAGGTACAAGGTGCCATTGATTGCACACACGTGGCAATCCGAGCACAACCAGATCACAAGGACTCTTCGTTAAACGCAAGGGATTTCATTCTATCAATGTTCAGCTGGTGTGCAACCACAAGAAAAGGTTCATAAGAACATAAGAAATAGGATCAGGAGTAGGCCATAC
Source organism: Heptranchias perlo (assembly GCF_035084215.1). Classification (NCBI taxonomy): domain Eukaryota; kingdom Metazoa; phylum Chordata; class Chondrichthyes; order Hexanchiformes; family Hexanchidae; genus Heptranchias; species Heptranchias perlo. The sequence continues at coordinate 78,553,320 of NC_090328.1, forward strand.
AGCCCTTCGAGCCTGCTCTGCCATTCACTAACATCATGGCTGATCTTCTACCTCAACGCCATTTTCTCGCCCTATCCTCATATCTCTTGATTCCCTTAGTGTCCAAAAATCTATCGATCTCAGTCTTGAATATAATCAATGACTCAGCATCCACAGCCCTCTGGGGTAGAGAATTCCAAAGATTCACAACCCTCTGAGTGAAGAAATTCCTCCTCATCTCGGTCCTAAATGGCCGACTCCTTATCTTGAGACTATGTCCCCTAGTTCTAGACTCTCCAGCCAGGGGAAACAGCCTCTCCGCATCTACCCTGTCAAACCCTATAAGAATTTTATACGTTTCAATAAGATCACCTCTCATTCTTCTCAGCTCCAGAGAATATAGGCCCATTCTGCTCAATCTCTCCTCATAGTACAACCCTCTTATCCCAGGAATCAATCTAGTGAAACTTTGTTGGACCCCCTATAAGGCAAGTATATCCTTCCTTAGGTAAGGAGACCAAAACTGTACACAGTACTCCAGATGTGGTCTCACCAGAGCCCTATATAAATGCAGCAAGACCTCCTTACTCTTATACTCCAACCTCCTTGCAATAAAGGCTAACATGCTATTTGCCTTTCTAATTGCTTGCTGTACGTGTATGTTAACTTTCTGTGATTCATGTACAAGGACACCCAAATCCCTCTGACTACCAACATTTCTTAGTCTCTCACCTTTTAAAAAATATTCTGCCTTTCTATTCTTCCTACCAAAGTGGATCATTTCAAATATCCCCACATCAATATCCATCTGCCACCTTCTCACCCACTCACTTAACCTGTCTATATCCCTTTCCAGCCTCTTTGCTCACAACTTACTTTCCCACCTAACTTTGTATCGTCAGCAAACTTGGATACATTACGCTCGGTCCCTTCATCTAAGTCATTGATATAGATTGTAAATAGCTGAGGCTCAAGATTTTATTGGCGTCTCAGGTCCGCTCTCCCGGTTCCTTTAATTGGCTGCTCAGGAGGCATGGTAAATGATTTGGATAAGAATCATTTATCCAAATGGTAAATGATTTGGATCCAGTGCAACACGCATTGGAGACGTGAAAGCCGGAAGTAAAATTATAATAAGGTATCCCTGTTGAAATCAGACATTCCAACGCGCCCAAACATCTTCCGAGTTTCGCACCCGCTATTGCTCCCCCCCCGCCCCTGCTCAGAACCTGCCTCTGCATTATTATCGGGCCCATTGAACGTAACTTTCTGAGGCCTGGCACCACCAATGATGCCTCGCACACAGCAAGTGATTTTTTGGAAACTGTGGATGCCTTGCCCATGATTTTCCTTCCATTGACATTAACGGTCTTAAAATGTGCAATCTTCCCATAAGCTGCCCACTGCTGGTGGCACAGAGCCTTGGAAAATTATGCCTTTTGATCCTTTTTGTGGAGTCCAATTGGAATGTTAATTATCCAGTTGTCACTTGGACATATGACAAGACCTAATGCTGAGGACTAAACAGAATAAAAGTGAATTACTAACCTCAAACTTTACAATCCAGTTTACCGATGACCACTGTACCATTTTATTGTACCAGGTAAGTACATTTTTTTCTAAAGGTTCCTGTGGGCCAGGAGGAGCAGACCTTAGGTCTTCTCCACCCTGGGCTCCCTCCCCCTCCTCCCCCAGCCAAAATTGTGTCGGTTCACCTCCCCTCCTCACTTACCTTGCTGGGGACCTTGCGAGCTCCCCATGCACCGATCCCATCACGAGTTAAAATCGACTCCAATGCTTCAGTGTGCTTTTCAATCTTTTCTGGCAGTCAGTGGTGGGCTCAGTCATGCCTTGAACATGAGGAAAACGCCAATGGACTGACATTTCAACGTTCTTATCTTGCAGTTATGAGTAGGAGAGTAAAATGAACCCAATGGTAGGTAATCAGATTTGCTATCAAAGTTAACTTTTAAACAGATACTGATAGAAAGGTTTAGTCCATTAGTCTATGCATCTCTGTAAAATGTAAAATCTGTATCTTCACTGTGTTGAAATCATAACTCATTGTGCTGTATTGTACTAATCCATTCTTTCCCAAGACCTCAAAATTGTGCGAGACTCCTCCTACAATTTGCTGGCTTTTAAAATCCAGGGGGCAAAATTGGACCTCATCGCACACGTTTTGGGGATGGGGGGCACAGAGGTCCAATTTAGGGGAAAATCTCCTGCACCCGATTACTGTGGAACCACATATGATGCCATATTGGTTTGGGTGTTGCAGAGGCATCTCTGGGCATCAGCCTAAAAGAGACATTAGGTCCTTTGAATATGCTAATAATGTGTCTAATGCCTATTTTATGAGCCATTCTGGATAATTTGTCTGTCCTGAGTGGAACAGGAGTCGGGCCTGCTCTGCTCAGGTTTACTTGATCTATATGTGGCTTAACCAGCGGTCCTTAAAGAGACTGCTAGAGGTCAGCACCAAAACGGTAAGTTTAAAAAAAAATATTTACCTTAATGTGGAGCTGAGAGGAGCAGAAGTGCTTCTCCTGGCTCCTTCGCATTACAACAGGCCGCAGCCGGCCCCCGCGCAGCACCCACTTCCGATTGTCTCCCCCCCCCCACTCCTAGGACCCACCTGAGGTTCCCTGCATCCAGTTCACACCAGCCTGCTGGTATTACCTAACCACTAATTCTTGATTTATGTTTTCTTTCCTCCTACTCTAGTCAACCTTGGATGAGCCCTGAACTATGGGCCTTGGCCCTTCATCTAGTCTTCTTAATAATATAAAAAAACAACATAACTGACTACAAAATATTGGTTGGAAATCTGTATATGAGAAGGATGAACAAACAGAATATGCAGCTATTTGTAATGCTTGTTTACCTGCACAATATAAGACTTCCTGGGCAAATGTAGTACTTTTACAACACCAAAGGAAGAGTCGCCCACATGGTACCTCAATGTGTTTACTTCAACATAATTGATTTCATCTTAGGTCTGTTCAAATGTAAACATGAAGGCATAAGTAGTTTTAATGAGTTTTCCATCCATGGGCCTAACAGAATGTTCAGCTGTGCCAGGGAAGGTTCTGCTGAGATAGAAACAAATGAACGTCTGGTATCTCCTCATAAATCAGATAACACTTACCAAACAATCTAGTTTCATTTGTGAGGTCACTAACTAACACTATTGAAGTTATGGAACTAAGTGCTACATTATAACATAAATTATATCTTAAGTGAGATACAGGTCTCCCGAATATGCAAAATGTACTGTTTTACAGTTGCTTTATTGGTAAAGGAGTTTTTTATGATAGAAAATTGACAGAATTTTTTACATTTATAATATGTGAATGTTATAATGACAATGCTAATATAGCTCTACACACCCCAGACAAATTATGTTGTTAAACTGTATTAAAAAATCAATCTGTGCTTCATGCAGATACTGTGCAGCTGCACCATGTTTACATATCAGCTTGACTAAGTATCATACATTTCAGAAGAACACAAAACACACATTCAGAATCAAATTAAAGTATTTGACTAGCTTTATAATAAATATACTGCTAAAAAAGACATTAGCCCAGGTAATAATATTTGGGGACTTCTCTTTTGACTTCTATATCCTATCTGTTCTCATTAATTTTAAAAAGAATAAAGGAAAATCCTGGATGGTAATTTCCCCAGCTCCTTAAAAATTCACTGCATTTACCTCATTCATACAACATTTTTGCATCTTTAGAAACAGAGCACAAGGGTCACTAGCAATGAATATACTGCTAAAGAAGTTATGTGGTGGGGCATTGTTATTGGATTTTGCCTCCTAACAAGGGAGAGGAAAAATCGGCCCAGATTCTTGCTCTGGATTGCTAATTAGTGACTCCCCTTTACTGGAATGTGCATCTGTGTGAATGTTGGATCAGAGTCAGCTGTGATTTCCCCCATTGTAGAATGGCTGACACTCACTACTTGGGTACACACAAGGTAGAATTACTACCTGGGCGAGGTAACAAAAAACTACCAGTGCTGTAGAATCGTATCTAATATTCAGAAAAGAAGGGGGAAAGGGAATAAAATTAGAACGGCGTAAAATCAGCCCCAAGCAGACTGAAATGCACTTTTAAAATAACAGTAGAACCAGACAATGCAATGTGACAACTTCACTCTATCCAATCACACCAAATCTCACCTCATTGAAGTTCGAATCTGGTGCCTATATGTTTAATCCGCTGCTGTTTATACTCGGAGCCCTGAGCCCAACTGTTCTGATTCAATGGGACCTGCATCCAATATAATTTGGGGGAGGAAATATGGCAGATAACGTCATCTCACCCTCATTTGCAAAACCTACACTGCCTCCAATAAGTGGAGTTGCGTAGAATGGGCCTATACTCTCTGGAGTTTAGAAGAATGAGAGGTGATCTCATTGAAACATGTAAGATTCTGAGGGGGGCTTGACAGGTTAGAGGTTGAGAGGTTGTTTCCCCTGGCTAGAGAGTCTAGAACTAAAGGGCATAATTGCAGGATAAGGGGTCAGCCATTTAGGACTGAGATGAGGAGGAATTTCTTCACTCAGATGGTTGTGAATCTTTGGAATGGTCTACCTCAGAGGGCTATGGATGCTGAGTCGTTGAGTATATTCAAGGCTGAGATAGATAGATTTTTGGACTCTAGGGGAATCAAGGGATTTGGGGATCGGGCAGGAAAGTGGAGCTGAGGTTGAAGATCAACCATGATCTTATTGAATGGCGGAGCAGGCTCGAGGGACGGTATGGCCTACTCCTGCTCCTATTTCTAATATTCTTATGTTCTAACAAGTGGGTCTGCACTGCCTCCTGTCGGGATGTGGGGGAGGGGTGGTTTTGAAGTCAGTGGGTGGAGACTCAATGGAACATGATCTCAAGTCAGTTTCTGCCATGCTTTCCACTGCCGTGCCGATTTTCAGGTGGATGGGGGTCAGAATATCCAGGTGTCGAAGAGTTGATTTTATAGAGGTGTATAGGCTAGTAAATAGTAATCTGGAATAATACTTTAAACTATGAGAGCAGGAGAAGGGATCACAAGTTCACAGCCTTTCAAAGCCTGACTCCCCAAAGCCTTTCCACCATCTACAAGGCACAAGTCAGGAGTGTGATGGAATACTGTCCACTTTCCTGGATGAGTGCAGCTCCAACAACACTCAAGAAGCTCTACATCATCCAGGACAAAGCAGCCCGCTGGATTGGCACCCCATCCACCACCCTAAACATTCATTCCCTTCACCACCAGCGGACCGTGGCTGCAGTGTGTACCATCCACAGGATGCACTGCAGTAACTCGCCAAAGCTTCTTCGATAGCACCTCCCAAACTCGCGACCTCTACCACCTAGAAGGACAAGGGCAGCAGGCGCATGGGAACAACACCACCTGCACGTTCCACTCCAAGTCACACACCATCCCAACTTGGAAATATATCGCCGTTCCTTCATCGTTGCTGGGTCAAAATTCTGGAACTCCCTACCTAACAGTACTGTGGGACAACCTTCAACACAGGGACTGCAACGGTTCAAGAAGGCGGCTCACCACCAACTTCTCAAGGGAATTAGGTTCAAAACCTTTCAAAGCCTGACTCCCCAAAGCCTTTCCACCATCTACAAGGCACAAATCAGGAGTGCGATGGAATATTCTCAATTTGCCTGGATGGGTGCAGCTCCGACAACACTCAAGAAGCTCGACACCATCCAAGACAAAATAGTCCGCTTGATTGGCACCCCATCCACCACCCTAAACATTCACTCCCTTCACTTCATCCTTTCTTCACTCCTTCCTTCATCCATTGTTTTTCATATTTTCTCTCTTTACTCACTTACGCGTTGTCACCCTCACACAAAAGCCTACACTGCAGCATAACAGACTGGAATGTCTTCCCTGTAATCTCTGTTTGAAAAAGTTACTTGCTGTCAGCTTTCTACAAAGACGTTCTTCATGCAGAGAGTGATCAAAACTTGGAATACTCTTGCAGATAGAGTGGTGGAGGCAAAAACCATGCTATAGTTTAAGAAACAATTAGATGCAGCAAGGAGGAGACTGGATGGATGAATTATGATGAGCCGAATGGTCTTCCTCATCCGTCAGTATTTTGTGAATCAGAGTGATCCTGGTGGAGTCTGCTCCTGAAGAGGGGGAGAAATGGCTGCAGCTAATTCACGCACTAGAACTGTTCCATTCTATGGAGCAGCTTTTGAGGTGCTGTTTGCAAGGGGTGCTGAAAGAAGGGTGGTCCTTTTAGAAGCAGAAAGCCACACTCTAATGTATTCCCTAGAGTTTAGAAGATTGAGGGGTGATCTAATCAAGCAATGTCTTTAAAATGACAAAGGGATTTGATAGAGCAGATGCAGAGAAACTATTTCCTCTGGTGGGGGAATCCAGAACAAGAGGGCACAATATTAAAATTTGAGCTCGGCCATTTATGAATGAAATTAGGAATTACTTTTTCACACAAAGGGTAGTGTAAATCTGGAACTCTCTTCTCCAAAAGGTTGTGAATGCTGGGCCAATTGAAATTTTCAGGCTGAGATCAATGGATTTTTGTTAGGTAAGGGTACCAAAGGATATGGAACAAAGGCGGGTAAATGAAGTTGAGGTTCAGATCAGCCCTGATACAGCTGAATTGCGGAACAGGCTCGAGGGGCTGAATGGCCTACTCCTGTTCCTATGTTCCTATATTCTAAATGCTGAGGTAATAGAGGAAGTGGGAGGGATAAGGTCAAAGGCCTCCCCAAAGCTGGTATCCTCCATTGTTTTTCATATTTTCTCTCTTTACTCACTTACGCATTGACACCCTCACACTAAAGCCTACATTGCAGCATAACAGACTGGAATGTCTTCCCTGTAATCTCTGTTTGAAAAAGTTACTTACAGTCAGCATTCTAAAATATGTTTTTTTTTGTTCTTGTAGGTATTCAAGAGGTGGAGTGGAAAAGCCCAATGTGCAGCCTCAACCCAGGCATCTCACAGCACCTGCATCACCCACTGCAACAGTGACAAGGTTCATCACTCCGTTGGGTCAATTAGTGAGTTGCTGGATGGAGCATTTGATAATGCACAGAGTACAAGTGAGGAGGAGCATGTGTAGGTGGAATTGAAGGAAACACAACCTGCTGCTAGCGGGCAGTTCGAGGGCTCCTTCAACAACCGAACAAGAAATCGGACCTGACAGGATTGCTTACAAATACAGCATGCTAGCTCAACATCAGCAATTCACATGTGTGCCAAGGAGCTGGTGCAATTTGGGGATGTCGATGGAGGAGTCCCTAATCCACCTTTGTGCCTTGCTGCATGACTACCTGACCAAGCTGTAGATCTCCTGAGCGACTTAAAATTGGCCACATTTTTCTAACACTATGACACAACCACAAACAATAGTTTGCAGAGTATTTAACTAAACACATCTTCTGTACAGCAGCCTTTCTGTGTGCTGGAAAACTGATAAAATATTTTATCCTAACATCTAGAGATCTCCCATTAACTGCTTCCAGCATGGGGAGAGGGGGGGGCAGTTCATTTATAAAGGGATAGCAGGGGTACTGGGGCAATTCAAATTATGCTGTGCAGAGGAAAGAGAATGAATGGCCAAGTAACTGTACCAGCCTAGAAATAGAGAGAGGTTATTATTTACCATTATCCTATGTAACAAAGTTGCACGAGTGAATGGGGGAAGAGAAAGAAAATGGAAGCCAGGAGATGAAGGGGGACTGGGGACAATCCACAAGTCTCTTTATAACTATACCAGCAGCAGTCTCATAGTGAAATGGTGCCAGCCGGGGACATTGATTTAAAGCAGGACTGTCCATTGTCAACAATTATACTTGCCCTATGCCCTGTACATAAAGAACCTAGGAAAGGAACTGATAAAATCAAGGGAGGGACAAACGTGGGTGACCTGAGAAAACCAGAGCTGTTCTTTGCTGATTATATAATAGTAATATATTATAAACAATGAAGTAGGACCATTGCATGTCGTAGGAATGCTCAGTGATAATAAATGAAGGCCCGTTCAATATAAGCAAGAGCAGGAAGTTTGATAAGAATTAACAATAGGAGATGGATTGATCTTAGTCACTCGATAGAAAAGAAAAATCCAAATTAATGAAGACAATTAGAGCAGCTGAGTTGCAGCAGTCTGCGGCCGGGCTCTCTCAGGTTTGAGTTCCAGAAGTCACTGGATATGATTATCGCAAGGGTCTCAACATGAAGAACAGCAACTTTCCGCCATCTCTGCTCAGGCCACGAGGGAAGCACCTCGTAGGAGTTCTAGAGTTAGAAAATCTTCTTTAAAGAAAAGCACTATGTGTTGATCACTTGGGTGAGAAATGAATAGAAGGCATTTATTGGGGGAATTTTAACTCCCCAGGATGGGTGGGGGGGGCGGTGGGGGTGTTAAAATTTCAAAAATTGGAAACCCGATCCCAACCTGCCTCCAGCTCGCCCACTTCCGGTTTTAATGGAGACAGGTTGGGGAGCGAGCGGTTAATCTGTTCTCAAGAAGCGGGTCAGTTATTTAAATATATTAATGAGGCTGAGTGGCTCAAATTTAAACTGACTTTTACATTTAACAGCTGCGGGCCGGGTTTCCCAGGGCTCAGGAATCCCATCAGCTGAAGGGAGGTGAGAATGGCTGGATCCAGCAGGTAAGTGCCTTTTTAGAGTACTGTTTGTGGGCCAGGAGGAGCAGGAATGCTCCCCCCCCGACCCCCAAGCTAACCTGCCGCAATCAGCCTCCCTCCCCGTGATCTGCCGACCATCCCCCACAATCCGATGCCCCCCCCCCCGATCTCCCCCCTGACCCGTGATCTCTCCCTCCCTCCACGATCTCTCCCTCCCTCCCTCCACGATCTCCCCCGACCCACGATCTCTCGCCCCCGACCTACGATCTCCCCCGACCCACGATCTCTCGCCCCCGACCTACGATCTCCCCCGACCCACGATCTCTCCCCCCCGACCCACAATTTCCCCCGATCTGCGATCTCTCCCTCCCTCCCTCCACGATCTCTCCCTCCCTTCCTCCACGATTTCCCCCCGACCCATGATCTCTCCCCCCACCCGACTCACGATCTCTCGCCCCCGACCTACGATTTCCCCCGACCTGCGATCTCTCCCTCCCTCCCTCCACGATCTCTCCCTCCCTTCCTCCACAATTTCCCCCCGACCCATGATCTCTCCCCCCACTCGACCCACCATCTCTCCCCCCCAACCCACGATCTCTCCCTCCCTTCCTCCACGACCTCCCCCTGACCCACAATCTCTCCCCCCAACCCACGATCTCCCTCCCCCCAACCCGCAATCTCTCCCTCCCTCCTCTCCGCTCCCCGGTTTTAGCCTACCAGGGCAGGCCTTCCTGCCCAACAGCCAGCCAGCCTCTCACTCTGGCTAGTTGCTGGCCGGGAAATGAAGAAAAGAAATTTAAATGAGGTCCTGCTGTTAAATTTGACGGGACCTCCGTGTTACCCACATTTCCAGATTTTCCCAGCCACTACAACAACACCCATCCAACCTGCTCCCTCCCTGCCTCCCCGGCAAAAATCGGGGCCATTATGTTTGCTATTAAATTAATCACCTTTATTATATTTGGCAGTGTTGGTTTCATAGCAGTTTCTGAGTCTGCATTGTCAGAATGTCATTGATGTAGAAGTTGTCTGAATGGTTTTGAATGTTTTTCAATGCAGGATGAAGGGAGTGGGGAAGAGTGTAACAAGGGCTGATATGAAGAGGGGCTCTGTCTAAGTTCTCAGGGCAGGGGTGTGGGAACCTCAGCAGAATCGCTGAGCTATGAGCTGATCCCTGATATGTCTGGCTGAAAGGTGCTGATGTGCCCCTCTTTCCTCTGCTGCTTCATCTCCTTCCCCCAGGTCTTCCTCGTCTGATGACGTTGGCTGCTGCTACTCTTCCTCCTCCAGATGCAGGCCTCTCTGCAATGCAGTGTTGCACAATATGTAGCAGATTACAACGATGCATGACGTTCTATCTGGAGCATATTGCAGGGAGCCCCCTGAGCAGACATCTAAACCTCTGCTTACGCATTACTATTGTGTGCTGTATAAGGATCCTGGATGTGCCCTGGCTTAAGTTGTATCTGTGCTGCTCGAACATGGTGGGGTTATGCAGGGCTGTCATCAGCCACGTCAGCAGAGGTATCTCTTGTCCCCGAGCAATCGTCCAATCACATCCCTCACAGGGTCGAAGAGTGGGTGGATGGCAGAGTGTCTGGGTATAAAAGCATCATGTCAGCTCTCCGGGTACCTTGCACAGACCTGCATAATGTTGTTCCTGTGATCAGCCACTAGCTGTAGATTGATAGAGTGATATCCTTTTCTATTTACAAAGAAAGAACTACCTTCATATTGCGCCTTTCATGACCGCTAGACATCCCAAAGCGCTTTACATCCAATGAAATATTTTTGTACTTTTGAAGTCTCGTCACTATAGTAATATAGGGAAACACGGCAGACAATTTGCGCACAGCAAGGTCCCACAAACAACAATGTGATAATGACTAGATAATCTGTTTTAATGATGTTGGTTGAGGGATAAATATTGTCCAGGACATCGGGAGGACTCCCCTGCTCTTCTTCGAAATAGTGCCTTGGGATCTCTTACATGCATCCGAGAGGGCAGATGAAGGCTCACCTTAACATCTCATCTGAAAGACGGCACCTCCGACAGTGCAGCACTCCCTCAGTACTGCACTGAAGTGTCAGCCTTGATTATGGTCAGCTGCTTAACGCAGGTATGAACTGCAGACTGTGAGTTGCGGCTGATGTTCTGTGCAGCAGATTGAAACGTTCCAGTGGCGTAAAAGTTCACGGCTGCGGTAACTTTGAGGGTTACTCCAGCAGGCATCAGGTCCTATTCTGGAAGTTGCAGAGGTCTGAAGCAGCCTGCCTGGAGAAGCTCCTCCTGCACTGTTCCTCAGATAGGTCCAAGAAGGCGACTCTTGGCCTGTACATCCTGTGTGCTGTGTACAGCTTAGTGTGAGCAGCACCCACACCTGTTGATAGGCCCATGTGCTGGGTGCTGCTGCTCCTCCTCTTCCAAGTTTTGCTCCATCCAGAACAAAGAAGCAATAAGGGCACCCATCGTCAGTAGTGAAAGCTGACTAAAGGTTTGTAAGGCAACAAAAGTGTGGAAGTAGTGTAAGATTCTCAAAATTCACAGATCCCCAAAACTCGAAGAAAAACCCTAAAGAAAAGGACTTTGGACTCTTTTCTAACCATTTCAGGTTGATGAAATATTGGGCCTAACAGAGGGTGATTCAAGGTCAAAAACCAAGATTTGGTATTTTAAAAAGGCATGTTTGGGCTTGTAAAGGAGTAAAAAGGCTGCAACAGGAGTTGGGATCAACCTCTGTAATAGACGGTTTGAGTATTGGAGTTAATCAAACTGTCTGGGGAACTGTGTGACCTCCTACCAGACATTTACATTCAGACAATAGACCCACGGAAGAGGAGTCCCCACCCAAATTACAGGACCCATCCAAAACATGCATAAAACAAATCCAATCAGCCCACTCCATAGAAATTTCAGGCCCAGTCAGGAAACCCGAAACCTGAGCACAATGACTACAATCAAGCAAGAGCTCAACAACTCATGAAACCATCCCGAAACTACTTCACACATTTCATAAACAAGTTACTCTTAACGAGCCAGCCAAAATCTTACAATAAACCGGGTCAGATTTAGCGCGCAGATAAGGAGGCTTCAATTAGTACAATTGAAGGCCCTTTTTCTCAAGAAGTTCAGTTCAGCCAGAAGTTCGACAGCTCAGGAGACAACAGTTCAACAAGGCGAGGGGGCAACAGAAAGAAGTTCAACAGAGAAGGTCAGCAGCTCTAGAAGCAGGCCGACACACAAGAAGAAACCAGAGCAACATACCCAGTGACCATCGGACGCCTCGCGGCAACAAGGGCCTTACGAGACAACCAACCGAATATTACCACCAACCAACCAAGTAATATTGGGCCACCGCGACCAAAGAAAACCAACTCGGGAGAAAACCGAAGATCCGCAAAGTTTCCACTCTACAATCTATTCCTGACTTACTCCTGGGTGAGTTTTCTACTCAAAAGACTCTAAATCCTATCACTTTACGAAGAAAAGTGGGTACTCACCCGATAGATCCAAGACGCACCCTACCGTATCAGCGGACTCGCGAAGACTGACCAGCTACGCAGTTGAAGTCCTCTACCGTGTCCGGGGTACGGCAGACACCAACCAACACATACAGCAAACCCCGAAATCGCAAACCAGCTCAACTGTCAAGGATTCGTTTGGTGAGCACTATCTCTGGTCCTTTAGAGCCCAACTTAGCTAGTAAAGTGGGATTGGGAGTGGTGAGGAATCTTTCTACTGTAATTTCCCTCGTGTGTACCGAAGTGTTCCCCATTTTATTAGAGTGTTAAGGTTGTTGTGTTGTATTACTCTCTTGAATAAAGATCAAAGTTTCTTGCACCAAAACCAGTTGTCTGCTGCACTTTTGTCACAACCCCCAAATAAGTCCAAGGTCTAGAACCCAGGGAGTGGGAGCGATTCGAACCGCTCAGAAGTCAGAGGTGAAGCTGACACACACCACCACCCCCTACAGTAGCGATCTGGAAGCTGGCAACTCTCCTGCAAAGCCAGACAGCAAAAGATCTTGTGATCTAGTGAGCTATAGCTGAGACCCTCTTTTAGACTACGCTAGGAGCTCTTAATCCTGCTAAGTTTTGCTGGTGGGTCTGAGACTCGGCGGGACAACCACAACTTGGAGCTAAAGTGCAGTGGGGTGGGTATGACATCATCAGAGCGTGACTTTAATCCTTTAATTAGGATCCCGCTTGCCTGGAATGGGCGCGTGACACACAGCCAGATAAACATGAGTTAAATTGGCGTGGGGCGGGGAGGGGGATGGATGCGTAGGGTTGCCAAATCTGGTTGGACGGATTCCAGAAGGTTTCATCACATGGCCTCCAATCGCCCTGCCCTCACGCTCCCGCTATTGGTCGCCCATGTCCTTCCTCGCACGAAGTGCCTTCCTATGCCAATTAGAAAGTGAACAGTGACTACACTTCAAAAGTACTTCATTGGCTATGAAGCACTTTGGGAAGTCCTGAAGTCATGAAAGGGGCTATATAAATGCAAGTCCTTTCTTTAGTGCCCCCTATGATTTTCTCCCGGGTCGCTCATTGCAGTGCCCAGGAGATCAATATTTAATTCCTGGAGACTCCAGGACAATCCTGGAGAGTTGGCAACCCTACAGGCACGGGAACAGTGCTGGAAGAATACTGGGAGCCCCCAGACACAATTTTAACCCTTTGTCCACCCTGTACCTGCCGGACAGGCTGAGTTAAACTTGGCCCTGTAATGTTTGGTGGTGAGTGGTTCTTCTTTTCAGTCCATTGCTTTCTGCTGGTTGTGAAAGTATTTAAAGAACACTTCACTGAAGCTGGCATGGTTTCAGTTACTGAAATAAATTGTGTTGGATTTATTTTCAGTAGATAAGGGTTCTGTCATACAAACCCAGTGAAGACAAAGAACAGAATAAAATTACTGGCAGAGGGTATAGTCAAACATAATTTTGTAGACAATCTAACTTTCAGATAACTTTAATCTTCATTAAGGAGTTGGCATGCCAGATAACACAATAATCTTTCAGATGAACAGTTTTAATAATAGAATATTATAATGATCACCCTAACAGCTGATGGAAGTTTGGTAGGCCAAGGATGTTGGTGGAGCTCAGGAGAGCTCTATACCATCATAAAACGTTCCCAATATTTATCAACTGAATATAAACAGAAAAAATACAACCCATCAAATAAAATAAACATTTCACACTGTTTACATTGATTTGAAATAACTACTTCAAGTTTAATATCACATAATGCATCTGTTACTTTCATGGTTTACTAATCATGTGGGTTACTCCAGACGATCACATTAGCCGTCAATTTCCTCAGATTTTCTGACGTTGCGCTACTGTAACTTTGTCGGAAGTGCAACGGAAACCCCGTTTAGCACACAAACAGTGTTTACGTCGTATTTCCGACTAAGTTACGGTGGCCTAGTGACAGAATATCTGAGGAAAGTCAGGGCCATTATTTGTCTGCCTTCAAATTTGATACTGGAACTTGATACATGATTAAATATAATAATGATTTAATTTCCAGTTCACGTTTATAGCTACTAGTGTTTCAAAGACTGATTGCAGCAACACAATTTTCAGTTTATAATTTGCCAATTATTACTCCTTAATAAATAAACAAACAATCATTTTGACAACCTCAAGAATGAATCTGATTCTTGAATTTTTTCTGGCAGGGAAGCACATCATGATTTTGTGCAATAGTGTAAAACGTGTTGCTGTGTTTTTAGAGGCTGTGCTGGTGATGGTGCAAGCCTTATTATAACCTGCCAAAATGATTTAATCCCATGCTGGAATTCATGGCTTTTTTCAATGCCCTTTGCCAATAGCGATGCTCACTCATAGTCAATGGGTGGAGCAGTATGTGGATGGGCTACCATATAGAATTTGGCTTCCTAAGGATGGTAAGGAATTTTTAATGTTGGTTGGAAAGTTAGCATTTTTTGTGGCTTATATTGCTTTATCTATATTTTCAATTTCACTGCTGATTTTGTTTTTTGCTATTCAGGCCTGACTTTTTTCATTGCAAGACTTTTATTTCCAACAGTTTTGCTTCCAGCTGCTATTTCACTTGCAGCAATGAAAGTGGGCAGGATAAGAATTCTTTTGGGGTCAAATGGCATTCTTAGGGTTGGAAGAAAAAGAATAGTTTTTAAGGGTACAGGAAAGGCAGGTGCGGTTATATTTCATGCTTTATGTACATACCCATCAGGACCTGTATTTACTAGTCCAGGCAGTTCTTCATGGGAAATTCAGAGGAGACTTGTCTCCTAGAGGCTGACCTACAGGCAACTTGTACCACAGGGATGGCTCTACCCTTGGATACAAAGGTCACTATTGCATTAAACTTTTCTACCACTAGATCTTTCTAAACCATCACTGCTAACATCTGCCAAATCAGTCAGCCGGCTGTCCTTGATGTATCAAGCGAGTGACAGAGGCCATGTTTGCAGTGAGCAAAACATTCATCATTTTCCCTGTGGAAAGGAGGCGTCAGCTCGACAGGGCGCAGAATGTTTCCCAGGTGGAAGGGATCCCAAGAATGCAGAGCATTGTTGATGACACCAATATAGCCATCTGGTCAGCAGATTCCAGCTCTCCTTTGCCATCAATACTTGTTCCGATAGATTCACTAACAGCTTCTTTGAAATTGCAATCAGTATTCTATGTACGTCATAGGTCTCCAATTTGCATAATTTAATGCAGCTCCCACCTTATAAAGGCCCTGGACAAAATGGTGGTGGATGGAATTGGAGTGGGAAAGGGGCAGCAGGTGCAGCACTCTGATTTTAGGGCCATGGCCGCCCAGTGGACTGAGTTAAAATTGGCCCTCTATCTGGCCAATTTCCCACCATGCCAGCGTATATAGCAATGTCTGCGATGCGGTGGCAATGGCACTTATGCCAGGATCGCAATATCAGATGTTACAAGTCATGTTCTTTGTTTACGTTCATAGCACAAAATTGCTCATGAATTAGCAATAATTTGTAGTCTCATTAAAGATTGTTTTAGGAAACCAAAATCTCACACTTGTGCACTAGGGGTGCTCCTTTGATTGGGGTAGGGGGACATGGGGAGGGGTGCAGTCAAGGTACAGAATGGCCAGTCATTGACCAGAATGGAATCAACTTTACCGTGCTTCTGGTCCATGACCTGAACGGGAAAGTTTGTTGTTGTCACTTGCTGCAAAAGGTAGGATAATGTTTAAATTTTCCAGGCTTGATGCATTTCACCCTGATGAGCAGAAAAGTGCCATCATATAAATATGTTAAAAAAAATGTTGCAGTGCTATACAAACTTCAGAAAATATCTTCGTCATCAAAACATTCCTCATTTAGTATCATCGTCTCAATAGCAATAATTTATGAACACCATTGTCTATCATTAGGCCCTATATCAAAAATTAATAGGAGATTGAAACTTCCCTGCAGATAATGACATTGCAGTGAAACTGTCACATATATGATGCATTTATTATGATCTGATTGATGAAGAGGTCATTGTGGCACAACTAGGAGTAAGACAAGCTGCAGCAGTGTTACGCAAGGTCTGCTGTTATGAGTTTCACTTAATGCCTCTCACTGTTCGAAATGAAAGAAATTCAATTAATTAATTTAATAAATTGGTTATTTTTCTTATCTTGCTCCTCATTGAATTATTTCTCACTGATTCTCTCCTTCTCCGTCATTCTGAGCTCAGTTGTTGCATTGGAACAGCAGGTTTTAAGGCTCCCACTGCCAGTGTGCTCTTGCATGCATTTTAAAGTTGAAATGATTGAGAACCTGAAAATCCTTATCCATCTGCACAACAATCATATTTTCTGTATCTGACTTCTTCCTTGCACTAGTCGTAGATAAGGGTACGATAGATAGCCTGATGGTTATGTTACTAGTTTAGCAACTTAGAGGTCATGAGTTCATAATCCCACTGCAGCAAGTTGTAAAAGCGATTTCAATAAATCTAGTCATTCGTCAGTAAGCATCACAAAAAATGACCATGAAAGCTACTGGATTGTTATAAAAACCCAACTAAAATCTACCACCCCTACCTGGTCAGGACTACATGTGACTCCAGTCCCACACGATGTGGTTGACTTTTTATGCCCTCAAATGTGGATAATAAATGTTATCTAGCCAGCATTACCCACATCCCAAGAGCAAAAAAAGATGGTTTGCAGAATGGCATTTCCCCCCACCTTTAAGACCTGTGCTGGGAATTTCAGTGCACTGATCAGCTGCTGTAATTTCAAAGAAACCCTGGATGTGCATGTAAATAGGATATCCGCCAAAGTTATAGCGGCTAAACGGAAAAGCCCTTTGAAGAAATTCCCAGCGGCGAATTTCTGAAGTTCTCCCACTTGTCCTTCGTAACTTCGACTATTTTTCCAGCAATGCATTTACCGGTTATGCTATTTTCTGGGGTTTCTGCGGCTCTTCTGCTGAAGTTACGGTGGATGAGCAGGAGAAGTGGGATCCGTTAGGTAAGAAACACTTACTGTAACTGTTTAGCGTATACTTTAATATGCACTTGAGGATATAGCACCTCTATTTGAATTAAGCTGCAAATATTGCACATTCATTTATGACATGCACATAGAGTTTCATTGTAAAATAGGCAGATTATAGGTGAAAAATTATGGCAAGTATACTGAAAAAAGGTAGTGGACAAAACTCATGTAGAAGGAGATGTTTTTAAACTGTGTTTTCATGGATGGGCCAGGACTTATTCCTTTTGCACATACCACAGCTTCAGGACCATTGGAATTATCCCTGGCAGAGGAGATTGATGGTTTGGAAGATTGGTATTGGTGTTGCTACCGGTATTTACACAACGCAATAATCTGGCAGATTCATCCTGAGTGGAAGGAATCCCTGTAGTGAAGTTTCTTTATTGTCCTCAGAGATTAGACAGGATATTTTAGTTAGTGGAGGTGGCAGCACTGGGAATATGGATCCCAGTCAGAATGGTAATAAAAGCTCTGACTTAGTCCCACCATAACTCTGCTCCATTAAATATATCCAATTTGTAACTGCTGAAGCAGAGCATCAGTGAATAGGAACAGGAGCAAGTACAGGAAGAGAAGTGGAGATTCCCCTTGCTGGAGGATTTGGTCACCTCCTTTCCCAGCTGTGAGGTGAGAGAACCAGATCTCTATGGCCTTGTTTTTAATAACAGATTGCTTTTTGAGCATGGCAGGATGTTGGGATCACTGGTGGACCTGCCCAGAAGCTTCCATTAAATGGCGACAATACGGAGGAGTCTGGCAGTCACATGAATAGTGTACTGATGGTCAGCTTACAGAACCTGCAGACAGCCTTGGATAGAATGACAATTTCAGGGCCAGCTATAGTGCAGCCCCTGTCAGAAAGAGCATCATGACAGCTCAAACAGTTGCCATCCAAGCCTTGGGCTGCACTATTGCCACATCACTGTGCATGGTTACTAATTAACTTACCCAAATGAGGAATGAGATGGGGACAGGCTTCTGAGGTGTCATTGAACCCATCAGGTCTGTGCAGCTGCAGTTCGAAGGAGAATTCACAGCCTTTAGTAGGACCAGCCAGATCTGTGCTTGAGGAGATCGAGGGCCACTTTGTTTCCAACAGCATTGTTTGGAGATACAGCTTAGCTCCCTCTCCAAGCCACCTGTCATTGGGAGTTCACTTGGAAGAAGCACTAGAATAGGCAGCTGTGCACCCAGAATACCACCCCAGAAAAAATGGGAAAGAGTATTGTGGTGACTGAGTAGACAGTCACATAAGCACCATTTTTTAATAAATCACTGTTAGAACTTATGTGCCTTATTTGTAGAACAAGAAAACCAAGTGTGGATCTGTGCACTGACAATTTGGGAATAGGAGAGTGCTGGTTTGACAGAGAGGATTCTCTTTCTAATTCATTGTGCGATGGTGCTATTGTATAGACATGTGGAGGGAGGATTCCTGCCCTTTGGTAGGGAACCAGTTGATGGCTCTGGAGAAGGCCAAGCAAACATCTTCAGCAACTGTCAAGGGGACCCATGGTGGTTGCTCCTCTTCTGTCTCTAAATAAGCCAGCTTGCAAAAGGGGGAGAGCCACTGTACCTATCATTTACTTCAGTCAGTGAAAAACGGTTACTGAATTCTACAACAATTTCTGAAGCTGAAAAAACATTCTTTATTCAAAAGGCCTGCTACAAATTTTGGGTCTGTCATAGTCTGTCTTAGCATTGGTCGCTCTCGTAAGTGGACCTTATGTTCTGGAGTTGACTCCCACTGCCCAATATCTACTTCTACAACAGCATAACCCAGGGGATATAACTAACAATGCATCCCCCTCAGTAGTAACTACTTTTAACCCCGAGATTCCCCCTGTGGAAGCATCATTCGAAGTCCAGAGATGTGACATACCTCCGTTTCCTGGTGTAGGTCACTCCCGGTCAGATCCCTATGGCGCACTTGTGAAGACCATGCGCCAAAACTAGATGTGCCATCATGACTGCTGATCCTCCAAGACTCCAGTAGACCACGAGTGGAAACCTGCCTAAGAGACATATAAACCCTGTGCCTGGTGCCTCTGACCTCCTTGTGTCAACTACCGTTCCATGTATAGTGCAGCGGGGTAAGCCTGTGCCATGTGGAAGGCCCCAAATTGCTGGTGCAGCCCCTGCAGCTGGACCACCATTCCTTCATTCTGGGATGGGAACTGGGTGCTGCTCTTACATTCTACCACATGCTATTTCCAACTGTCCATCCGCTACTTAGCTGAGGCAGAAACCCAGCCTGACAATCGACCATGTGGTATCCCATGTCTCTTTCTTGAGCAGGTAAAACACATAAGACTATCTCAACCTGCACAAGGTGTGGTGCAGACCTGCTTCCTGACCACCAATGTCCCCCTGTGTGACTGAACACGCTCTTCCAGGATATGGTACCTTTTAAATTCACTCCGTAAGGTCAGGGGTGATTTTTCTGTCTGCCTTCCTCTGAACCCTTGGGCGTGGCTGGCCAGCTACACTTCCTCCATTCCCCTCTCCCCGGTTTGTACAACTCCGGTCTCTCAGGCCTCTCTGATTTCCCCCAAATCAGAAAATGCTGCCTGGTCTGTGAAACCTGCTTGTCACTGTACTGCCCATCTCTGTGGTGCTAAGAGCCAGGTTAAGTGAGTATGCAAGAAGGTGGCAGCTGGAGTATAATGTGGGGAAATGTGAGGTTATTCACTTTGGTAGGAAAAATAGAAAAACAGAATATTTTTTAAATGTTGGAGTTTAGAGGGATTTGGGTGTTCTCATACACGAAACAAGGAAAGGCAAATGGTATGTTGACCTTTATTGCAAGGGGGTTGGAGTACAAGTGAAAGGAAGTCATGCTGCAATTGTACAGGTCTTTGGTGAGACCACACCTGGAGTACTGTGTGCAGTTTGGGTCTCCTTATCTAAGGAAGGATATACTTGCCTTAGAGACAGTGCAATGGAGTTTCACTAGATTGATTCCTGGGATGAGAGGGTTGTCCTATGAGGAAAGATTGAGTAGAATGGGCCTATACTCTCTGGAGTTTAGCAGAATGAGAGGTGGTCGCATAAAAACATATAAGATTCTAAGAGGGCTTGAAAGGGTAGATGCTGAGAGGATGTTTCTTCTGGCTGGAGAGTCCAGAACTAGGGGACATAGTCTCAGGATAAGGGGTCGGACATTTAGGACTGAGATGAGGAGGATTTCTTCACTCAGAGGGTCATGAATATTTGGAATTCTCTACCTCAGAGGGCTGTGGATGCTCAGTTGTTGAATATATTCAAAACTGAGATAGATAGATTTTTGGACACTAAGACAATCAAGGGATATGGGGATCGGGTAGGAAAGTGGAGTTGAGGTCGAAGATCAGCCATGATCTTATTGAATGGCGGAGCAGGCTCGAGGGGCCGTGTGGCCTACTCCTATTCCTATTTCTTATGTTCTTAAGTGCAACCCAGCAAGCTCTCTGCCTGAAATTGCCTTAGTCCCTGAGTTTCTTCAGGTATGGGGAGCCCAAGGTCTTATGCAACTTGACCAGTGATTTCTGCAACTGCCTGAACTGTACTAATAAGGCCGGCCCCATGCTGCATTGTTCCGATCTCCTCTTCCTTAAGCTGCTTGTCTATAATCCTCTCGATATCTACATCATTACCTAATAAAGAAAAGGAAGAAGGAAGAAGGAAGAAAGAACTTGCATTTATATAGTGCCTTTCACGACCTCAGGATGTCCCAAAGCGCTTTACAGCAAATGAAGTACTTTTGAAGTGTGGTCAGTTGTAATGTAGGAATTTAAGCAGCCAATTTGCACACAGCAAGTTCCCACAAACAGCAATGTGATAATTACCACATGATCTGTTTTAATGATGTTGGTTGAGGGATAAATGTTGGCCCAGACACCGGGAGAACTCCCCTGCTCTTCTTTGAAATAACGCCATGGGACCATTTACGTCCACTTGAGAAGGCAGATGGGGCCTCGGTTTAACGTCTCCTCCAAAAGATGGTACTTCCGACAGTGCAGCAATCCCTCGACATGTTAGCCTAGATTTTGTGCTCAAGCATCAAACAGCATGGACGAATAAACTCCCACTTCAGTGACCTTTGTGTAACCAAACTATTTCAGCCAAATCTGGCCACGGGTAATTCTGGGTCATTCATAGTCACTGAATGCGAGCAACTTTTCCTTTTACATAATGGTCGTCCTTCACCAGGCTGCCATGTTGCATGGTGCAAGAGCAACCAGTGTCTCACAGTCCCCTTATGTGCATCCCATTCACAATGATTAGCAGAAGTTACAGAGTCAATCCATCTATAGATAAGCTATCTGAATCCAAATCTACGTCTCCCAGCCCTGCTGAACTGTGAATTTTACCCCTTGAGAGCTAAGTTTAACTCAGTAGTCAAATTTTTAACATATATTACACCGAGTTGCTTCCTGTGGCAGCAGTCAGAAATCCTAAAATGTGACAAGGCCAAAAATAAGACCTTTCTTGACAACAACAGCCTTTAAGACAGATAGCACCTAAATGGCAGCTTTGGAAGCTATAATGCAGGGGTCTTTGGAGAGCAGTTTTCCACTGAACTGCACCTGGTGTTTGAGCAGGAAATCTGAGTGCACAGCCCCTTGACGCCCATTTGAATGTAGTTTACATTGATGCACCCTCTTCAGGTGCAGGATGTTATTTATATGGACTTCCAGAAGGCAATTGATAAGGTCCCACATAAAAGACTGTTAGCTAAGATAGAAGCCCATGGAATCGAGGGAAAAGTACGGACTTGGTTAGGAAATTGGCTGAGCGAAAGACGACAGAGAGTAGGGATAATGGGTAAGTACTCATATTGGCAGGATGTGACTAGTGGAGTCCCGCAAGGATCTGTCTTGGGGCCTCAATTATTCACAATATTTATTAACGACTTAGATGAAGGCATAGAAAGTCTCATATCTAAGTTTGCCGATGACACAAAGATTGGTGGCATTGTAAGCAGTGTAGATGAAAACATAAAATTACAAAGGGATATTGATAGATTAGATGAATGGGCAAAACTGTGGCAAATGGAATTCAATGTAAACAAATGTGAGGTCATCCACTTTGGATCAAAAAAGGATAGAACAGGGTACTTTCTAAATGGTAAAAAGTTAAAAACAGTGGATGTCCAAAGGGACTTAGGGGTTCAGGTACATTGATCATTGAAGTGTCATGAACAGGTGCAGAAAATAATCAAGAAGGCTAATGGAATGCTGGCCTTTATATCTAGAGGACTGGAGTACAAGGGGGCAGAAGTTATGCTGCAGCTATACAAAACCCTGGATAGACCACACCTGGAGTACTGTGAGCAGTTCTGGGCACCGCACCTTCGGAAGGACATATTGGCCTCGGTGGGAGTGCAGCGTAGGTTTACTAGAATGAAACCCGGACTTCAAGGGTTAAGTTACGAGGAAAGATTCCACAAATTGGGGTTGAATTCTCTAGGGTTTAGAAGGTTAAGGGGTGATCTGATCGAAGTTTATAAGATATTAAGGGGAACAGATAGGGTGGATAGAGAGAAACTATTTCTGCTGGTTGGGGATTCTAGGACTGGGGAGCACAGTCTAAAAATTAGAGCCAGACCTTTCAGGAGTGAGATTAGAAAACATTTCTACACAGAAAGGGTGGTAGAAGTTTGGAACTCTCTTCCGCAAACGGCAATTGATATTAGCTCAATTGCTAAATTTAAATCTGAGATAGATAGCTTTTTGGCAACCAAAGGTATTAAGGGATATGGGCCAAAGGCAGGTATATGGAGCTAGATCACAGATCACACATGATCTTATCAAATGGCGGAGCAGGCACGAGGGACTGAATGGCCTACTCCTGTTCCTATGTTCCTATGCAGTCAGGTGCAGCCACTGAAAATCCACATAAGAAATATGGAGCTCTGCTTCCTTCTCAATCTGTTCTTGAATTTACTTTTCACTAAATTCCATTTACATCCTCTGGCTGGAGTACTTTGAGATAATTGAGTTTACTGTAATATTTTGCACAACCAAAAAAATCAATGGCCGGCAAATTCCTCAGAGCTGCTCCTGTTCCACTGGTGTTACTTCACTGGAAGTGTGGCCGAAACCTCATTTACACACGACGAAGCAATGCCAGCAGAGCAGGAGCAGCTCCGTGGAATTTCACAGCAAATATTATTTCAGTATCTATTCTTGTTTTCCAGTGAAGATGCCTCTTTTAATTTGTTTTCTATGGTCCAAGGAAATGCATTTTACTTTAAGAAGCTGAGAAATCGGACGCGTCATTTGTACTGTTTAGGAAAGTGAGCAAATAGCTGAATTGCAAGGTGCTGATCTTCTTCTTCTCCTTGTGGGCCAGGTCACTTCCTTCTACCCCCGCAAAGACCTCGGGGTCAGCAGATGGGTGAAACTTTCCTCTGCTGGGGTGATTCTCTCAGTAGTGCCAGGACTTCCCTCCAATGGTCCTCACGACCTTTTAATGAAAGTCATCTGCTCTTTGGACCACTTGTGGATGTCATTAGTCCACTGTGGGAGTCCTCGTCATTTTTCTTCACATGGGGGATAGAATTGATTTGGATGGTGTATTCCCCGCTTCGAAAGGCCCCTTTATTGTCTGTGGGAGTGGGAACTTGAAGCTGTCTCTCCAAGAAGTATACATATGTATTTTCTTGTTAGGATTTCTTCAAACAGAAGATCCATCTCATTATCCTTAAAACACTGTTACCATTGTCTGAAAAATCGTGCAGCTATTCTCAGTGGCTTCTTCATGATTTTCATTTCAGTGCAGCCACCGTGTCTCACATTATAAAACCATCATTGCATTAGGAGCACTACACAATGAGTTGACAAAAAAAAACAGAATATGCTGAAATAAAACCAACAAGAAGAAAACATTAATTTAGGCTATTATACAGTAATATAATAAGCAAAATACTGCGGATGCTGGAAAACTGAAAATAAAAGCAGAAAATGCTGGATATACTCAGCAAGTCAAGCAGCATCTGTGGAGAAAGTAACAGTTAACATTTCCGGTCAATGACCTTTCGTCAGAACGGAAGGAGTTGAAGGTCAAACAATTTTTAAGCAAGTATAGAGCCAGGAAAAGGAGGTGGGGCGGGGGGGAGAACAAAAGGGAAGGTCTCTGATAGGGTGAAGGGCAGAAGTGATTAAATGATAAAAGGGATGATGGTGCAAGGCAAGGAAGGTGGTAATGGGACAAGTAAAGAAATAAAAGATTAGTCTAGAGGAGCTGTAAATGGCAACATCAGAATCATTACCAGCACCTGCTGTCCAAAAAAATGGAAGCAGTGGTTATGATCTGAAGTTATTGAAATCAATGTTGAGTCTGGAAGGTTGTAAAGTGCCTAAATGAAAGATAAGGTGCTGTTCCTCGAGCTTACATTGGAACATGTAAGAGGCCGAGGGCAGAGTGGGAGTGGGACGGGGAATTAAAATGGCAAGCGACCGGCAAGTCAGGGTCATGCTTGTGGACAGAGCGGAGGTGTTCAGCAAAGCGATCACCCAATCTGCGTTTGGTTTCCCCAATGTAGAGGAGACCGTATTTTGAGCAGCGAACACAGTATACTAAATTGAAAGAAATACAAGTAAACCACTGTTTCACCTGGAAGGACTGTTTGGGGCCCGGGACAGCGGGAATGGAGGAGGTAGAAGGGGCAGGTGTTGCATCTCCTGTGCTCGCACGGGAAGGTGCCATGGGGAGGAGAGCGGGTGTTGGGGGTGATGGAAGAGTGGGCCAGGGTGTCACGGAGGGAGCGGTCC
The DNA here is from genome assembly GCF_035084215.1 of Heptranchias perlo. NCBI lineage: Eukaryota > Metazoa > Chordata > Chondrichthyes > Hexanchiformes > Hexanchidae > Heptranchias > Heptranchias perlo. The sequence continues at coordinate 78,578,227 of NC_090328.1, forward strand.
CTTTGGAATGCTGAAAGGGGAGGGGAAGATGTGTTTGGCGGTGGCATCGCGCTGGAGGTGGCGGAAATGGTGGAGGATGATACATTGAATGTGGAGGCTGGTGGGATGGAAGGTGGGGGCAAGGGGGACCCTATCATGGTTCTGGGAGGGAGGGGAAGGGGTGAGAGCAGAAGTGTGGGAAATGGGATGGACACCGTCGAGGGCCCTGTCAACTACAGTAGAGGGGAATCCTCGGTTGAGAAAAAAAGAAGACATATTGGAAGCACAGGTGTGGAAGGTGGCATCGTCAGAACATTTCACCGTGGACATGAAATTCTACACCTCCGTCCCCCACTGGGATGGCCAGCAGGCCCTCCGCTTCTTCCTTGAATGGAGGCTCAACCAGTCCCCATCCACCACCACCCTGCTCCGCCTGGCTGAACTTGTTCTTACATTGAACAACTTCTCCTTTAACTCCACTCACTTCCTCCAAATAAAAGGTGTCCCTATGGGAACTTGTATGGGTCCCAGCTATGCCTGCTTTTTGTGGGACACGTGGAACATTCCTTGTTCCAGTCCTACTCAGGTCCCCTCCCTCACCTCTTTTCCCGGTACATTGATGACTGTATCGGTGCCGTTTCCTGCTCTCGTCCCAAATTGGAAAATTTCATCAACTTTGCTTCCAATTTTCACCCTTCCCTCGCCTTCACATGGTCCATCTCCGACTCTTCCCTTCCCTTCTTCGATCTCTCTATCTCCATTTCTGGGGATAGGCTGTCAACCAATAACTACTATAAGCCCACTGACTCCCACAGCTCCCTTGATTACACTTCCTCTCACCCCGCTTCCTGTAAGGACCCTGTTCCAGTTTCTCCGTTTCCGTTGCATCTGTTCTGACGATGTCACCTTCCGCACCAGTGCTCCCGATATGTCTTCCTTTTTCCTCAACCGAGGATTCCCCTCCACTGTAGTTGACAGTGTTCTCGACTGTGTCCGTCCCATTTCCCGCACTTCTGCCCTCACCCCTTCCCCTCCCTCCCAGATCCCTGATAGGGTCCCCCCTTGTCCTCACCTTCCACCCCACCAGCCTCCACGTTCAACATATCATCCTCCATCATTTCCGCCACCTCCAGCGCGATCCCACCACCAAACACATCTTCCCCTTCCTTCCCCTTTAAGCATTTCGCAGGGACTGTTCCCTCCATGACACTCTGGTCCACTCTTCTATCACTCCCAACACCCGCTCTCCTCCCCATGACACCTTCCTGTGTGAGCGCAGGAGATGCAACACCTGCCCATTCACCTCCTCCCTTCCCACCGTCCAGGGCCCCAAACACTCCTTCCAGGTGAAACAGTGATTTACTTGTACTTCTTTCAAGTTAGTATATTGTATTCACTGCTCACAATACAGTCTCCTCTACATTGGGGAGACCCCAAATGCAGACTGGGTAATCGCTTTGCTGAACACCTCCGCTCTGTCCACAAGCGTGACCCTGACCTGCCGATCGCACTTGCCATTTTAATTCCCTGTCCCACTTCCACTCTGACCTCTCTGTCCTCGGCCTCTTATACTGTTCCACTGAAGCTCAATGGAAGCTTGAGGAACAGCACCTCCTCTTTCGTTTAGGCACTTTACAAACTTCCGGACTCAACATTGATTTTAATAACTTCAGATCATAATCACTGCTCCCATTTTTTTGGACAGTAGCTGCTGCTAATGGTTCTGCTGTTGCCATTTACAGCTCCTCTAGACCAATCTTTTGTTTCTTAACCTGTCCCATTACCACCTTCCTTGCCTTGCACCATCATCCCTTTTATCATTTAATCATTCCTACCCTCCACCCTATCACAGACCTTTCCTTTTGTTCTTTCCTACTCTCCCCTTCCTCTCCTCCCCTTCCCCTCCGCCGCCTTCCCTGGCTCTGTATTTGCTTAAGAACTGTTTAATTTTCAACTTCTTCCAGTTCTGACGAAGGGTCATTGACCTGAAACATTAACTCTGTTTCTCTCTCCACAGATGCTGCCTGACTTGCTGAGTATTTCCAGCATTTTTTGTTTTCATACAGTAATATACTTTGGACAACAGCTGTTCCTACTATTGTATAAAGTTTGGACTTTCTGCATTGATAGGATACAATCAATTTTTTGATATCTAACTGAAAAGGACATGGACCACTCTAAAGTAAAAATACTCAATTGGAGGAGGGCCAATTTCAATGGGATGAGAACAGACCTGGTCCGGGTAAATTGGAATCAAAGATTGGCAGGCAAAACTGCAATTGAACAGTGGACGGCCTTTAAGAAGGAGATAGTTCAGATACAGTCCAGGTACATTCCCACGAGGCAGAAAGATAGGGCAATTAAAGTCAGATCTCCCGGGATGACAAAAGAGATAGTGAGTAAGATGAAATGGAAAAAAGGGGCGTATGATAGATGTCAGGTTGATAACACAAGTGAGAACCAGGCAGAATATAGAAAGTTCAGTGGGGAAGTGAAAAAGGAAATAAGAGGGGCAAAGAGAGAGTACGACAATAGGCTGGTGGCCAACATAAAAGGGTATCCAAAAGTCTTCTATAGGCATGTAAACAGTAAATGGGTAATAAGAGGAGGGGTGGGGCTGATTAGGAACCATAAAGGATATCTACTCATGGAGGTAGAGGGGATGACTGAGGTACTAAATGAGTACTTTGCATCTGTCTTTACCAAGGAAGAAGATGCTGCCAGAGTCTCAGTGAAGGAAGATATAGTTGAGACACTGGATCGGCTAAAAATTGATAAAGAAGAGGTACTTGAAAGGCTAGCTGTACTTAAAGTAGATAAGTCACCCAGTCCAGATGGGAAGTATCCTAGGTTGCTGAGGGAAGTAAGGGTGGAAATTGCAGAGGTACTGGCCATAATCTTCCAAACGTCCTTAGATATGGGGTTGGTGCCAGAGGACTGGAGAATTGCAAATGTTACACCCTTGTTCAAAAAAGGGTGTAAGGATAAATCCAGCAACTACAGGCCAGTCAGTTTAACTTCAGTGGTGGAGAAACTTTTAGAAACGATAATCCGGAACAGAATTAACAGTCACTTAGACAAGTGTGGATTGATTAGGGAAAGCCAGCACAGATTTGTTAAAGGCAAATCGTGTTTAACTAACCTGATAGAGTTTTTTGAAGAGGTATCAGAGAGGGTAGATGAGAGCAATGCAATTGATGTGGTGTATATGACTTTCAAAAGGTGTTCGATAAAGTGCCGCACGGTAGGCTTATCATCAAGATTGCGGCCCATGGAATAAAGGGAGCAGTAGCAACATGGATACAGAATTGGCTAAGGGACAGGAAACAGAGAGTAGTGGTGAACGGTTGTTTTTCGGACTGGAGGGAGGTGTACAGTGGTGTTCCCCAGTGGTCAGTGCTGGGACCAGTGCTTTTCTTGATACATATTAATGACTTGGACTTGGGTGTACAGGACACAATTTCAAAATTTGCAGATGACACAAAACTTGGAAGGGTAGTAAACAGTGAGGAAGACAGTGATAAACTTCAGAGGATATAGATAGGCTGGTGGCATGGACGGACACGTGGCAGATGAAATTTAACTCAGAAAAATGCGAAGTGATACATTTTGGTAGAAGAACAAGGAGAGGCAATGTAAACTAGAGGGCACAATTCTAATAGGGGTACAGGAACAGAGAGATCTCGGGGTATATGTACACAAATCGTTGAAGGTGGCAGGGCAGGTTGAGAAAGTGGTTAAAAAAGCATACAGGATCCTAGGCTTTATAAATGGAGGCAGAGTACAAAAGTATGGAAGTCATGATGAATCTTTACCAATATGGCACCCAGCACACGTCACGCTAGAAGTGTGCGCGCGCATTCCGGATGCCGTTTTGAGTCCTTAGGCGTCCATGTAGCGCCTACCCAACGTTCGCTACTCGGCCCAGTTTCGACCCCGTGGCATGTTATGAAATGCAAGCATTATTTTTTAAAAAGCAAGATCAAACTGCAGTTGCTGGGAATCTGAAACAAAAACAGAAAGTGCTGGAAATACTCTGCAGGTCAGGCAGCGCCTGTGGAGAGAACAGACCAGTAACCCTAACCACTCTGCTCGCTCCACAGACGCTGCCTGACCTGCAGAGTATTTCCAGCACTTTCTATTTTTGTTTCAAGTATTTTTGCGATATTATCAGTGTTTGTGAGAGATTCTTCGCTGGCGACATTAGGGGTGAAATTGGTCTTGGGTGCTTGTGCTAAATGGGTTATAGTGAGTCGGCAGTCATAGGAACATAGGAACAGGAGTAGGCCATTCAGCCCCTCATGCCTGCTCCATTTGATAAGTTCACCTGAGGAAGGAGGTAGCCTCCGAAAGCTTGTGAATTTAAAATAAAATTGCTGGACTATAACTTGGTGTTGTAAAATTGTTTACAATTGTCAACCCCAGTCCATCACCGGCATCTCCACACCATTTGATAAGATCATGGCTGATCTGTGATCTAGCTCCATATACCTGCCTTTGGCCCATATCCCTTAATACCTTTGGTTGCCAAAAAGCTATCTATCTCAGATTTAAATTTAGCAATTGAGTTAGTATCAATTGCCGTTTGTGGAAGAGAGTTCCAAACTTCTACAACTCTTTGTGTGTAGAAATGTTTTCTAATCTCACTCCTGAAAGGTCTGGCTCTAATTTTTAGACTGTGCCCCCTACTCCTAAAATCCCCAACCAGCGGAAATAGTTTCTCTCTATCCACCCTATCTGTTCCCCTTAATATCTTATAAACTTCGACCAGATCACCCCTTAACCTTCGAAACTCTAGAGAACACAACCCCAATTTGTGTAATCTCTCCTCGTAACTTAACCCCTGAAGTCCATTCTACACCACGCCCAATTTTCTTTTCCATTTACTTCAATGGAAAAAAATTGGCCGGAGTGTAGAACAGGCTGCAGTTGCACTATTGCCCATTTTGCACTACCGTCCATGATGATTTTCACCCTCATTCTCTCTTCTCATTGTGATTTACTTCTAATTTCTCTTGGGGTTGTAGCTATTGTTATCTTCGTGCACTTGATGCTGCCTCTAAGTTAGGGGCACTAGTTTAAAAAAAAATCTTCTGCTATATCTACAGCCTGCTTAAAGTTGCAATGCCTTGAAAAAAGGAATGATCTAATATGTACTTATTACAGATACAAGGTGAAAACATTGTTGTTTTATAGATGTTTTTCACAAGCCAGCAGCAGGCCAGTCATCATAAATTGGGTTAACGAAGGTCCTCAATGAGTCATCACATTTCTGACAACAATTCTCTGTTTATTACTTGTTTTGGGCACATTTTAAAAAAATGATGCATTGCATGATTTATACAAAATTTTGTTGATTTTTTTTCAGTGTATGCCATTAATAAGGTCATATATTTCAGTTGCTACAGTCTTAATTTCATTATTTACATTGGCACTGGAGTCTTTACCAAAGATATACTAACATTTGTCAGGTATATTATGAATAAGTTAGCAAAATTACTGAGATGGAGAACTCTTATTTACTGTCCGTATTCTCCTGTAAAGTAAGTGATGGTTTGGAGTCTGTTTCAAAGCAGTAATGTGCTCAAGTGATTCATAAGAAGCCATGAGTCAGACAATCACAGATAGGTATGGATGGGAATCATTCAGCACATCCATTCAGAAAGAGCATACAGTTCTTCGGTCTTAGCATCCAGCCATGGCTACCCTGCCTGGGAGTCTGTTTTATCGATTGATCAATCTTTGTGTGAAGAAAAATCTTTTGGCATCTGCCCTAAATGCACGTTATGCTGGTTTGAACCTGTGCCCCTTTGTCTTACTTTCATTGTTTTATTTAATTATCTGAATTTACCTTTTCTATACCATTTACTATCTTATATACTTCAATGCGCTCCCTCTCCGTTGACTCCTTTCAAGACTGAAAACTTACATTTTCTTAAGCCTTTCCTCATAACTAAGTATCCTAATGCTAGGGGTCTTCCCTGCACCATCACCAGGGCTTGAATGTCTCCATTGTGTCTCAGCAACCAGAACTGGACTCAGCATGAAGGTGTGGTCTGACTACAACAACAACAGTGACAACAATGTGCATTTACATAGCGCTTTTGATGTAGAAAAACATCCTAACATGCTTCACAGAGGCATAAACAGAAATAATTAACACTGAGCCAAAGGGGGTGTCAAAGAAATGAGTTTTGGGGAAAGTCTTAAAGGAGGAATGAGAGGTGGAGAGGCAGAGGGGCTTAGACAGGGAATTCCAGAGCGTGGGGCTGAGGCAGCTGAAGGCATGGCTACCAATGTTAAGGTGAAGGGAGGGGTGGATGAACAGAAGGCCAGAGTTGTAGGAATGGAGAGTTTTGGAAGAGTTATAGGGCTGGAGAAGTTACAGAGATAGAGAAGGGCAACGCTATAAAGAGATTTACATGAGGATGAAGGTTTTACATTGGAGGTGTTGAGGGACCCTGAGCCAATTTAGGTCAGCAAGGACAGGGGTGATAGATGAACAGGACTTGAGTGGGATGGTATACAGGCATCAGAGTTTTAGATGAGTTGAAATTTACAACGGTGGGGGATGGGAGGCCGGCCAGGAGGTAACAAAGCCATGAATGAGGGTTTTAGCAACAAATGGACTGAGACAGGGGCCGAAGTGGAAGATGTTACGGAGGTGGAAGTAGGTGGTCTTTGTGATGGAGATGATAGGGGAGCCGAAGCTCAGCATGGGATTGAGTAGGATGCTAAGGTTGCGAACAGTCTGGTTTAGCCTGAATCAATGGCCAGAATTGGTAGCAAGGGTATGAAGTTTGTGCCGATGACCGAAATAAAGGCTTTGGTCTTCCAAGACTGGATGTTGGACAATCAGTCTGACATCACAGAGGGATTAAGAGAGATAATGAAGAGGCAGAGCTGGGTGTCGTCAGCATACATATGGAAGCTGAACCCATGTCAGCAGATGATGTTGCCAAGGGGCAGCATGTGGATGAGGAAAAGGAGGGAGCAACGTTAGACTCTGGAGGCAACAGAATGGGGATGGGTAGAAAAGCCATTGCTGGAGATACTCTGGCTATGATCAGAATGAAACCTAGTGAGGACTGTATCACTGAGCTGCACCACAGAAGAGAGGCGTGGGAGGAGGTTGGTGTGGTTGACCGTGTCAAAGTTTACAGAGAGGTCATGGAGGTTGAGGAGGGATAATGCATCATGGTCACTGTCACACAGGATGTCATTTGTGACTTTGGATGGGGTCGTTTCAGTGTTATGGCAGTGATGAAAACGTGATCGGAGAAAGTCAAACATGGAGTTGCTGGAAAGATGGGCATAGATTTAGGAAGTGACAATGCATTCAAGGACATTGGAGAGGAAAAAAGGTTGGATATGGGGGTGATAGTTTGTAAGGACAGAGAGATTGAGGGTTGGTTTTTGAGGAGGGTAGTGATGATAGGAGTTTTGAAAGGGAGGGGGCAGTAACTGAACACGCACACCACCAATTTGCCATTGTCTGTGATAAATACCTGAGGAGCATGTCAATGTCATCTGAACCCTGAGATGTGTTGCCAATTTGAAACGTGTCATTCTTTATAATATATGCACCATTTAAAATACATTGGTGCTTTGAAGAGAGTCGTGAGAAGAGGGACAAGAATGATTCTGGGACTTAGGTCTCTAAGTTACAACGGAATCTCACAGAACTGAATTTGTTTCCATTGGAGAAAATTGAGACATGATCCAGAGGAACATTGGACTAGAGGGCATAGGTTTAAAATTAACAAGCCTCAAAGCAGGCTTGAAATTTGAAGATTCATGCCGGGGTGGTGGAGGGGTGGCGAGGAATAGCATGTGCTAGACAATGACATATGAGGTTCACAACACAAATGATTTATTTTGCATAAACCACTTGTCCTGTGTATTTGCTCTCTTTTTGCAACAAAGTGGGATTCTTTCTATGGATAATCTAAAAACGTTATTTAACTTTTAGCCATTTTCAGCATAATTTGGTTGTGCACATGTAGTTAGACGTTGCAGTTACACAGATTGCAAGTGAATTCCTTTTTTTTCCCAGAGGAACTGGATTGTCCGTGTAAGGCTGGAACTTGAAGGATGAGGTTACATAGAATGTTTTACAAAACACTGCCAATAATGATTTCTTTTGTCATTTTTGTGGGTGGTCACGTATAATAATTCTTGCAATTATATAGTGTGTCATCACATCATAACATCTCAAATCACTTCACATCATGAATTACTATTTGAAGTGCAGTGATGTCCGCTGTGTGGGCAAATGTAGCAGCCATTCTTTGTCAGCAGAACACCAATTGAGATGAATGGCCAGTTAATCTCTTTTTTTGTTTGGTGATATTGGTTGAGGGACAAATGACACTGGAAAAACTCTCTGCTCTTCTTTAAATAGTTCAGTGGGATCTTTACTGTATGACTGAACATGCAGATGGGACGTTAGTTTAATGTCTCAGGAACTGCAGTATCTCTGACAATGCAGTGCTCCCTTGATACCACACTGGAGTGCCAATTTAGGCTATGAGCTCAAACCCTTGCATGGCACTCTAACCCATAACTTTCTGATCCAGAGATGGGATTGCTAGCAACTGAGGCAAGCTACACACATTTAAATTTCCAAATAAATCCAATTACAAAATAAATTACAATTAAAGGTTGTTTAGGGTAGCGCTCATGACATTTTTATGTTATACAATCAGCACAGGGACACTTGCAGTTGTTCTGGCTGTATCTCGTTGAAGGCATAAACCAGTGCTACCAACTCAACATAAATCCTTAATTCTTAATTAAGCTCTGCTCTCTTAACAGTTGTTGGCATATCTGAAAGGACCTGTTGTTACATACTAACCTTTTGTGCCTCTGTAAGTTGCTTACAATTCTAGCTCATTACAAAGCCTGTGTAAATGCAGCAAATAATCCTGAAAGTTGAATAGACCACACAAGGATGAAGAGTGTAATCACTACATGCAGTTTGACAATGAGAAGAGGTGGAAGGAATGTATTTTTCAGGGTGGTGACTTCAGTATTAGCAAACACTTCTCAATGTGTTAAATAGCAAGCTTTGACGTGTCATAAGTTGTTTTTTTAACTTGAGAGGTTGCAACACAAAAGCAGCAGCATGGGAGTGCTGAAAAACACACTTCAAAAATTTTTGAACTTTAATTAATGTTAGCATCCTGTAGTGTTGGTAAAAATGGTTTTACCCAAACCTGTAGTGCCCATGATCGTAAAGCACATTATTTATCTCTTCCTCCAGTGTGGGCTTTCCTACAGAAGTAAGTTAGAACAAAATACACTCAGGGTAAGACGAGTATCACCTCTTTTGAAAAGAAAGGTTCAAAAGAATTACAATTAACCTTAATATTGCGTTTTATATTTATTTCAGTTGATAATTTGAAATATTTTTGCTTAAGCACAGAATACTGATGATATCATTGGAGGAACGTGCTTGGAGGAATTACTCACCTCGGTTCCCTATGTTCCACCTGATTTTGGGGTGATATTCGAGCAGATAGGGTGGGAAATGGGATAGCTAGCCATTACTCCTGATCCCTACCCATTTTAGTGCCCAGTCAATTTTCTGCTATAATTTTTGGAGGACAGTAGGAGCATCCATCCATTTTTGGGCAGGTTGATGAAAATGAAGCGATAATGTTGTGATTGTGCCAAACATCCCAAGTCCTGCCATTTCTACCTTAACTATGCCAAGTCTTAGTCAGCCAGCATAAAACTGGTGGCCACGGTTTTTGGCGCTATCTTGAAAGTCAAAGTTTAAAGGGACAAACTTATTCAGGGCACAATGGGTTTCCAATTCAGGATTTACCTCTAACTTTGCTTCTTGGTAGAAGAGGAGAAGTAATGGACAGTGGTGAGGCTGCACCTCAGGAACATGGCACCCCACTCATCAATAACCCCTAACATCATAGTATTTAGCCAGAGGCATTCCTAGTTAGGGGCAGAGCACGCGGATGCTTCACTTTATAAAGAAAGCTGTGGGTGAATTATGCTGGATACTTCAAGCAGACCTGCAGCCCACCTCTACTGTATGCACCACTTTGCCAGAGTCTGCCAAGGTTGCCAACACATTTAACTTCAAAACCATTTTTAAAATTGCAGGCTGCCACTGGAGATTTTGGTAATTATACATCAAACAGCTGTACACAGACTCATTATTCTCTAGAGTCAGAAACTTCATTAGCTTGCCCATGTACAACTTGCATTAACATGACAGAGCACGGTGATTTTACTGAATGGCATGATTCCCCAAGGAGTCATACGTGGCACTCAGATGGTTCCCTGCATGAATGGCTAGACATACATCAACAGGAAAGGATACTATTCTCTCAATGTGCGCTTGTTTGTGACCAGACGTGTACCTTCATACACTTCTCTGGCAGCTGCCACGTGTCTTTATTTTAAGGAACTCTACAGTGCCAGCATTCTTTAACCCAGAAAGGCAAGTCTCTCAGTGGCTGTATGGAGACAAAGGCTATCCTTTACGTCACTGGTAAATAACATCAGCCGAACTTCCCAGGGAACCATAACAAGGTAAATTCATCCACCAGAAGCATCATTGAACATACTACAGGCATGTTGCAGGCACTCTTAAATTGTCTGGATTGATCAGTTCGCATTCTGCAATGTAGTCCTGTGAAGGTCCCAATGATTATGGTTGTGTGCTGGATGCTGTAAAATTTGCATTACAAAGAAGCTGCAGGATGATGGTGCCCATAGGAGCAAGGGCATCAGCAACAGGAGCAGCCTCTTAAAAAAGAAATCAGTGAACAATCTGCTGCTGGTTGCAAGAGACAATTATGTCAATCTGATATGGGATCGGCCCCAGATGAACTTGATAACCACATCTGACCAATGGAAGAACAGCCTTATTTGCATCTTCCCTCTATCCATCATCTACAGACCTGTGTGCATCAACTCAAAAAAGCTTTCAGATAATCAAAGCCACTTCCAAACTGTACCAAAGATAACTTCTCTACCTACATCTTGAGTGCTACCATAATTTGATTTACAACCCATACTGTGTGTGCATGCCTCGTTATTCTTTCCTCTACTTCCCCTTGGTATCAGTATATCATGGCTACACTCATAAGCCTAATTTGGTGCTTCTCCTACGTGTGTCAGGAGAAGCCTCTTGCAGCAGGTGCCCTCAACTCATTGCTACTATGACCTGGTGAGGATCTGTTGCAAGCTGGACCTCTTTTTTACTGTTGCATGGGCAACCTCGACCTGCCTCTTTTCTATCACACGCGCAGATACCAGAGGGGGCTGGCAGGAGGGTACATATGTGCTGCAATCTGGAAAGGCAAACACCTCTGTGCACCTTTCTGCCATGCCATTAGTACTGGGTATAGTCTCTATATGGCCAGTGGTCTATGGAGAAAGAGATCTTATGGCCTCAAAGAAACCAGTGAAGCCCTGCCTTAATGCCTTCTGCAACCAGTCTCTAAGCGTGTCCAAATGTGAAGAAACCGCGTTCTATAACTTGAAGCATCTATAGCAGCAGTCTCAGCATTCATGCAGGAAGCAAAGACTGTTCTTAGGGTCTCTGACAAAGGGGCCTGCTCTGCACATGCTCCTGGAGTTGTTCCATGCTTCAAATGGACTGCAGCATTGTTAAATAGTCCTCCAATGTGCTGTACATGCTGGTGATGGGCTCCTCCACCTGAGCTGCCATCTGCAGCACACTGTCTGATATGGCACCCAATGCCTGCATCAGCTTGATACACTGCATGTATAATTTTTTTAAATGGTGGGCCTACGAGCTGCAGATCTGCAGGTTTTTAGCCAAGAGGCAATGGGGTCGATGTTAACCCTCCCACGACAGGTGGGAGAGGGTGGGGGGTTTTAAATCGTCAAATTTGCAAAAGCCGACCCCAACCCGCCGTGCACGAACCTGTTTTTATTTTTACCACGGCAGATGTCATTATAACACTTAAATGAGGCTCCTTTCATGAGATTTTAGCAGTGATTTGAAATTAACGTCTCCTGCACGGATTTCCCAGGATTTGGGAAACTCGCCAGTGAAATAGAGGCGGGATTGAACGGCATTTTATGGGGATGGTTAAAGATCAGGAGTCCCGATATGAATAAAGGCTTAGTGCTCACAGCTGCTTTCTCAGTTCCCTCTGGGAAACGGTTTGGTGAGAGTTCTTGTTGTAAGAGACTTATTTGTACAGTCTAGAGATGTTGACACAAAGAACATCGGGATGGTGGCGCCATGGCTGCTTTTGATTGGACTTTGGACGAGGAAGACAATCAGCATCCACAGCAGCAAGGGGATGTTGTGGAGGGAGCTGCAGGTGGACAACGGAGAAGGGAGCAACAGAAAGGGAAGCAACAGAGAGGGGAATAACAGAAGGGTCGAGGTCACAGGAGGCACTACCCACCTAACAGGGGCACAGACAGAGGCTCAGCTTCCTTCACCTCTCGGAGGAGCAGTGGTTCCGAAGGCTGCGATTGTCACATCAGGTGGTCACAGACATCTGCAGCCTCCAAGAAGATCTGCTGGACCTGGTGGCCACGCAATACCAGTGGCTGTCAAAGTCACCACCGCCCTCAATTTTGTTGAACGAGCGGGCATACGGATTCGTGTCCCTGGCTGTCTTCCCACAGGTTCAGGGTGCCATCGATTGCACACACGTGGCAATCCAAGCACCCCCAGATTAAACAGGAGCATTCATCATCCACAAGGCATTTCATTCCATCAATGTTCAGCTGGTGTGCTACCACAAGAAAAGATTCATGCAGGTCTGCATCAGATACCCTGGGAGCTGCCATGATGCTTTCATACTGTGGTATATGACAACCAGAAGTGTCATCGAGCAAGCCATCAGCATTCTCAAGATATGCTTCAGCTGCCTGGACAGGTTTGGAGGCTGTCCTTCAGTACTCGCCAGCGAGGGTCTCTAGGGTAATCGTGGTGTGCTGCGTTCTGCACAACAAAACGCAGCAGCGAGAAGTAGAGGTGCAGGAGGAATAAGCCGCCCAGCACTAATCATATGATGAGGATTCCAATGGAGAGGAGGAGGATGAGGAGGAGGAAGAGGAGGAAGAGGAAGATGGGGCCTCCAATGCCAGACCAGCCCACACGTTGCTGCTCGGGATGCTAGGGATGCCCTAATAGCTCAAAGTTTCAGTTAGTCACTCACACCGGACCAAAGTAACTATTACATCCCCTGCCCCCTCCCTCCCCCCACCCTCACTTATGCAAAGCAGTCCTGTAACCCACTATCCACCCACTGTGCATGCACCAATTGCTCTTAGTCAATTCATGTCTTCACATTCGTCACCAAGCAACTGAAAACCCAAGTTGACACTCGACAAGGCAAGAATGGTGAACATGGGAAAGTGGTGCAAATTAATACATTTTTTTATGACTTAGCAATTAAACATTTTCATGAACACCCATGAATATACCCTCAGTGAACTACAAATCTTTTCTTTTCCTCCTCCTACTGCTCCTATGTGGTCCAACCCCAGTGGCTTCAGCAGAGGTAGAGGCAGGCTGCTCAGATGCATTCAATTTTGGGCACTGAACCTCAGGGAAGATGTGTGTCGGCCTTGGAAGGGGTACAGTGCAGATTCACCAAGTTGATATCAGGACTTAAAGGGTTAAATTAGGACAGGTTGCATGAACTTGGTTTGTATTCCCATGAGTTGAGGGGTAATCTAATTGAGGTGTTTAAAATGAAAGAGGCATTTGTTAGGGTAGATACATAGAAACTATTTCCTCTGTTGGAGGAATTCATAAAAAATAATCTTAACATTAGAGCTAGGACATTTAGGAGTAAAATCAGGAAGCACCTTTTCACAGATAAGGTAGTAGAAACCTAGAACTCACTCCCCCAAAAAGGCTGCGGATAATGGGTCAATTTAAATTTTCAAGACTGAGGTTGATAGGTTTATGTTGGGTAAGGGTATCAATGGATATGGCAAATAGAGTTGAGGTACAGATCAACCATGATCTAATTGAATGGCGGAGTAGGCGCGATAGGCTGAATGGCCTACTCCTGTGCCTATGTTCAATGTCAGTCTCTGGCCCTGGCATCGTTCTGAACAGTGCTAAGGGCTCGATTTTAACTCCAGGGGAGTTTTGAGCAGGTGGGCAGCAGTGTGTGTTAAAAAACCATTCACTACTTCAGATATAAGGCCTGGGCAGAGATCGCTAGGCGGGGGGAGAGATCGCAGAGGCGGGGGGGTATAGAGATTGTGTGGTGGCGGGAGGAGAGAGCGCAGAGCGGGGGGGGGGGGAGAGATCGCAGTGGGAGGAGAGATTGTGGGGTGGCAGGGGGAGAGATCGCAGGGCGGGGGAGAGATTGTAGGGTGGGGGGAGAGATCGCGGGGCGGGGGGAGAGATCGCGGGGTGGGCAAGAGATCGGCGGGCAGGGGGAGAGATCGCAGGGAGGGGGAGAGAGCGCAGGGAGGGGGAGAGAGCGCAGGGCGGGGGGGTAGAAATTGTAGGGTGGCGGGGGTGAGATCGTAGGGCGGGGGGAGAGATTGTGGGGTGGGAGGAGTGAGTGTGGGGTGGGGGGGGAGAGATTGAGATGCGGGAAGAGATCGTGGGGCAGGGGGAATGAGCGCGGGGTGGGTGTAGGAGAGATCGAGGGGGTCGGTCGATTGCGAGGAGGGAGAGTTTGCGGCAGTTTAGCTTGGGGAGCTGAGGGGAAGCACTCCTGGCCCACAAGCAGCGCTGGAGAAGCATTACCTGCTGGATCCGGCAATTCTTGCCTTCCTTTAGTTGACGGGTTTCCCGAGCCCTGGGAAACCCGGCCGACAGCCGCTAAATTCAAATAGCTGCTAAGATCTGAGGAACGGCGCCTCATTAACATGTTATAATGATGGACCCGCCTCTCTAGAGCAGGTTACTTGGACTCCCCCAAACCCACCACAGTTAAACCAGAAGTAGGTGCGCTCATGGCAGATTGGGGTCGGGATTCAGATTTTTTTCAATTTAAACCCCCCCCGCTCCCCCCGCCTTCCGACCCTCTCCCGCCCGGCGTGGGGGTGTTAAAATTACCTCCTGCAATTCCACAATGGGAAGCAAGGGGAAGAAAAAAATAATTAGTCCAATAACTAAAGAATAAGTAAGAAAATTTTGGGAGGCAGGAAAGAATAAAAAACAAATAATGAATGACTTGCATCTGAAGCAAATACTGCAACTCCACTTATGGAGCTAGGACCAAAAAACCTAAAAAATAAATAACTGGGAATGAGGTTATGGGACAGAAGAAAAAAGAAAGTTAATTGCATCATAAACAACTTTTATAAAATGGTAGGTAAACAGTATTACAAACAGTAGGCTAGAAATTCCAGAAGCCCTGCTCCACTGTTGGAATAATAACAGGGACGGTCTTTCATATCAGTAATGCAGCTGTACCTTTGTTCATATCACAGCTGTTTACTATTGTCCACTATTTTATCTTCCAGTCTTCTTATAAGGACTTAAGGAAAGAAAGAAATGCCTTTCACGACAGGGGGCGTAGCCAGAGGAGAGAATTCTCAGGCCTGGAATTTCTTCAGCCCCAGCCTGGTGGAAGACCAGTGGCCAGTATGCCAAGATGAATGAGATGTACCAGTTGATGTCGTGGCACTAGCACCACCCTGGAGCAGCTTGGCAGCATCGTAATTTCTGGGTCCTTTACAACCCTGCAATGTCCCTTAGATGCGTCCATAGTGGCACAGGCAGCCACCATTGAAATGCTAATAAGGGAACCTCTCCCCGAAAGTCTGACAGGGTCAGAAGCAGAGATTCCCAGTGGGCACAACCCAACATTTATATTGGGATGTGTGGATTTTCAGCCCCAAAATATTATTAAATTGCACCGTAGCATTTTTGAAGTAATTGCAGTTGCTCACCATCCAATTAGTTTTAACAGCTGTATAAGCAGTGGTCCTTCCTAGATTGTAATCCATTAAACCAGCTCTATTTCTTTATTTGGCATTGTTGGTGATAAAATTGTAAATATAATGTTTGGCCGATCAATAATTTGTTCAGAAAAACAGATAAAGAATTAATTTCAAGTGATAGTACTCTGATCCTCCTAAGGTGCCATCTTGCCTGAAGCAGGCCTATGCAGGATACAGCTGCACAAACAAGCTTACCTGGAACCTGATCACATCTCCCATGTTGCATGTGATAAAGTTAGATAAATTCTGCCCAATTTAGTTAATGCCTGAGGGAAAATTCTGCAATATATTTCTCTTTCCTTAGAGGTACTTGAATGAAATCTAAAAATGCCTATCTAACCTTACAACCAATGCATTCATCCCTGATGGATTGCTTTTCACATATTTGATTGCATTCCAGAGATGCCATTTCATTGGTCTCAGCACCATAAAATTGCTTGAAATAGTCTTCTTGAGCATTATCGTCTACACTTATCCTCGTACCCTGCAATTCCATTCCCAGCCCAGTATTTGTCTAACTCCTTTAGAAAGGAATTAATGAACATAGCAATAAAAAAGAAAAAAAAATCTGATGCTGGAAATCTTCAATGAAAACAGAAAGTGCTGGACATGTAAAGAAGATCCATCAGCATCTAGAAAGTGACAAAGAACAGATTACTTCATATCAGGTGTGGACCTTCATCAGTTCTGACAAAAGGTCAAAAATACCAACTCATTTTTTTTAGTTGCTGACAACCTGCTGAATATTTCCAGCATTTGCTGGTGTCACTGGTAGTCTGAAAAGCTGGACAGCACAGTATTGCACTTTATTGAATTTTAATAAAATTGCTATAAAATAAATGTTTTTGTTTATATGCCATTTGGTCACTGGCCAAGAGCAGCACTGGTCTAAGAATGGGTTGCTTACCTTTCCTTCTTGAACACAGAAGATGTTTGGTCCAGGAGTACTAAAAGATGATTTAAAAAAAAAAATGTGCCCTCATTGAAAGGTACAAACCCTCAAAAATAAAACTTTCCCATTGTTCTGATTTTGTATGAAAGTATGACTAGGCATATCAGGTGTAAGGCCCTTGTTCACTAAGAAGGATAAATTCCAAACTCCAGAACGAAGGCATCACCGCAATATGCAAAATACTCCAGCTAAATGCACGTCAGATCCAAGCATAGAATTCCAGTGCTACAAATCACATCCTGTTATGTAGAATTTCAAATCTTTGAAGAACACTTCAACATGTAATCCTGACCCAAGCATAATATGATTCACAATTCATGCTTTCATGCAGCACATATCGAATGCTGTCAGCCTAATATATGCACCACACCTACTGCACGCTGACACATTCCTGTAAAAGAAATGATAATCTCTGATAGTGATTTAATTCAGAATCCTTTACAGCATAAATAAATATGATTAATTGGGCTGAAGTACAATATTAGATTTTATTAATTTTGCATAAGCACTTTATCCAATCCTGATCCAGCCACGGTATTTCCTTGACAAAATCATCCATTTCTCATGACTAAGGTGTATTGCTAGATATATGGTAATTATCTGTGTCAAATGAATGTCAATAGTTCAGTTGTGGTGAATTATTTCTGAACTGATACTATTTCTGAATCTCCACATCATGCAACACATCACTCATGTGCAGGTGTAATACCAAATGATTTTAACTTATTGCCCTCATTCTATTTTCTTCTGTAAAATTATAGAACCATAGAGGTTTATAGCACAGAAGGTGGTCATTCGGCCCATCATGTCTGTGCCAGCTCTTTGCTACAGCAATCCAAAACTAATTCCACTGTCCTGCTCTCTCCCCGTGGTTCTGTATTTTCCTCTGCTTCAAATATTTATCCATTTTTCCCTTAGAAGGTGCAATAGTCTCTGCCTCAACCATTCCCTGTGGCAAAGCATTCCATGCTCTAAGCACTCTCTACGTAAAGAAATTTCTCCTAAAATCGCTCCTTGTTCTCCTAGTGACAATTTAGAATCAATGACCCTTCATCATTAACTCCCCAACCACAGGAAGAAGTCTTTCCTGATTCACCCCATCAAAATCCAATTGCAATTACTTCATCTTTGCTGCAAAGTTCACTTCTTGAAAATTTCAGTTACTTTCCACATTGTACACACCAATCATTCTGCCTCAACACTGAATTCACCACTGACAAATGATCACTCACAACACAGTAACGCTGTACCATTGTTCATTCAGCAGCCTTCCATGATGGTATGTCCATATGGAATAAAGCCATTACAAGGGAAGATTTCCTCTGGTTGCTATTCTTAGTGAAATTATACATTTTTGCTGGACAACATGGCCTAACTAGACACTAGAATCCACAATTCTATCCAGACCTGTTTGTATTGTCTCGTGTAATGGAGCAAAAGCTTGATCGCTAGTTTAAACTCATCAAGGATCCTTCAATTTAAAGGTGACCTCATGCAGTTGAAATCATGAAACACTAAACAGCACCCTTGTCCCATGGCCAAAACTTTGCAGTTTGAGAATTTGAATTCAGTTAAAAAAAATCTAGAAATAAAAAGTTGGTATCAGTAAAAAAAAAGTGACATGAAGATATTGGATTGTCGTAAAAACCCAACTGGTTTACTAATGTCCTTTAGGGAAGGAAACCTGCCGCCCTTACCTAGTCTGACCTATATGTGACTCCAGTCCTACTTCAACTTGGTTGACTATTAACTGCCCCCTGAAGTGGCCTGGCAAGCCACACTGTTGTATCAAACTGCTACACCAGCACCACCTTCTCAGGGCAACTAGGGATAGGTAATAAATGCTGGCTTGCCAGCGACGCCTACAAATTCATTAATTTGTGAGAATTAATTTTAAAAAAAAGATACGGTAAGATGGTATTTCTGGTGGCAATACTGAATTCAAGCAGAATTTGTAACTACTTAGATGTAAGGTATCAATGTGTCCCATTGCACTGTGCCCCGCATCTTCAATTGCATGCAGGAGTGCTGCAAAAAGGGGAAAATATTCTTGCATGCTTTATCCATGAAGGGGCAGGAAAGAAACATATTCTGTGTGCCATACCTTCCATGGACAAAAAACAACCATGTGCACAAAGAAGGGTACACTTAGCTTGGAACTTCTTCTGGATGCCCTAAATCTTTTTCCCCCATTTGCAGTCAGCTCCAGCGTACCTTGGAGACTGTACTTTTCTCCAAACAGTTTGCATCTCTGTCTTTGGCCCCAAAAAAGACCACCCTCTTTTATCTGCACCTCCCATAACAGTTTCACCTATGTTGCTCCTTGTAACCATTTCGGTGCAATGAAAATGGCTGTTTTGCTGAACCAAAAAATTGTTTCCTCTTGAAGGGGCAGCAGCATCCCTTTAAGAGTTTGTGTTTGGCTAGATTTTGCAATTGACAGCTAATTTCATTCATATTTCCCTATACATATTTCCCATGCACAAGAGGCAATGATCAAATGGAAGGGAGGACTTGCCTTCAAAATCTGGGGAAACTGGCCTTGCTTTTGTTATGGGCCGGTCCATGCAACAGGTGACTACAGCTCTGATTCTGCTGTCTTTACCAGGATCGGGACTGTTGGATATGCTTACAATTTAGGATACAATATGCCCATGCTCCACTGCATTGTCAATGTAATTACAAGTAATCGGCCAACATTCAGGTTTGTTTTTGAGTTGTCAGCTTTTTTGAGGCTATGTTAGCCTTTATGGAACAGTTGGTCAGCTGGTTTTCTAAGTAGGTATCTATGTGACAGAATAATAACCCTTTTAGGTTTTGTTTCTGAAAACCAGTAAAGTATTATTAACAATAACAAGAAGCCAAATAACCTTTAAATCCATCTGCTCAAAGCAAACTTAAAAGATAAAATCAGAGCAGTAAGAACTCAATACCACACATGCTTTCGCATAAACAACACGTACTACCAGTGTGGGGCTTGGAAATCTCAGTTATTCTTTCTGTAGATTGACTTGTTTTATCCAACAGAAATGAGCTGTGACTGAAGTCTTGTTTACACTACAAAACTTTTTCCAGAGCAAGTCAGCTGTGGACTTTGGCAACTCTTTCCCCTCTAGTTTCGTCACCTCCTCTCCTGAAGATGTTGACGCATGTTGGGGTACAGAGGCAAAATGCCACATCCCTGATGCACCCAACACTTTGTAACTGAGTTTACAAAAAGGGACCCTGGTGTAGACAGTCATTTTTTAAGGTTACCAAATTGAAGTGATAAGTAGCCCTGGGAGTTGAAGTTACACTCATCAAGTTGGGGAGAGGGATCATACACCTGACCACATATGCTACCAGGCTGCTAACATTACAATGTAAATAGAGGGTGGTAATTTAGTGGTTATGGTACTGGACTAGCAACCCAGAGGTCATGAGTTCAAATCCTATCATGACGAGTTATGAAATTGAATTCAATAATCAGGGTTGGCACTGAGGAAAAAGATGACCATGAAAGTTGCTGGATTGTTGTAAAAACCAACAGGTTCACCAATGTTCCTCAGGGAAGGGAACCTGCCATTCCTACCCAGTCTAGCCTAAATATGACTCTTAACGCCCTCATGGCAATTAGGCATGTGCAATAAATGCCGCTTTGCCAGTGTTGCCCACATCCCTAGAACAAATTTAAAAGAAATGTCACATTGAGGAAAATAGTAATAGATGGTAAAGTAGCAGCAATGGTAGTGTTGCCGTAAAATGTAATGGATGATAACAAAGCAGCAATGAAAGAAGTACGTCAAATGTAATGGGTGGTAACACAGCACCAATGATAGAGTGGCCATAAAATGCAATGGAGGATAATGTTATTGAAATGATAGAGTTTGTCTTAAATATGTTGTTTTCAGAGTAATTAAGCTTTAAACTTTCCCCAAACAGATCTATTTAAGAGTCTAAAATTGGGTCTGCTTACAAAATGTTTACCATTAAAACACTAAAATAACAAGCTTATTAAAAAATAGTCAAGTAGCAACCCATACAACATATTGGAATTCAATGTTTTGCAGTCTATTGTTTAAATCTTCACCATTTTTAACACTGTAAATATTAGCAGCAGAAGCTGATCCTGTGTTTGTGTCCAGATGACACACAGATTCTTTGATTAATTTGTACCTTGAGTCCTTTTAGGTCATGTTTGGATAACCAAATGGGACCACAGCTGATACTCAGGTGTAACTTTACATCAACTAAACAATGAACACTAATTTCATACAATAAGCGGTCTTTCCAGCTCTGTGTGTGGCATTCCATCGCACTGGAGGCAGACCACACACAAATGTACATACACACAGGCTGCTTTTCATTTGCATTTTCAGCACCTGTTTTGAAGGCACGCTAACTGATATCATGCAGCCAGTAAATAACGCATGTCTATAAATTAGATTGACCAATTGTAAGTGGTAGAAAAGCATTAGGGGACAGCAAGTCATTTTCAGTCCTGTCAACTAAAATGTGCAAAGCATGCCATTTGCTGTACCACTCTCTACCACACACATCTTACTGTCTACGTCAGCCTGCTTCTAATTATAGAATGTCAGGATTATTACAGTGTGCCCTGTGTCAGGCAGCTCAGCTGGATAAACTAATAACGTTAACAAAATTTCAGAAACTCTAACACATTACTGATAGGTCTCCCTGAATGATGAAGAGAACTGCCAGAGGTGACTCACACTTGTTCTGATAACAGATTTAAAATGCAGTTTTATAAAGATACTGCAGTTATTTTATTGAATTTGTGTTTTGGTTGACATTTCTTTTTATCAGCTCCGCTTCCCTCTTTTACCTTACCACATCTACATTTATGAGTTAGGAGGGCAAGATGGTCCCTCCTGATCTTATTCAACATTCCAAATGGGTTGAGGTGCTGTTCTGTTTGCATCTTGAGCAAGATGTGAATAGAACAGCACCTCATCTGATCACTTTTACATTGCTCCTCTTGATAATTTAGGCATGTGATGAACAAAGTCTCCCATTACGTGAGGCCAAGTTCAGCTGTCAGTTGAGACTAGAAGACTGAATTTTTCATGGTGCTCCTCTGTACAGGCACGTGTCGGGCAGTGCAATGTTTGCGCATGTCCAATAATTGTGGTGCTGTATTTGCAGGTTCAGCACAATTAGCATGTTGGTAGCTCACCCATTAGTGGTTGGGAAATTGCATGCAGCAATTTAAAGGGGTACTGCTGGAATACTTACCAAAGAAAAACAAAGCGCTGGGAACACCACAATGAGCAGCCTTGGGGGCAGCATGGTTATCACGGTGCTCAGATAATATGGAACGAAGGCGGGTAAACGGAGTTGAGGTTTAGATCAGTCATGTGTAATTGAAAGGCAGAACAGGATCGAGGGGCTGAATGGCCTAATCCTGTTCCTATGGGCCAGTAGAATGTTACTGGATTAACTGCGGCAGAAGAGGCAGCTGATATTTTCCGTAGATGGTTGAATAGTGTCCAGAGGACGGGGTGAGGGTGGGCGGCAGAAGGTAGCCAAGCATATAACTGCAAATAGCACTGTGCAGCAGTCATGACTGCAGTGCAGCAAGAAACTTAATGACCTCACTAGGTGTGTGAAGGGAGGAGGCCCCATTTTAACCTTTTAGTAATTCAATATACTTACTGGTGAATGGCATGATTAGTTCCCTCTTATCCACGTGCCTGGATTTTCCTCTTCATACCAACCAATGTTGGTTCAGTGGGTGGGGGCAGGAAATGTGATGAGGAGCCATTATCCCAGGTCACTTCCTAATTTTTTGCTCAGCCAATTTCTATCTTTGTTTCCAGTGGTCAATTGAATGAGATGGTAATGACATTTGACTTATTTTCCACCTCATTAACACTGAGTGCACATTATGCTCACATAAAACAGGTGTCCAGCATTGTTAGGGAATAATGTAAAGGTGAACTACATTTAAAGGGCCCAGCAGCTATTTGTAAAAGATTCATCAAAATCTTCATTTTTTTTTCTTGCTACTGATTTCAAGGTCACCAACTATGTTTGTGCCTTCTGCTGTGGGGCTCCCATTTTCTCCCCCTCCTCTATTCTAAAGAAGCCACAATAGGCTTCCTCTGTATCTTTGTTTTTTGAAGGAAGAAGAGGCAGAGTATAACAGAGGAGGATAGGCTGGTTAGGCAGCCCAGGAGGAGGCACACAGCACCTACCCACCAGGACCTCTACTCCAGAATATATGCTCCTACCTCCAGCTGATCCAGGAACAGTACGTATGGAGGCTGTGCCTCACATGGGAAGCCATTATTAAGTTATGCCACATGCTGTATCCCAATCTACAGGCCCCCCTCCACCATAGGCACTACATTACCAGTGGCTGTAAAGATCACAACTACCCTGAACTTTCATGCTATGGGGTCATTCCAGGCTGCTATTGTAGTCATCAGTAACATTAGCCAGTCAATGTACAAACTGCAAGGACTCCATTCCCTTCTGTCAATTTCTCCATCTCCGTCTCATCTGTTCTGATGATGTCAACTTCCACATCAGAGTTTTCGAATTGTTCTCTTTTTTCCTCAGCCGAGGATTCCCCTCCACCATTGTGGACAGGACCTTTGACGGAGTACATCCCATTTCCAGTACTTCTGCTCTCATCCCTTCCCCCGCCTCAGAACCGTGATAGAATCCTCTTTGTCCTCGCTTTCCGCCCCACTAGCTTCTGCATTTGAAAGATTATCTTCCGCCATTTCTACCACTTCCAAACGTGATCTCACCACCAAACACATTTTGCCCTCCTTGCCCCTCTCAGCTTTCTGAAGGAACCGTTCCCTCCCTGATACCTGGTTCACTCTTCCACTACCCTTAACATCTTTCCTTCCCCCGAAACCTTCCCATGCAAGCCCAGAAGATGCAACACCTCCCATACAACTGTGCAGGGCACCAAACACTCCTTCTGGGTTGAAACAGGAATTTCTTGTACTATTTTCAACCTAGCATACTCTATTCACTGCTCACAGTTGGTCTCCTCTACTTTGGGGAGCGTAAACGCCATTTAGGTGCTCACTTTGCCGAACACCTTCATTCTGTCTGCAAGTGCAACTCCGAGCTTCCTGTCGCTTTCCACTTCAATTCCCTGCCCCACTCCCACTCTGATCGCTCTGTCTTTGATCTCTAATACTGTTTCATTGAAGCTCAACACAAGCTTGTGGAACAGCTCAGAATCTTTTTATTAAGTCTTAACGTTGACTTCTGACCTTAACTACAGCTCCAGTTTTCTCTGTGGCAGGAAGTACTGGTAATGTGGGTTGGATGTGCTGGTATTTCTGGGATGGGGGGAAAGAGCAGGTTGGTTCTTGGAGTGGGGACCCCTGTTGGAACACTGTGTTGGTGAGGTGGTCTGCACCTTTGGTGTTGACCAGCTTTTTTCTTATACCAGGAGTCTGCTCTGCTTTGCTAGTTTTTCAAGCTTTCCTTTCTACCTGCCTAACCACGTCAAAGAGGCCATCCCCTATGGACAGGCCCTGCGAATACACAGGGTCTGCTCAGACGAGGAGGAACGCGATGGACACCTACAGACGCTGAAAGACGCCCTAGTAAGAACGGGATATGACACTCGACTCATCGATCGACAGTTCCGACGGGCCACAGCAAAAAATCGCATAGACCTCCTCAGGAGACTAACACGGGACGCAACCAACAGAGTACCCTTTGTCGTCCAGTACTTCCCCGGAGCGGAGAAACTACGCCATGTTCTCCGCAGCCTTCAACATGTCATCAATGAGGACAAACACCTCGCTATGGCCATCCCCACACCTCCACTACTCGCCTTTAAACAGCCACCCAACCTCAAACAGACCATCGTTCGCAGCAAATTACCTAGCTTTCAAGAGAACAGCGTCCACGACGCCACACAACCCTGCCACGGTAACCTCTGCAAGACATGCCAGATCATTGACACAGATACCACCATCACACGAGAGGACACCACCCACCAGGTGCATGGTTCATACTCCTGTGACTCGGCCAACGTTGTCTACCTCATACGTTGCAGGAAAGGATGCCCCAGAGCATGGTACATTGGCGAGACCATGCAGACGCTGCGACAACGGATGAACGGACACCGCGCAACAATCGCCAAACAGGAGGGTTCCCTCCCAGTCGGGGAACACTTCAGCAGTCATGGACATTCATCCACCGACCTTCGGGTAAGCGTACTCCAAGGCGGCCTTCGAGACACACGACAACGCAAAATCGTCGAGCAGAAATTGATAGCCAAGTTCCGCACCCATGAGGACGGCCTCAACCGGGATCTTGGGTTCATGTCACGCTACACGTTACCCCACCAGCGAACAAATGTTATCTGTTTTTAATATAATGGGTCATTTGCTGGCTCTCTCTGCCTTCCGGATGTTTCTGCCTCTCTCTGTTTTTTTTCTCTGTTTTTTTTCCCTGTTTGTTTTTTTGTTGAATGTGTATTCGGGGGTTCTGCAGGTGACACCTCTCTGTCTGAACACAGTGATTGCCTTGGCAACGGGCAGTTGCAGGGGCAGTCTGTAAACACTATGTATTGTTCTATATGTATAAATGCGTAGGCTTCAAGGAGCTCCTGAAACATTTACCTGAGGAAGGAGGAAGTCTCCGAAAGCTTGTGAATTTAAAATAAAATTGCTGGACTATAACTTGGTGTTGTAAAATTGTTTCCAAATCCTTTAGTTATTCATGCATCTATGGGGCGTAATTTTGACTTTGTGCGATCATGTAAAACAGGTGATAGCAAGTCGGCAGCCGTTTTACATCTCTCCCGATTTCCATGTCAATGGAAATCGAACTTGGGAGATGTAAAACGGACTGCAGATTTGCCATCATCAGTTTTACACAATTGCACACAGTCAAAATTACCCCCCACCGCCCTGTGTCTTGTATGTGTCTTCCACTGCTCTCATTTTGCCTCCTATTTGCTCATGCTAATATCACTTTTGCCATTTAACCATCTCCTGTTCTCCACTTAAGCACTTTACAGGTGATTCTATTTCCTTTCCTCTGTGTGTGTGTTTGTGGTTGTTTTTTTGTGTTCTTGTATTTTTTCCCTTCCCTCTTCCCCTTGCACTATTTCTTTTTAAATGCTGTTCACCTGTAATAAGTGCCATTTTTGATGCAGGGTCCACACCTGAAACGTTTACTTGTCTCTTCTCTCCGCCTGACCTGTTGAATGTTTCCAGCATCCACTGCTGTTTGTTATCTGTTTCCTTTGTGCCGTGGTCACAGTGGAAAGATACAGTTGTGGCACCATCTAACAGAAGTGAAAGAACATCAGTAACACAGTAATCTATTTATTCCATGAAGGTCCACAATATGACTTAACAGCAAGTATGCAATCAACGTTGGAGTCATCTCCACAGAAAGGCAAACATGTAATAACAGCCTCCACACAGCAGAAACAAGATGAGATAGCAGGCACCAGAAAGAAAAATAATCATATACATCAGCAGACATCTAACAAGAATGTGACAACACTTCAGTCTGAGCTGTTGAGTCCCTGATGTCAGTAAAGTCTGCAGAGAAATCAGCTGGAATGCTAATTACTATCTTTAGAGCAGGTTATAAAGGAGCCTATATAGATTCAAATGTATCCATCCTGCC
Organism: Heptranchias perlo; assembly: GCF_035084215.1. Taxonomy (NCBI): domain Eukaryota; kingdom Metazoa; phylum Chordata; class Chondrichthyes; order Hexanchiformes; family Hexanchidae; genus Heptranchias; species Heptranchias perlo. The sequence goes on from NC_090328.1 coordinate 78,604,715, forward strand.
TCTCACTCATGTTCTCCAGTAACCAGGTTCAACAGCAGTGATAGCATCATTTGTCTTTGTGGGAGGGAGGTCCAGTAACTAAGGATGGCTGCTTTGGTAAGTGACAGTAATATTAGTGCCATTGGTCTTCTCTTACCGAGAGGTATTTGGGTTCTACACCACTCAATATGGTTTGTACTGGCCCAGCTAATTCATTTTAAGCTTTTAAATGCGCTCTGGAATCCAATGATTAAGTAATAATTCACAGTAGTAAGTTAGCATTTTTAATTTGACTACAGCGACTATAGTAACTTCACATGACTGGGCAGTTAAATTATCATACATTTTTGTGAGATAAAAGTATATCATCTTTTATAATTATTACTCTATGTGCTGCAATTATTGCAAATCCTGTCCATTTAAAGTCTTTTGTTTTCAATAATTAACTATAAAATCCAATGTCTCAGTGACATTTAAGTATATATATTTACGCTCTAACAGTACTGTTTTTTTATCAAAGCCATAAATAAAGAGCATTTTTCATAATCCAACTTTTTAATTTCCATATTTTTCAATTCCATGGATACTGACAGCATGGCCATGCTGCATAGATGAATCTAGAGGGTGAGTGTCAGCAGGCCACTCAACACTGGAAGATATTACAGTCAAGCCTGACCTTGTAATTCCTCAGCTGAAATCAACTAATTCAGCACAGACCAGGAATTGATCCTGGGATCTCACTAGTCTATTTGGCTCAGTCCACATCAAGGAGTGCAATCACCAACATCAAGGAGTTTGTAATTCTGGTTTTAAGGTATTTATTGCTATGAAGCCATTCAGATAATCTGTGCTTAATACTGAATGAAAGGAATGTTTCAGCTTCGGAATAAATAATAGTTATTATTCAGAAAAGTAAGCATTTCGCTGTGAAGGCTACAATAAAAACTGTTCAAATTCCAGCTGCCTATTAATTCGGTCTTATTTAATGCTATTAACATTCTTTTACAAGGAAATATATTGTCAATTCATATGTGATTGAGTAAAATCAGGAAACAGGCTTCTGCAAGGTCTAAGCAGGGAGATTTGGTAAAAAGTGGAAGAAAATAGTTGGAGGACAAGATTTGGCCCATTTAGGATTTCGATGCATGTCTGGAAGGTGGTCAAAGCATTTTGTGTTTTCTATAAGATTTTGTTAGAATCAATGGACCTCAATCTTGCCCCTCCTGTGCCTAATATATTAAATTAAACCACAGTATTTTTGCATGTCTACAACATTGGCCAATGCTCCCATCATGGCCCAAACATGCAAGGGGAAATTTTACGTTAGAAAACACCAGTCGCACACCTGCACAATCTTTTGTGGTTGGCTGCAATCAGCTGGTTGGAGGCTCATGAGACCATATCAAAAACAATAGCTGGGAGTTTCCTTCGAGCTGCACCCGCTCCGCCGCTGTGACTTCCCCTTGCATGTTTGGGCCGTGATGGGAGCATTGACCAATGTTGCAGACATGCAAAAATACTGTGGTTTAATTTAGTATATTGGGCACAAGAGGGGCAAGGTTGATAATAAGGGATGAGATAAAGGCAGTAGTGAGAAAGGATCTTAGTTCAGAAAATCAGGATGTAGAATCAGTATGGGTGAAGCTAAGAAATAACAAGGGGCAGAAAACACTGGTGGGAGTAGTTTATAGGCCCCCTAATAGAAGTTATAGTATTGGACAGAGTATAAATCAGGAAATTAGAGGAGCATGTAACAAGGGTAATCCAATAATCGTGGGTGACTTTCATCTTCATAAATACTAGGCAAATCAAATTGGCAAAAGTAGCTTTGAGGACGAGTTCATAGAATGTATCTGAGACGGTTTGCTAGAACAATATGTCGAGGAATCAACTAGGGAACAGGCTATTATAGATATAGTATTGTGTAATGAAACAGGGTTAATTAGTCATCTTATAGTAAAGGATCCTCTGGGGTAGAGTAATCATAATATGATAGAATCTCATATTGAGTTTGAGAGTGATGTAGTTAAGTCCGAAACTAGGGTCTTAAATTTAAAAAAGGTAAATTATTTAGGTATGAGGGGCGAGTTGGCTAAGGTAGATTGGGAAATTAGATTAAAAGATATGACGGTAGATAAGCAAACATTTAAAGAAATAATTTATAATTCTCAACGAATATACATTCCCTTGAGAAATAAAAATTTCACAGGAAAAGTGATCTAACTGCGGCTATCTAGAGAAGTTAAGGATAGTATTAGATTAAAAGAAGAGGCTTACAATGTTGCCAAAAAGAGTAGTAATCCTGAGGATGATTTAGAAATCAGCAAAGGATGACCAAAAAATTGATAAAGAGGGAGAAAATTGAATATGAGAGTAAACTAGCATGAATTATAAAAACAGATTGTAAGAACTTTGACAAATATGTAAAAAGGAAGAGATTAGCGAAAGTAAATGTGGGTCCCTTAGAGTCAAATATTTTGTATCTGTCTTCAGGGTAGAAGACACAAAAAACATATTGGAAATAGTGGGGAACCAAGGATTTAATGAGAGTGAGGAACTTAAAGTAATCAAGATTAGTAAAGAAAAAGTACTGGAGAAATTAGTTATTGGTAACTAATGGGGTGCTGCAAGGATCAGTGCTTGGGGTTCAGCTGTTTACAATATATATCAATGACTTATCCAAGTTTGCTGATGACACAAAGCTAGGTGGGAAAGTAAGCTGTGAGGAGGATGCAAAGAGACTGCAAAGGGATAGAAACAGGTTAAGTGAGTGGGCGAGAAGGTGGCAGATAGAGTATGATGTGAGGAAATGTGAAATCATTTTGGTAGGAAAAATAGAAAGGCAGAATATTTTTTAAAAGGTGAGAGACTAAGAAATGTTGGTAGTCAGAGGGATTTGAGTGTCCTTGTACATGAATCACAGAAAGTTAACATGCAGGTACAGCAAGCAATTAGGAAGGCAAATGGTATGTTAGCCTTTATTGCAAGGGGGTTGGAGTATAAGAGTAAGGAGGTCTTGCTGCATTTATAAAGGGTTCTGGTGAGACCACACCTGGAGTACTGTGTACAGTTTTGGTCTCCTTACCTAAGTAAGGATATACTTGCCTTATAGGGTGTGCAACAAAGGTTCACTAGATTGATTCCTGGGATGAGAGGGTTCTCCTTTGAGGAGAGATTGAGTAGAATGGGCCTATATTCTCTGTAGTTTAGAAGAATGAGAGATGATCTTATTGAAACGTTTAAAATTCTTGAAGGGCTTGATAGGGTAGATGCTGAGAGGCTGTTTCCCCTGGCTGGAGAGTCCAGAACTAGGAGTCATAGTCTCAAGATAAGGGGTCTGCCATTTAGGACCAAGATGAGGAAAACATTTCTCACTCAGAGGCTTGTGAATATTTGGAATTCTCTACCCCAGAGGGCTGTGGATGCTTAGCTGTTGAATATATTCAAGACTGAGATTGATAAATTTTTGGACACTAAGGGAAACAAGGGACATGGTGATAGGGTGGGAAAGTGGAGTTGAGGTAGAGGATCAGTCCTAAATAGCCAACCCCTTATCCTGAGACTATGCCCCTAGTTCTAGACTCTCCAGCCAGTGGAAACAGCCTCACAGCATCTACCCTGCCAAGCCCTCTCACAATCTTATATGTTTAGGTAAGGAGACCAAAGCTGTACACAGTACTCCAGATGTGGTCTCTCCAAAGCACTGTACACTTGCAGCAAATTTTCCTTACACTTGTACTCCAACCCCCTTGCAATAAAGGTCAACATACCATTTGCCTTCCTAATGGCTTGCTGCACCTGCATGTTAACTTTCTGTGTTTCGTGTACAAGGACACCCAAATCCCTCTGAACACCAACAATTAATAGTTTCTCACCATTTAAAAAATATTCTGTTTTTCTATTCTTCCTACCAAAGTGAATAACTGTACCCATTTTAATCAAAGACATTTGAAAACCTGCAAACACAGTAATGTAATAAACTGTGTTCTCGCAAATCCTGTTTTCCCTCAATGACGCTGATGGCATTGGAGAAGTATGAGTTTCAGGATCGAAGACATTACACTGCTGATAGATATCTAGATTATTAAATAAATAAGCTAGGTGGATCATATTGAGCTTAGAGAGTTGTCAGGCTTTTAAAACAGATTGGGGGCTAAATTTGGCCACGTAGCGGCCATTGTGTAGGCGCTACGCAGATTCCTAAGGATCGAAAATAGCACCCGAGATGCATGCGCACACTTCCAGCGTGATGTGCGCAGGACGCCATGTTGGTAAAGGCGTTTGCGCACATGCACTTAATGAAAGCCGGCAGCATATAAAGTAGAGCGATTATGCGGTAGATCAGTGTGCAACGCTGATTTAAAGGGACAGATGCGATTTTGGAAATCCAACGCACTGTCTTAACCTCGCACAGCTGAACAGGTCTTAAACAGCATGGAGGACCCCCCACCAGCGCTATTTAAAGGGATCATGCAGGAGTTACAGGTTCGTTGCTGGATTATTGCTTCTGGTCGCTGATACATTTGTACCTGTTTTTAGAGGTCTCCTAGACTTGAATACTAGGACTAAGGGACATAGCTTAAAAATTAGAGCCAGGACTTTCAGGAGTGAAGTTAGGAAATGCTTCTACACGCAAAGTGTGGTAGATGTTTGGAACTCTCTTCCGCAAACGGCAGTTGATGCTAGCTCAGTTGTTCATTTTAAATCTGAGATTGATAGATTTTTGTTAACCAAAGGTATTAAGGGATAAGGGGCTTCGGCAGGTATATGGAGTTAGGTCATAGATCAGCCATGATCTCATTAAATGGCCTACTCGTATTCCTATGTTCCTATAATAAAGTTTCAATACTCTACAGGGAGTGGGCGGGCTATCTGACAGGCAACATCAAGGGCACTGGCAGGGTGGCAGAGATGGGACAGGAATGCTGTCATCCTGAGAGATGACAGCAGGTTCATGTTCCATGAAGCCACTGCCACTTGCTGCCTTCTGTTATGCACCACCTTCTCCTGCAAGAAGGCGGGAAGTGTGTTGGTGAATGTCCTGCAAGATGTTTGGGTGATGTCGCTATCATGGTTGAATAGCTGCCAGTGTGTGCGACCTGTGAATTGTGAGTGTGCAGCTTGCAACAGCGGTAATGTGTGCGGGTAAGATGAACCATCTGATTGGAAGAGTTGAGTACTGATTGAAAGGGTTTGTTGGTAGGTGGGTGTTGGGGGGTGTAGTGCATGAAGCAGTGATGTGGCTAGTGGTGCATTTGGTAGGAGATGACAGTTGAACTCATGCACCTTGACTACTCGCGTCAAATCATTGCACTTCTTCCTGCACTGCATCCATGTTTGTGGTGCTATGCTCCTGGCATTGACCTCATCCCCTACTGAACCCCATTGCCTGGGGAGCATATGTTTGGAGGGCCTCTTGCCCCCCTGCGGATATAGGATGCCCCTCCTTCTGTCCAGCTCTTGTACCAAGGTCTCTAGTGCATCATCAGAGAACCTTGGTGCATGCTCTCTCGCAGGCCCGGTACAAACTTAGATCGGCAGATTGGCGGGGTCTGGTGTGCACATTGGAGGATGTGGGATTTAGTTGTGAGCAACTTTTATTCAATGTTTTGAAAGAACTTAACAGTTTGTAAACATAAGGACGGGACCTGCATCTGTGTTTTACGTGTGCGATTTCTGATCTCCATTCAGACTCCGTTGAGACCCGTATCTTATATTTTGAAAATATAAGAGTCCCGCAAACTTTGAGCAGCCAAGTTGTTGCTCATTAAAAATTTCAGAGTTCCCATCATCACTGTGCTTCACTATATTGCCACACAGATTCACTTCACTATTGACTTCCATCACTTCCTGCAGCCACAGTGGACCTCCCCTCTAAGAGGAGCAGGCTGCCTTTAAGTAATGCTAGCCACTTGCGATATCTGGGCCCCCTGCTGGTGAGCAGCCACTCAACAGCGCAGTTAGGGCTGGCTGTGCGCAGCAATCATGTAAAACAGCAGGCAGCACGAATGTTACATGCTGCTTGCATTTCAACGACCGGGCACAGGTTGATTCGTAAACTGTGCCCGTTTTCGTGGGTTAACCAATTTAACCCCCATTGGCTTTTGGAAACATAAGCTTTTCAACACAGCAGGGGGTAATGTAAGAAAAGGCAACAAGGGCATACATCAAAGGCTTTGGATCAGGAAAGCAATGATAGTTGTGAAAAGGCATGGGCCTCTCATTTCTATCTGGTAATCTGATCAAAGAACTGGGATTTGTAAAACATCAAATAGTATTGTGTCCAGCATATGATCAAATGGTGTAAGGAATAGATTTGAAACCACTGAAGTAATCAAAATTGGAGACGTCAGGACCATAAAGAATGTCTGTGCCTAGAAATGAAAGGGGCTATCTCTATATGAAAGGCCATAAACAGAGATAGTAAAGGGGTCTTTTACATTCTATGGTTCAAGCACGTGGTCTTTTCTACATCAAAGGTTCTCTAGTCACATGATCAAAGCTTAAACTGTCAATCATTGGGGTATGTTAATGATTGAGGCACAACAACAGGGAGTGATCAGACCAAAAGAATGACACCCCCCAATCCTATGTCCTATTGGTAAAAACAATATAAAAGAAGACTTTGAGAGAAGAACAGCCTCTTCACCACCCGTCAGTCAAAAGGAATGCACACTGCAGTCGAACATTATGCAAGAAGAAGAGGACCTCGAGGACTGAAGAACTGATCACTTTCAGGCCTCGATGAGCAAAATCCTTGGTTTAAAGGTTGTATATGTATTATTGATTTGCCTGATGTGTTTATGAACTGTTAAGTCATTACATAATAATGTTGCGAAATATTAAGTGTATAACGGGATTTTATAGAGGATTTTATGTATGGTTTGATTTTGCTTCATGAATGCTCGTATGAATTATAACATCATTAAATAATTACTTTTGATTAATGAAACTACCGTGAGTGTGGGTGACTTTCTTTGCTTGACTATTCGTCCAGTTCCAAGAATCACAGTTTGTTGCAGGCATGTCATTCCATTACGCTTGATATTACACTTGATATTACACTTGTGGTACTTGAAATAGATAAGTCACATGGTCCGGATGGGATGCACCCTAGGATGCTGAGGGAAATAAAGGGGGAAATTGTGGAGGTACTGGCCATAATCTTCGAGACATCCTTATATACGGGGGTGGTGCCAGAGGACTAGAGAATTGCAAATGTTACACCCTTGTTCAAAAAAGGGTATAAAGATAAACCCAGCAACTATAGGCCAGTCAGTTTAACCTCAGTGGTGGGGAAACTTTTGGAAACGATAATCCGGGACAGAATTAACAGTCACTTGGATGAGTATGGATTGATTAGGGAAAGCCAGCACGAATTTGTTAAAGGCAAATCGTGTTTAACCAACTTGATAGAGTTTTTTGATGAGGTAACAGAGAGGGTAGATGAGGGCAATGCAGTTGATATGGTGTATATGGATTTTCAAAAAGCGTTTGATAAAGTGCCATATGGTAGGCTTGCTATTATGATTGCGCCCTATGGAATAATGGGGGCAATAGCAACATGGATACAGAATTGGCTAAATGAGAGGAAACAGAGAGTAGCGGTGAATGGTTGTTTTTCAGACTGGTGGGAGGTGTACAGTGCTGATCTCAGGGGTTGGTGCTGGGACCGCTGCTTTTCTTGGTATATATTAATGACTTGGACTTGGGAGTACAGGGCACAATTTCAAAATTTGCAAATGACACAAAACTTGGAAAGGTAGTAAACAGTGAGGAGGATAGTGATAGATTTCAAGAGGATATAGACACGCTGGTGGCATGAGTGGACACGTGGCAGATGAAATTTAACGCAGAAAAATTCAAGGTGATACATTTCAGTAGGAAAAATGAGGAGAGGCGATATAAACTAGAGGGCACAACTCTAAAAGGGGTAGGGGAACAGAGGGATCTGGGAGTATATGTGCACAAATCGTTGAAGGTGGCAGGGCAGGTTGAGAAAGTGGTTAAAAAAGCATACGGGGTCCTGGGCTTTATAAATAGAGGCATGGAGTACAAAAACAAGGAAGTCATTATGAATCTTTATAAAACACTGGTCCAGCCACAACTGGAGTATTGTGTCCAGTTCTGGGCACCACATTTTAGGAAGGACGTGAAGGCCTTAGAGAGGGTGCAGAGGAGGTTTCCTAGAATGTTTCCAGGGACTTAAATTATGTGGATAGATTGGAGAAGCTGGGATTGTTCTCCTTGGATCAGAGAAGGTTCAGAGGAGATTTGATAGAGGTATTCAAAATCATGAAGGGTCTAGACAAAGTAGATAGAGAGAAACTGTTCCCATTGGCGGAAGGGTCAAGAACCAGAGGACATAGATTTAAGGTGATTGGAAAAAGAACCAAAGGTGGCATGAGGAAAAACTTTTTTACACAGTGAATGGTTAGGATCTGGAATGCACTGCCCGAGGGGGTGGTAGAGGCAGATTCAATAATGGCCTTCAAAAGGGAACTGGATAAGTACTTGAAACAAAAAAATGTGCAGGGCTACGGAGATAGGGCAGTGGAGTGGGACTAGCTGGATTGCTCGTGCATAGAGCCGGCGCGGACTCGATGGGCTGAATGGCCTCCTTCCGTGCTGTAACCTTTCTATGATTCTATATAGCTAAATGCTGGGTACATTTACCTTGGCAAAATTCTTAAGGACAGAAAATGTCTTTCTTGCCTGAGCAGATGTCCTCCTCATTTTGAGCAGTGCATCCATGCAAACCTCACAGTGATCTTTTGAGGATGATGCCCCTTAGACTCAACAATTGTAACCCTTCTTTGCTGAACTTCCCTTAGCATCATCTCTTTCATTGAAGGGAGCAGTTCTTCCTCTGCCCTGGCCACTGCTGTTTTTACCTACAATTCTTTCTCCAGGTAAAAACTGCCCAATCTCCCTTTAGTAAGACAGTAATAGCTCTTTAAATCTGCAATTGTGTCAAATACTCTGCCTCTCCTCCATGGAAAACACATTGCCTATATGGCGCTCAATTATATCGGGAATACAGGCCTAATATTTTAATGTGCAGAGTGTTCAATTAATGGAGAGGTCTGCTTTTTACGCAACTAGCCTATAATTTAGCCTTTAAGAATATTTAATATTACTGGTATTAGTAATAATATTATCGACAGTAACTATTTTAAAGCTGCAATATTCCTTTTTCAATGGTCTGTTCCGTTTGTATTCAGATTGAAGTAATGAGTGAGTACACTGCCAAAGCAAGTTTATTTGTCAGAAAGACGCCACATTGTTCCAACACCACCCTGTTGAGTATTTCACTCCTGTATAAAGTATATCTTTCAAAAATTACATTTAAGTATGCACATTAATTACATATGCCTGACTCATTTAAAAAAAAACAGTGTCACTTTAAATTTATTGCCAATGACGGAATGTCATGGCATTTCATGCAAGGACCCTTCTTCACTGACAAACCTATCCAATTGCAGTACACAAATCAAAGCCTACATTCATTACTGAATCACTGTTATTATGGCAATGAACAAAATAATAAAATCCATGACCAACTACATTTGAAAAAAAAGCCTTTGATCTGATTAATAATATATTTGTTGGATATTTTCCGAGACATATTGAGAGCTACTCTGTTACAGACATCATAAATGTATTATTTTGTGCTCTCTCTTTTCCAGTGCTAAATTCTAAGGGTTTATCCCAGCTGGTTCATACTTCACAACTGAACTTCAGCTGGCCTTCAGTTCCACACTATATATGCACACTATATCAATCTGAACCTGTGATAGCAATACACAAAGCATTTGTCACATAGTCACAGACTCGTATTAAATAGAGAATAAATTAGAGGTGGGTGTACTGAAAAATAAACAACTGAATGACACTGAACTGCATAACTCACAAGCTCATGGATGATCTAGCCCCAGTGTAATTTGTTTTCCTGTAAAGCTCCGCTCACAAGTCATTTTCTATCACACCTTTTAGTCAAAAGTTCCAGCAATGACTTCTGGGAGAAATAAATCACTGCTGGAACAACCACATGTGTAAAGATAAAAACTTAAAGAAGTGCTGCAAAACAGGGACCTAACAATGACCTTACCCATGATTATTTGGATGAAAATTAACCTCCCCATTATTTTAAAGTGGTGTGTGCCCATGAATGGCTGCTGGAGCACCTTGCAACCGATTTGAATATCATTAGTATCTTTGTGTGCCAATTCACAGAACATAATGGCATGGAAAAAAGTGAAGAGGCCCTTAATGATAGATTTATTCTTCTGCTGTGTATGAAGTCTTCAGTTCCATTCATAGCTCCTCCAATAGTGAAGCAGCCGATGCCAACCTACAGCAGGACTGGGGTAACATCCAAGCTTGGAGTGCCAAGTGGTAGGCAACATTTATGCCACATGTGCCAGGTAATGATGTTCTCAAACAAAAGAAAGCCCAGCCACTTTCCCATGATCTTTAACAGCACCACATCCGCTGAGTCCTCCACTATCAATATCTTTGGGGGGGGGGGTCACAATTGACCAAAAGCTGAAATGGTCCAGCTATATCTACACCATGGTTACAAGAGCAGTGCAGAGGCTGGATACTCTGCAACAAGTTGCTCACTTCATGACCCCTCAAATCCTCACCATGATCTACAAGGTTCAAGCCATGATTGTGATGGAATGGTCACCAATCGCCTGGATGGGTGCAGCTACAATAGCAATCAAGAAGCTCGACGCTATCTAGGACAGAGCAGTTTACTTGATTGGTGTCCCTGCTACATGACTCTATTCCATCCCCTTCATCAATGAGGCATTGTGGCTGCGGTATGTATGACTTACAGGATGCACTGCAGCACTCATTGAGGTTATTTTGACACCAACTCCCTCTCTTACGACCAGTACCTGCTGCAGCTTAGTTGTGCTGGTGTTTCACCATGTGCAGACCCTCCTAGCTCATTGTCTAACTTACACGGAGTGCCAACATCTGTGCTGGAGACTGGAAGGAATGCAGTGCGTGACGGTGCATCCTCAGGTGGATTGTCCTCTTCCGACGTGTCTTCTTCTGTACTGCCCAGGTGCTGAGAAGGACCTTGAGGAAAGAGAAAAGGAACAAGAGTCCTGATGATACTATGACGCTGGACATAAGCAGGTAGCAGTCTTGAGAAAATGCAGCTTGAAGTTGTGAACATTGCTGAATATTGGCAGAGGTGACTGAAGGGTTAAAAGTAAAATGTAGACTCCCTGATCAGAAATGCTGCCAGCCTCGCCTTCCCCGATGTTCATGGCTTTTCCCAGGCCACTAATGTCCAGGGTTTTCTGCTCCACTTGGGTGAGGGCTATTATGTGTGGTACTCTTCAACCAATCTTTCTCCTCTACCTGGCATTATGTGCTCTATTGTCCTGCTGACAAAGTTAGTGAGTGGCTGTTGAAGAGGTAGGCGGAGATGCCTAGGGCTTGTGTATGTAGTGCATGTGATAAGAGCTGGAGAAGAAGCATGATGGAATCAGGATGGGGAGGAGATGAATGTAAAGCCAGGTATGTGGAATGTGAAGTGAGGAAGGAGTCTTGGGAGAAGTTGCTAGTTGTGCAAGTGCTAGGATGGGAGAGCAGAATGATGATAGTATGCGGTGTGAAGAGAGCAAAGGAAAAGGTGAGTGTGTTTCAATTGAGAAAGAGAGGTGTTGTAGTGTACCCTTGTGATTGTATACTGAAGGAGGGCAGAGAATTATGGAGAATGGTAGCAGAGGGGGTGGAAGGAGTGTTGGCAGGAGTTGTTGAGGGAGATGAAGAGTTGTACTCCCCTTTGCTGCTCTTGTGAAGTCACTGAAGCTTTTCCCACATTGATCCCAGGTCCTGGGGGTGATGCTACTCCACTGACCCTGTCAGCTACCTCTGTCCAGGCCTGCTGGATAGTTGGCCTAGGTGTGCTCTTGTGCGTGCTGGGAAATGGTAACTCTCTCCTGTCCTGACTTCCTTCACCAGGACATCAAGGGAGACATCTGAAAATCTGGAGGCAGCCCTGTGACTCATTACTGCCTTTAGAATGATGTCCACACTGTTGCCACAAAATGTGCAATCAGGGAATGGAACCTGATTTTAAATGGGCCTCAGGTGGCCGGCTGGAAACTGTGCTGCTCAAATGGGTGGGTCGCTCGTGACCCAACGCGATTGGGAGTGCAGCCCGTCAATCATATTAAAATGAGTGCTTGTTGAGGCATTCAATAAGGTGCCACATAAAAGATTGTTACACAAGATAAGGGCTCATGAGGCTGTGGGTAATATATTAGCATGGATAGAGGATTGGTAAAAGGACAGAAAATAGAGAATAGGGATAAACGGGTCATTCTCAGGTTGGCAGACTGTAACTAGTGGGGGGCGCAAGGATCGGTGCTTGGGCCTCAGCTATTTACAACCTATTATTAATGAGTTTGATGAAGAGACTGACGATACAAAGCTAGGTGGGAAAGTAAGCTGTGAGGAGGACACAAAGGGTCTGCAAAGGGATATAGACAGATTAAGTGAATGGGCAAGAAGGCGGCAGATGGAGTATAATGTGGGTAAATGTGAGGTTAATCACTTTGGTAGGAAGAATAGAAAAACAGAATATTTTTTAAATGGTGAGAAACTATTAAATGTTGGTGTTTAGAGAGACTTGGGTGTCCTCATACAAGAAACACAAAATGTTAGTATGCAGCTACAGCAGGCAATGAGGAAAGCAAATGGCATGTTGGCCTTTATTGCAAGGGATTTGGAGTACAAGAGTAGGGGAGTCTTACTACAGTTGTACAGGGCTTTAGTGAGACATCACCTGGAGTACTACGTACAGTTTTGTTCTCCTTATCTAAGGAAGGATATACTTGCCTTAGACACAGTGCAACAAAGGTTCACTAGATTAATTCCTGGGATGAGAGGGTTGTCCTATGAAGAGAGGTTGGGTAGAGTGGGCCTATAGTCTCTGGAGTTTAGAAGATTGAGGGGTGATCTCATTGAAATATATAAGATTATGAGGGCACTTGTCAGGGTAGATGCTGAGAGATTGTTTCCCCTGGCTAGAGAGTCTAGAGGTAGGGGGCAAAGTCGCAGGATAAGGGGTCGGCCATTCAAGACTGAGATGAGGAGGAATTCCCTCAAGCAGAGGGTTGTGAATCTTTAGAATTGTCTACCTCAGAGGGCTGTGGATGCTGAGACATTGAATGGCTGAGATGGATAGATTTTTGGACTCTAGGGAATCAAGGGATATGGGGATTGGGCGGGAAAGTGGAGTTGATCTGATTGAATGGCGAAGCAGGCTCGAGGGGTTGTATGGCCTACTCCTGCTCCTATTTCTTATGTTCTTATGAGTCCTAGGAGCTAAAATAGCCCGGTTCTCACGCTGCCACGGTCATGGTGGTATCCTGCACACCCCATCCCCCAGCCAGAACGATCTGTGGTCCCAGTTAGAATCAGCTTTTAAGTGATTTTCTCCACAAGCAAACCATATATTATATGTATTTCAAAGAATAACAAATAGTTGGCAATCGGTCCAAGGCAGTTATTTATACTCATGGTTCTGTTAACATTCATAAACATTCAAGCTTTGTTTACATTGTTTAAGATGTCATCAAGCCCACTTGATTGAATTACTGGCTTGTACTTCACTGTTAGACATCTCTTATCCTGTATTTACAACTCTTCTGTGGAGAAGGCACCTGAAATTTTTTTTAAAAATATTTCCTCAGGTATGACAAAAATGCCTTCACTAGATCACTTTCTTCTGATTTTCTTGGGCTAATCAAACTGCAGACCATTATCCTTCATTTTTTTATTCATCATTATTAATTTTAATAGTGTGACCAGCAAAAGTAGGTCGACCCAACTCAGTTGTGACTGTCACTTATGAGTTATCTAATTAACCTCAATTTTCTTTGAACTGGATGCAAATAGTGCAGTGTGTAATTTATTTATCTATCATAGGTCTCAGGATATCAGGAGGTCACATTTTAATGGAGTCTGCACTTTAGCACTAATTCAATCTTGGTAAAATTGCATTTTTACTTATAAATATCAAGTCATAAAGTTCCCTTCACAATTCTCTTAAAAATCATGTAAACTTCAACCAGTTAAAAAATTGATTTTTTTTTTACACCAATTGAAATGTCACCACAACAATTCATTGTAGTGAATGAGTAAAATTCTGTTCTCATTTCTTTTTTGGAATTCCAAATTTTAGTTCCAATATCTTTAAGATGTCTTTATAATGATCTTTTCTTTAAAAAATAGTTTGCAGATATTATCTCCTTCTTTCTAATTTTTAGTGTATAATAACCTCACCTTAAGACCCCACAGCAAATTAGCCTTTGGCTAAATCTGGCTTTCCCTTTTGAGGCCAGCAGAATTTGTAACTGTTTATCTCAAGTGAATGTGTACCCTGTACATATAATAAACACAGACAACAACTGTGTTATAGTAAAATCGCCCTCAGTTATGCCTTGCTACTCAGCATTAGATTTGTAGCTGACTATCCTCTGATTCATGTCTTTCTTTTCACAATGCCCTCTATTTGTGTTGCAATGAAATAGTGCTTTGTTTCTACAGATAAAGAAGTTGAGATTCCAGGTGGTGGAATATTGGGGGCAATTTTCAATTTTGCTGCCTGGGCACTAATCTGGCAGAGCAGATTATCACCCGTTGTAGAACCCAACCGATTTTCATTTCGTTGATTTCTCTGTATTGATTTCTTATAGTAAACTTGCACTCATTGATCCATTATGAAAGACTTGTATATTATGCATATTGGCCCAAGGAATCATCAGCCATTGGGTAACCCTGACTTTTTCCTTTTGTCACCACAGAAATCATTTCCATTACTTAGACTTGCTTTTGTCCATTCCCTAATCAAAAAACAGAGCTAACAAAAAAAAATATGTTTTTAGCATGGATTGAATCTAGGCCTATTCTATTATTTCTTGGTCTTCCCCATGTAAGCTGTGTACTTCTTGCTCTGTGTCCATTTGCCTGTGGTCATGTCCTCTCTATTTTCCCTCTGATAGCCATACCACTAGTGGAAGGTGGTTCATCTCACTGTAGACCTTCAGATTATTGACAGGGGTTGATGGTGGAATCAGTGGCACTTACTGATGATGGAGTATCAGGATGAGGAGTGTCCTGACAGTTATCATGGCGGACTCTAGTGGAGCATCAATAGGTATGTATTCTGTGAAACATCATAGGCAGGCTATTGTCATGAGTTCCAAAATGGAAGTAAAATTGGGCAGGTTCCATTGCAGATGTGTGCCTCTCCCTGAATTAATTTTCCTCTCTGCTCTCCACCCAGGCTATGCTTATTGCCCAGGTGGTAAAGATGAATATCTACCTTAGTGTTAAACCAATGTGCTACCCAGCTCCACAAAATTAACACATTTTGCTGAAGGAAAGCAGTGCAAACTAAAATTGTGAAGAAATCCGATCATTGTTAATGAATAATGTCACCATCATAGGCTCATCACCTAAAATAAGAATATGAGGAAAGGCCATTTAATCTATCTCGATGACCCTATAATTTAGGTTGATGCAGAGAAGTCAATCAGATCATTTTGATCTTCCTCCTGACTTGAGGCCAAGTGCATATCTCTCTCATGCCTTGAGTCAAATATCTGCCCATTTAGTTTTGAATGCTTGAATTGAGGCTGTGCTGCACTAAGTAATAGTTTATTATTCCATAAGCTAACAACTCTCACTCTGAAGTAGTTACTCTGATATTTAATTTGAGATTTCCTTAGTTCATGGCCCCTGGTTCTCTTCTGGTTTGATGCAAAGAAGTTTTTCACATCCATTTCACAAATTCCCTTCACAAATTTTAAAAAGCTGGATTATGGAATAAAATGGTACAGTGGGTTAGACACTTGGGTGGTGAATTTCAGAGTGAGTTTATGGGGTTTTTCCGGGCTTTCTTCCACCAAAGTTACAGCGGACGAGTGGGAGAACTCCACGGAAATTCATCCCTTTGGTGTTTCAGATCTGGGGCTCGGGCTCAAATCGAGCCCAGACTGATATGATCAAAGTCTCCTGCCTGTTGGATACAAGACCTCTATTTGAAATAAATTTGACCAATCACCCTGAACCCACTCATGCCCTAATGCGAATAAACCCCTCCCCCCACCCATGCCGCACTCTTGCCCTGAGTTAAAATCAGGACTTTAGAAATTCGAATGCCTACATTTTCTTAGAGCTGTGTGTGAGAGCGAGAGAGAAAGAGGCAGAGACAGAGAGACATAGCGATATATATCCACAAACCAATCAGAAAACATAGATTTTCAAGATCTCAGTCTTGAAAATTTCAATTGAACAGGATCCACAGCATTTTATGGGAGAAAGTTCCAGATTTCCACTATCCTTTGTGTGAAAAATTGCTTTCTGATTTCACTCCTAACTGACCTAGCTCTAATTTTAAGATTATGTTCCCTTATTCTGGATTCCCCCACCAGAGGAAATAGTTTCTCTGTACCCACCCAATCAAACCCCTTTATCATTTTAAACATCTCAATTAGCTCACCCTCATCCTTCTAAACTCAAGGGAAAAAACCAAGTACAATTGAAGCATCATTTCCTCACTTTTGAATTCCAACCTCCTTGAGATGAAGGCCAAAGTTCCATTAGCCTTTTTGATTACTTTTTGTACTTGTGCACTAGCTTTTAGTGATTTGTGTACATGGACATCTAAATCTCTTTGCTCCTCCACACCTTCTAGTCTCTCAACATTAAGAAAATATTTCAATTTGTCTTTCTTGGATCCAAAATGGATGACCTCACACTTCCCCACATTGAACTCTATCTACCATAGTTTTAATCACCCACTTAATCTACTTATGTCCTCTGTAACCTCTTGCAAAACTCTACACAACTTACTATACTTCCTAACAGTGTCATCTGAACACTTGGATATATAACCCTCTATCCCTTCCTCCAAGTTATTAATATATATGGTGAAAAGCTGAGGCCCCAGTACAGATCACTGGGGAACACCACTTGTCACATCCTGCCAACCAGAGAACATTCCCTTTACCCATACACTCTGTCTCCTACCTCTCAACCAATTACTAACCCATGCCCCATGGTTACCTCCAATTCCATCCACTTCCATTTTTCCTAATAATCTCTTATGCGGAACATTATCAAATGCATTCTGGAAGTCCATATAGACAACATCCATAGACACTTCTTTATCCACCATGTTAGTGTCATCCTCAAAAAATTGAACTAGATTAGTCAGCCATGACCTACCCTTCACAAATCCATGCTGACTCTCTTTGATCAGCTCATACTTGTCCAAGTGATCAGTCACTCTGTCTTTGATGATAGATTCCAATAACTTCCCCACATCGGATATTAAACTGACAGGTCTGTAGTTATCTGGTTCCCCTTTTCCCCCAGTCTGAAATAATGGAGTGGCATTTGTAATTTCCAATCCAAAGGCACAATTTCTGAATCTTAGGGAAAATTATCACTAAAAATATGCAATTTCCTCACCTATTTCTTTTAATACTCTAGTGTGGAAACCATCAAATCCTGGAGATTTGACTCTCTGAAGTCCCATTATTTTTTCCATCACCATTTTTTAACTCATATTAAATCCACTAAGTTCACCCCCTTGACTTATTTTTAGGTTCCCTGGTATTATGTGAAATAAGTCTGGGGAATCTCAAAACAGGTAACAGTGGATATGGATCCATAGCACAAGACTGCTCCTAAATGGTACTAAATTAACAAGCTTGGTCAGAGAAGCCATAAGGATGGCTGATATAGAAATATAGGAACAGGAGTAGGCCACCAGAGGAAATACTTTCTCTCTATTTACCCTATCAAATTCTTTAATCACCTTAAACACTTCAATTAGATCACCCCTTAATCGTCTATATTCAAGGGAATATAAACCTATCTATGCAACCTGTCCTCATAACTTAACCCTTTTAACCCCGGTATCATTCTAGGATGATCTGCACTAATCCCTCCTCCAAGGCCAATATGTCCTTTCTGAGGTGCGGTGCCCAGAACTGAATGCAATACTCCAGATGGGGTCGAACCAGAGCTCTGTACAGTTGTAACACAATTTCCACCCCTTTGTATTCCACCCTCCTGAGTTAAAGGCCAACATGCCATCGGCCTTTTTCATTACTTTTTGTATCTGTCCACTAGCTTTTAGTGATTTCTGTATTTGTACCCCGAAATCTCTCTGCTCATCCACAGTTCCTAGCTTCTCGCCATTTAGAAAATACTCTGATCTATCTTTTTTAGGTCCAAAGTGCATGACCTCACACTTTTCCATATTGATCTCCATCTGTCACAGTTTTGCCCACTCACCTAATCTATCAATGTCCCTTTGCAACTTTCTGCTCCCATCTACACTATTTACTGTGCCACCTAACTTAGTCTCGTCATCAAACTTAAATATACAGCTCTCTATTCCTTCATCCAAGTCATTTATAAATACAGTGAAAAGCTGCGGCCCCAGTACAGATCCCTGGGGGACACCACTAGTCACATCCCGCCAATTTGAGTACATATCCAGTATCCCTACTCTCTGTCGCTTACCTCCTAACCAATTCCCTATCCAAGCCAATGGATTGCCTCCAATTCCATGCGCTCTCATTTTTGTTGGAATGGGAATGGAAATATTGCATGAGTACAGTGAAGGGCTCCTTGGCACATTTTTGGGACAGACTAAAGGGAACTTGCATTGCATCTGACTTGTGCGGTTTTGAAAGATCAATGTTCCATTAGTTATTCCTTGTAAATCACCCAAACACATAAAAGGAATGGTCAGAATAACCAGGGAGAAACAAAAGGTTGGATATTCCTTTAGGAAGCAGAATAATAGCGGAGCAGGACTTTCACCTGCTCCCCCTGTGTCTTCCTTAACCTATTTTCCTAGTTTGGGAGTCATTTCCCATGCTCAGTGGGGTCCTTGAGGAGCAATATCCCAGCTGCTACACCACCACAAGAGGCAAGGATGGCATGAAAGGGGCAGGAGAGCTCTGAAGATTGGAAGATTATCCCACTGAGGGCCTTGGCAAAGACTGGGATCTTCAGCAGTTAAGTGCTGAGGATGAAATGGAGGGAGTGGAGGCTGGTTCAAGGCCCTCTCTCTCTATCAGGGAACTTTGCCAGCATCCTGTCACTACCCTGGGCCCCCCACCACCTTCTACTTTGTGTTCCCAGGGAGTGGCAGTAACTGGGGCAGACAGGAAGGAAATGGAAACCCCCCTCCACTGCATGCAATGGCCCAGGAAGGAGCAGCCAGCAAAGGTCTTGGCAGCAGCGGAGGTGATAAATGTAAGTCGGGTAGTGAGGCCATGCTAGGCTCACCACCTAAATTTCTCCACATTTTCCATCGCAATCCTGCCCAATTTGAGACAGGATCGTAGAGGAGAATTCAGTCAGTTTTCAAAGGCTGTAAGTTTGCATCTCTGTGGTGTCTTTTCCTTCTCAACTTGTTCAGCTAAGTTAATATTTCTTCCATCATTCCCACATTATCACATTATCTCTTTTCATTCATTTCAGTTGATACCTTTATTACTTTTATGAAATAAGAAGAGCAAATAGATTAGCTACCCTGCCATCCTATGGTTGTACATGTGTTGCAAACGTAGTTATAGGGCCAAATGGTCACCAGCTCAATATTCAGAATACATTGATGTGAGGTGGAGTGTTATTCATTAATTTCTTATCACTGTTGGCCACTGACTTTGCAGAACTCAATACCTTGGGGTTTCATGCCCCATTCCTTAATGCTTCCAACATTAGACTCCAAGTATATATGTAGCTATTACGCCATGAATCCTCAGCATTGACAATGAATGGGAGGAAATCTAGCCCATATCTCTAATACTGAACATTGGGAAGCAGCTCTGTGAAGTTTAATTGGAGGTCATCCTCAAATTGTCAACTTTAATGCCTTTAGTGCTTTAACCAACTTCATTCAGACAATATGGGATTGAAAAGAATGTCACTGAAGCATAAGCCTTTATGTTAAGGGAAGGAATGGAAGCTGGATTCTATCTACAATCCAGAAAAGTAGCCCAAAGTTAATAATACACTGACAGACACATGGGGATCGATTTTAACTCCCTCCATCTGCCAGGATTGTGGCGGAAGGACCCTAAAATCATGGGAATGCACATACTGCCACATTCCCACCCACTACAATTTTTCCAGGGGTCTCCGTATTGGTTTCAGGCAGGAGGCTAATTCTAATATGCAAATCAGGGTCCTATGATGTGCTTAGGACCCCATTGCTCCTTGTGGCCCCACAAAAATCTTGACACCCGCTGTCAGGCCATCCATCCAGATAAAACCTTCGGCTCAGCCCCACGGTGGAGTCACCAGATTTCCTGCCCAACCCGATTGGTGAGCTGCTTGTGGGCGCCAGTTCCATGCTCATAGTTCTTCTCATTAAATGTAAATGAGACCCAGCTCTCAGGATGGCTCCAGGCATCATGCCGAAGGTATCAGGTGGGTGGCAGGATCGTACCTCAACCCCATGCAAAACCATGAGCTGGACCCCAAAATACTCTGTTATATTTAGCGACTAGAAATCTTCGCCGAGAATTTCCTTAGGGTTCACCCCGAGGGTTTCCACCGATCTTCAGCCTAAGTTACAGGCAGCCATTTGGGAAATTCCCAGCGCTTATATTTTATGTCTGAAGAGGGTTTTATTTAAAGAATTAATAAGACTTCTAGTTGGGTAAAATCAGAATTTGTTTCCATTTCTGCCAAGTCATACTTCTTTCTCACACTGATGAGACATATATGGTTAAACTATACAAATTAATCACACAGCAATTTGTTGCTGTAACATTATAGTACCGTAATTATCACAGGACCTGGACATTCTCCAAAGAAAACAGAACTGTCAACAGGACTGTACACACACAGGAAACTCAAGCGCTAACCTCCAGCTCTCCAGATCAACCAGTAAATGCTTTATGAAAATAGAGATTTGATAAAATGCTGCTCATGTATAGAAGTCTATGTGTTTTTCTGGTTGGAAATGAAACAGAGGAAAATATCTGTCACATAAAGTGTCATTTTTCTAAAATATAAATCATTCTGAGCTGGTGCAATTCACATCTGTATTGAAAGCACAATGAAGTACAACAGAAAGTAATAGATTCAAGAACTTTCACAGCAGAAACTGAGCTTCCTGAAGGTTTTGCTTTTTCAAAATACTTATGCTTGCATTTATAACATTTAAACAGCTGACATTTCATCTTATTTTATTTTAACCCGTTGTCGTCCTTAGGATACTTTTTTTGCAAAGTGCTGTTGACTTCAACTGAGACTTTTAATTCAGGAAGGGCAAAAAGACTGTAGTACATGAATTACAAGAGACCAGTAAATCATTGGTTTCTGCTTTAATTAGCTTGAGATTCCTTATTCCAAGACAGAACTTACAACATTCCTAAACAATAGCATGGTTAGTAGTTTGCCATATAGCCCAATTTTTTTCATTTTCAACTGTTTGTAGGATATGTAGGGCTATCAGAAGTTTGTGCCTCTTCCCACCCAATAAAATTATGTTATTTGTTTAGTCCTTTACTTTCTCCTGGCAAAATTGGAAAGACAGAAAAGACTATGTACAACAGTGTTAATGATTGGATGGCTCTCCAGGAGTTATACTCGCTTAACACATTCCTTCCCAAGTAGTTTTCTCTTCCCAAGATGATACAACTGAGACTAAGAAATTCCTACCCCTGGGAAGCCTTAGTGAAAATGCAATTCGAGACTGAAGCACAAACTTAGGTCTCCGAGTTCGGACTCGAATACTCTAGAGTTGTGGTTACCGGGGGTAAATTTTAACTGAGACTCGGGAAGGGAGCGAGGGGGAAGATTTCGGGTGCGAAACCGGGAAGATAAGTGGGCGGGTCACGATCTGTGATGAGGCCCATCAATTTCACTTCTGGGTTTCGTACCCGGCAGCTAGCCCGATTGACAAGCTGGCTGGCTGTCAGCCAGGAAGCCGCAGCCGGGGATCAGAGGGAGAGATCATGGGCCAGGGAGGAGATCGGGGTTGGGGGGGGGGCCAGCAAGAGATTGGAGGGGGCCAGCAAGAGATCAGAGGGGGCCAGCAAGTAGATCGGAGGGCCAGCAAGAAGATCGGGGGCACATCAAGAAGATGGGAGGAGGCCAGCAAGAAGATCGGGGGGGCCAGCAAGAAGATTGGGGGGGTGTCAGCAAGAGATTGGAGGGGGGGCAGCAAGAGATTGGAGGGGGCCAGCAAGAAGATTGGAGGATGCTGGAGGTCCGGTGCTGAGTTGGAGGTAGGTGGGTGTCCACCATCGGGGGGTGGGGGGGTCCGCTATTGTGTGGGGGGGTGGGGGTCGGCTGATCGTGGGGATCCTGTCGGCCAGGTGAACTTGTTAGGCCTGGATGAAGCATTCTTGCTCCTCTGGGCCCACAAGCAGTGGATCCAGCCCTTCCTGTCTGGTTTCACCTGACGTGAATCGGCAGCGATGTGAAACCCAAACAGGTAAGGTTAAATTCATTTTAATGTTCCAATACACAAAGTAATAAGTGCCTCAAGCAATCTCAATGAGGTACATTGCCCTTTTAAGTATCAGCCCGCTGGCTTTAAGTGGGGTTGGGACTTCCTAGTGTCTGCTCTCCACACGCAGACAAATCTGCCTGGGTTAAACCCAGGAGTGGGCATGTTGGAGCTAAGATGTGGTCACGCTCTGAAAACTTGGAATTTTCACTGCTCACCCGCCTCAACCCACCCATTCTTGAGGGTTAAAATTTACCCCCGGGTCACTGGTAATCTTGTCACAATATAATAAAGACAATGTAATAAAGGTGGAGTTCATCAGTGAATAAAATGTACATCATAAAAGGCTCAACAAGTTCAACATTTATCTTCTGACTTGCATCTACTTGAAAATCCACCTATAAATGTTGAGTTTCGGAAAATAATTCAAGTATTTGTATATCTAATTTCAGTTATTTTCTTATAATAGTTTGTGGAAGGATCCTATTTTGCAACACTGGCATAAAGTGGACATCAGTTATAATGAGTATAATGCACCCAGGTTAATCTTCAGCTTTATAACACTGTTGCACATTTCCTAAACACACTATATACCTGCATTTCTCTTTTTTGTTCCAGAGTCCATGAAACGCAGCGGTCCTACCTCTTTGCTGCCTTCATTTTTGTCTTTACATCCTGTTGTCGACGAAAACCTAGCTTATGGGCGGTGACTCCTTTCCCCTCATCGATGCATCCCCATCAGGCGTCACATTTCACGAGATGCATCAAATAAGCTGCCACAGTGATGCTTTGGCTTTTACCATTAATTCCCACCTTGGGCTCTCCCTTTACTCCTCAGCAGCTTTTCTTCATTTAAGCACCTCATGCTCTTCCACCGCTTTCACCTTTCATTTAAAGCCCCTCTCATTTACTGCCCGCCCACATCTCACAGTGACTTCCTTGTTAATTGTGTGGAAGGGGTGTGTATATAATGTGATTTATATCAATTAGTGTTAATTGTATTCAGGTGGTGCGTGTCAATTGGGGCTCTCTTGTATACGTTTATATAAGAGCTTATCTAGGGTGTGGTGTGAGTGATGTGGATCTCTGTGAATAAAGGCTTGGAAGCAACTGAAGACCAGACTCTGGTATTCTATCCTTCACTACCTGGCTATCCAGTTTAGAACATTCCTTGTTGAACTATGCTCCCTCAGCCTGCATACTGAACAATTACTGATCCTTGATGACATCAACCTCCACCTTTATCCTTCACTCCTGAAAAAACTGACCCTCACCCCCTCACCAATTCATTCTCTAACTCCTAATTCCCTCTCTTCTGATCCTCAACTCATGATGACACCACGGCCATGACCTGCTAAACAGTGCTCTCACTTCTGCCTTCAACACCTTCAACTTCACCAAGTTGCTGATCATCTTCCACCCCTTGCATTCATGCTGGTAGAGCTCCCACCCTTAAGTCTAAGGGCTATTTGAGTGCACCTGCTTCACGACCACCCTTTCCTTGTCCCAGTGATTGCCGACATTGTTATTGGTTCTCTCTGTTCAAGCGCTGTTCCTCTTCCATCTTCATCACTCCCTTGCTTAAAAGACCCACTTTCGATCCATCAATCACCTTCAACTACCAACCAATCTTTAACTTCTCCTTCTTGTTCAAGGTCCTTGAATGTGTGTTCAGCTCCCAACTCACCTCTCCCACTACTCCCTATTTAAATCCTTCAGTCTGCTTTCCACCCTACCCACCACACTGAGATTGCCTTAGTCAAAGCCACCAACAATATCATTTGCGACTGTGATCATGGTGGTTTATTCCTCCTTGTCCTGCTTCACCTCTTTGCAATGTAGGATATAGTTGATTATGTCATCCTCTCCACCGTCTCACCTGAGTGGGACTGCCCTTAAATTGTTGCACTCCTACATGTCCCAATGTAGCCAGTGTCTCTCCAGAAATAACTTTACCCCCAGCTCCTACACAGACACCTCCACAGTCCACCAAGGACCCATTATTGACCCCTTCCTCTTCCTCATCTATATGTTGTCCCTTGGTGATATCATCCATAGACACAGACTCAGCTTCACACCCAGTTCTATTTCTCCACCACTTCGCACAATCTCACAAGTATCTCTGTGCCACCACATTGCTTGTCCAGCATTAAATCATGGATGAGCCAGAATTTCCTACAACTGAACATAGAGAAAATCAACGCCATTGTTTCAGCCCCACCAAAAGGTTCACACTCTTGCCATCAACTCTATTCACCCTCACTGAATGCTTGTTCATGCTGAACCAGACCGTATGCAACTTGGTTTTGTTTGACCCAGAGCTGAGCTTCAAAGTCTATAGCCCTAATTTTAACTTGGGGTAGGAATTGGGCAAGTGGGTGCACAGGCAGGCATTGTGGCTGAAGATTATGCTACTGATGGTGAAGCAGAGCAAGGACACGCAACAATAGGCCAGAGTCAGGAGGGATGTCAGCCCGAAGACAATTGTGGAGGTACGGTGGAGCAAAGTTATAGAGCTGAGCAACTGACCCCATGTCCTCTCCATCACAAAGACCACCTACTTACAACTCCATATTCTATCTCAGCCCATCTGCTGCTGAAACCCACATCGATACCTTTGTCACCTTTATACTTGACATCCCAATGTTCTCCTGACCCACCTGCCATTCTCCATCCTTTGTAAACTTTAGTTTAGCCTAAACTCTGCTGTCCATATTCTATCCTGCACCAAGTCCTGCTTACCCATCAACCCTGTCCTTGCTGATCTGCATTGGCAGCTGATACCCAACACCTCAAATTTAAAATTCTTATCCTCGTGTTTAAATCCCTATATGGCCTTATCCCTGCCTATCTCTAACCTTCTCCAACCCTATTAATGCCACCACCGACCCACCCCTCCCCCAAAGTCTCCACTTCTCTGACTCTGGCTTTTTGTGCAACCCCTCGCTCCCTTCATACCACTCTTAGCTGTGTCTTTAGCTACCTAGGCTCCATATTATGGAATTCCCTCCCTAAACCCCTGTGCCTCTCTACATCCCTCTCCTCCTTTAAGACCTTCATTAACACCCATCTCTTTAACCCCTCCTAATCTATCCTTTGGCTCAACGTCCCTTACACCTCTGTACGGCACCTTGGGATGTTTTTCTACCTTCGAGGTGCTACACAGTTGTTGCTGTTGATTGGAAATTGAGAATAAAGAGCGCAAAATGATCAGCACACTGAACTTAAATGAAACACTGAAGAGAGAGGCCCGAGGACCATCCTAAATTCATCCTCAGGCCTCATTGGAATAAATCTGGCGAGATGTGGACGCCAATCAGGCATCCCAACGCAGCTCGCTGGTTCGAGCCCTTCGAATTTCGGTCAACTTGGATGGTGAGTTGGCACACGGGTAAGTCTGGGCAAAGGTAAACAGGAGGGGTGCAGGAATGGAATGGCAGCAACCTGCAATCTTAATGTAGGGGCAGGAGAAGCACACCTGCTCCCCTAGCTCCACATTAAGATAAGTTAAAAAAAGCTTACCTGCTGGTTTCTTCGGCAGCCGCCTTTAAAGACCACTGGTTAGGCCAGTCTGGTTAGGCCAGCCTGAAAACCAGTCGGAGCTTGCATCTAAAACAAGGCCCTGACGAATTTCGAGATAGCCCGAACACATGCACAAATTGGACGTGGGCTGTCGTTCTGCTAAATTCGTCACTATGGTGCCTGATTTCTGCCTGTTAAACAGGCACGGCGATGTTGAATTTACGCCCTTATTGTCAGACCAATGAACATGATGTGTAAATCCTGAGGGGTTCCTCACTTTCCACATTATGAACATATAAACATACGAACATCACCATTGGACACACACCATTATGAATTTGACAAAACAGCTTGAGAAGAGTAACAATAACTTGTTCTGTCATATGCTCCAATACAGAAATTCAAAAATTTAAAACATCCATTTTGTGTCTCCTAAAATTCTTAATGTGCTAAAATGCCTTGTATTTCCATACAGGAAAAGTATATAATTACGTAAAGAAATGCATTGATATTTTGAAAATATAGAATATGATACATAATCTAACGTCAACACATAAAGCATTTTCCTTTGAAATACATTGCATGATGCAAATTGGAAACTGCCACCCTCTTAGTCAAGGGTGAGTAATGGGAAAGGGTGTAAAGATTGCATTAAATACATATACAAAGCCATCCATATAGCTGAACTTTTGACCATTTTTGTTTTTTAACCGCTAATTCCGCTCTGAGTCTTGTTCTCATTAATTTGAGTAAACATACACAAATAGAAACACAATGACAGATATAACTGCCTAACTGTTACCAGATGTTCACATCTCATGATAGCATAATTCCAATGTAATTGTGTCTATATTTGGAAATTTATTTATTGAGGTAAGGGTAAGATAAATGTTAGATTCTTTTTCTCCTCCTACATTTCCTTACACCTGCACAGAAATGGTTAACTCATTTACTAGTGGTGCTGCCTTGTACTGAGATAAATATATAAGCATGGAGTGTGGTCTCTACTGGAGAGTTTAAGGAGTGATCAAAATATTTAGGAATTATTTACTATAAACAGTGATAGAGAAATTACATCAGTAAATAGCAGATGTGCAAAAACGAGGCCTTGGATTTAATGTTAAACAAGAAGAATGCTACTGAACCATTCATTTTTGCTGGGTAACAGTCTTATAGTGAACATTTTGCTCATGAGATCCACAGTATGTTGCCTCAGCACCCCAATGCTCAGCTTGTATTGTTAAATGGGTCAGCGTCTTTGCTTTCATTCAGACCTATTTTTCTATTGTTTAATAAGATTGTTGATAGCCACCTGCTGAGGTAGCTGAGTGTGACAAGGCTCTGATTAGTTGTACCATTTGTGCTTGCTGCTCTCCACTGATGAAGTTTCCAGCTACGGCTATGGTGTTGTGTCAGGAAGCTGATGGTTGGATGTTCAACCATTTTCCAACAGGAAGGGACAGAAGATTGAGGAATGGTCATCCAGGCTGCTCTTGCACACCTTTAAGAACTGATAATCGAGCATGGGAGTAGGGTCACCTGACTGACCTCTTGATCATGATATGAGGTGGACACCTAGAGAAGGGCAAACATGGAGAAAAAAGTGCCCTTCCAAAATAGGTTTTGTAATTTTTGGGAGAATTGCAATCTCTGTCCTTTATTTATTTTTAATGTTTGATTTAGTTTATTTTTTAACTTTACTTTTTCCTAACCTGTTCTAATGCATGCCCTCTACATTTTCATTCAATTCCCTTCTTTTCTGTCTTTCTTTACTTCTATCTGCCATATTCCCTTTGGTTACTTTATTCCCAACCCACCCTTTTGTTTTTTTCTTCATACACTGTTTCATTTCTTTACCTTTCTCATCTGTTGTCCTGTCAATACCTCAGAAACTTTTTCTCCTTTTTCCATTTTAATTTCTCCCTCTCTTGCTTTGCACCAGAGTTGCAGTTGTTTATACTGGGGCAGTTCAAAGTCTTGCAGTCAAGGCAGTATGTTTATTTATAGTTCTAAATTCCTACAGCAAGAATGAGCATTACAGTTTTGCTCTTCCTGTGACCCTTTTCTACCCCATTTAATCTGAACATGTGTTTGCAAGTCTTCCTTCACCCCCATTTCACAAAGATGGGATAAATCATTGGCCCTTTCCCAAAAGCCCCATAGTGTATGACACACTATTTCCAGTAAATAAATTACAATATCAATTCCATTGTTGATTGTTTGATTGGTGAGATTTCAATTGGTATCCAGGATTACAAATTGCCATTGGTTTCGTAAAATAAGAACGCATTTGATTTATTGTTATGCTGTCTGACAGCACTGGTATAGACAGAGCTGCAGTGGGGAAGGAGAGTAAAATGTGTGCTAAATAGTGCGTGTGTAAACTTGGAAGGAGTTCTAAATATTGCTCAAACCTTGGTGCCGTATTACACCGAGGACTCTGGCAATTCATGTCATGAGAAGCAACAGAAACTAGCTTTATTTTGTAATTAAAAATGGGCCCAACGTTCTCTCACTCAACAGTATGTGCGTAACAGAAACGTGCTGGAGCCCAGCAGACTCGTTTCATGCTTCTGAGGACTTCACATTTCATTCATTTGTATTTTTCATCAAAATGACATCACCTTGTGGGACCAACTAACAACCATAATTACTATTTAAACATAGATTGTAGGTTGCCTCCTGGGATTGAACATAAGGGTTTTGTAAATGTGAAGTGAAATAAATGAATCCGCGGAAAAAGAAATACCACTGAAAACCTTTACAAAAACTGTTAAATGCCTCCGCTTTCACTTCATTTTGTTCCAGTTTAAAATACTATAAGCCTCACTGGCAAATCCATATGTAGGTATCTGAAGAATAAAAACAAGACTGGGATAATAACACGCCAACATGTGTAACAAACATGCTTTGGTGGTTTTTTGAGCTCTAAAAGGAAAAAAAAAATCATAATGAACCAATTTAATGTGTTTCTGCTCTTTTTAGCATAATGAAAATATTCTCCAACAATCATAAGGACAGTACTCCCTTTAAGTCTAAGGGGAAAGCATAACTAATTCACATATATAAATTAGGTTGAAGCAGGATCATTTATTTACTGAGACTGAAAATCCACAGCCCTTCCTGCAGACCCCTGCCGTGATTCTGACAGGAGTGTGGCGGAAGGGCCGCAAATTAGACTGGAATATGCATACACTTTGTCCTGGCCTTCCTCCCAGAGTTTCTCCAGAGCCATATAAGGGACAGAACTTTGTATGGAGCGGAGCCTCTACCCGCCCCAAACAAGGCCAGCATAGAAGGTTGTGGTCAGGAGCAAGGAGCCAATTGGTGCACTTTCACTTTCTTTCTGAGGGAGGAGCTTCTCCCCCACCCCCCACGAAGATGGGACTCTGCCACAGTTTGAGACCTCCTTTCCTGACCTCAGATGCCAGCCTTGGCTCTCTGGTAGTACTCTTGCCTCTGAGTCAGAAAGTTGTGGGTTCACGCCCTGCTCCAGAGAATTGAGCGCATAATGTAAGCTTACACTTCAGGGAGAGTGGTGCACTATTGGAGGTGCCATTTTTTGGATGAAATGCTAAACTAAGGCCCCATCTGCTCTATCAGGTGGATGTAAAATATCCCATGGCACTATTTGAACAGCTGAGGAATTCTCCCGGTGTGCTGGCCAATATTTAGCCCCTAACCAATACCACTAAAAGCAGATTATCTGGTCATTTATCTAATTGTTGTTTGTGCAACCTTGCTGGACACAAATTGGCTGTCACATTTACCTACATTACAACAGTGACTACATTTCAAAAGTATTTAATTGGCCGTGAAGCACTTTGGGATGTCCTGAGGTCCTGAAAGGTGCTATATAAATACAAGTTCTTTCTTCTTTCCTGGAGCAGACGGGTGCTCGAAATGCACCCCTAGAGGCATGGGTATCTGCGCACTTTATTCAAATTAAACAATCTCCCCCTGATCTCGTGAACTTTTGTGGGGTCAGCTCCAGAGGTCACTTATGCTGGGATGTTGGGCCTGTGAGTTTTCAGACCCACTATCCCTATTAGCAGAATGCACACACCCTTTGAGTTTTGTAGATTTAAGAGTCACTTTGAGATTTCCATGTGGGAACATTTAACATGCTGCCAGAGCTCCTTCTTCTCTCCCTCCTATTTTTCACAGTGTTACATAGGAGATCTTAGAAGATACCTGGTAACAACAAAGTAATTTTTTTCATAATAAAATATGACCTTGCAAAAGCAGGTATATGTTCTCACATGTAACGGACTCTATTAGATCTCCATCGACTGTATCTTTAGAATATTGAGACAAGATATGAAGATCGTCAAGTTTGTGGCAGCTATTTAGACAGTAAATGTCAGTAATTACAGCTTGAATACGACATTCCTGGAATCTTAGTGGTTAGTATACCACTTTCCTGGAGCATTTATTAATTGGAACATTTATTAATTGGAATATTTATTAATTGGAACATTCCTGGAATAATAGCAGTCAAAATGTTACTTTCCCTGTGTTTGAATGTTAATTTACTATTGTTGGTGAATTAATCTATCAAGTGCAATCTAGGTGTGTAAAAATGCAAATTAAATGTTTCACAGCCAGAAATTGATCCTTTGATCTATGTAATAATTCTGGCATGTTTTGCATTAGTGATAACTGAAACAAAATCACACATCAAACCCCACTGAAACGTAAACTGCGATTCAGGAGCAATTTCGGACTTCAGCAAAATAATTAAAAGACAAGGCACAATTTTTGACTCAAAGCACCATTTTTCTACAGCAAATAAATATGAATTTTCTGTACTAAAATTATTCTAAAATAATTAATAAAATGTCAAAATCCAAGAGGATTGCAGACGATAGCTTAAAGCGGCTTAATGACCTCAACAGGGTGACAAAGGTGAAGGTGGCCATATAATAAAGATCTTCAAAGTAAGGGCCAAGGTCGAGTTGTGGTGTCATACTTAGTGACTGCTGCAGGAAGAAAAGTGGCTACACTTTATTACCTCATGAATAGGTAGGAATTCAGGTCCATCAAGTCCATGGAATCTGGTAGATTATTTTCCCATTATGCATTGTATCATCTCTTTTAAGTCTTGAAATTGCTTCTGGTGCACTACTTGTGGATAAACTGTGGGATACTAAAAGTTTCGGGGAGAACTTACTCCTGCTGTTTATACACAATATTGCTGTTTTCAGTCGGTGGGTAAAACCATAGGAATTCCTTCCCACACAGCCAATGTAAAGTGAGCAATATTAAATCCTATGGGCCCGATATTAAGAGGGAGGCAGGTTGGCCGCGGGGGGTCGACTGGGCGCATGGGTAACGCGCCCAGTGAAATCGGGGTGCTCCGCAGGCGATCGCAGCCTAATAGAAGGCACTTACCATGGCTTCCGGGTTTCCAGTTCCAGACCTGCACAGTGGGTGCACTGCGCACCCGCATCACAGGCTGTCAGCAGGAGGAACCCTATTTAAAGGGGCAGTCCTCCAATGCTCCTCCTGCAGCAAAGAACCATTTTGGGAGCATGGAGCAGGCCAGAGGCAAGGCT
The DNA here is from genome assembly GCF_035084215.1 of Heptranchias perlo. Lineage (NCBI taxonomy): Eukaryota > Metazoa > Chordata > Chondrichthyes > Hexanchiformes > Hexanchidae > Heptranchias > Heptranchias perlo. The sequence goes on from NC_090328.1 coordinate 78,636,299, forward strand.
GCTCCGAGGTTCTCTGACTCCTCACTCCAGGTGCTGCTCGATGGCGTGAGGAGTAGGAGGGAAATTTCTTTCCCACCTGATGGGAGGAGGTGGCCTTCCTCTGCCACCAAGAAGGCCTGGCTCGAGGTGGCAGAGGAGGTCACCAGCAGCAGCAATGTGTGCCGAACCTGGGTCCAATGAAGGAAGCGCTTTAATGACCTAACCAGGTCAGCCAAAGTGAGTATACTTACGCATTCTCCCACACTCCGCCTTCCACATCACCTCCACCACCACACAACTCCTTCTGCACTGCCACCACAATGCTCTCGCATCACTACTCACATCCCCACTCAACCATCATCCTCACCTTGCCTGCACGTACTCACCGCCCCAGTTCCCATTCGAACACTACCACGCAACCCAATCCTCGTACAATCTCATGGCTATGTCTCAAATGCACCCTCCCATGCATCTCCCTCACGGTCACCCCCACCCACACCAATACATGCAGTGGGTAACTATGCAACCATCACTCAATCACGCCTCTCTGTGTTTTGCCTTGATAGGAGAAGAGATGCCAGAATGCCCCGGAGAGGGCAAAGACCAGAGGGGGCCCGCCACACCAAGTGGTCCTAACGGACGCGGAGTGGCAGGCATTGGAACTAAGCAGGACGCTGGAGTGCCTGTCCATGGCGGACGCCGAGACTAGGAGCGCACAAACGGCAGGTGACAGAAATCTAACACTCAGCACTCATGATAGCGAATGTTCTTAGCATCACTTGGCATCTGCAGCACCTCAACATCTGTCCACATGCTTAATATTGCTTTCTGTTCTCTTGCAGGGCCATCTGCGAGCGCCGTGACTGCGGAGGGCGATTTCTCAGAGGACCTGCTGGCCTCTGAGGATGCATCGTCACATCTGAGCCAGCCATCCACAAGCACAGATACACACCTCGGTGGGTCCCCGCCCTCAGTTAGTTGGGCTTGCACATGGTGAGTCACCACGTACATGTGAGCATGAGCAGACCCTGGTGGCAGGGGCATCCGTGGAGAGTCCATGTCGGTGAGAGCACTCTTCTCCAGGCTCTGCTCAGCTGGACCCAGATGCTGAACCCTGGGGGCCAGCCATGAAAAGGAGAGTCATCGAGGGCCAGCAGCACATTGCCAAGGTACTGGACCAGGTGCCACGCGCACTCTCCACAATCGCGCAGAGGATGGAGGAGTCCAACTTCTGCATGAGTGGAATGGTGGCACAGGTACAGGATTGTATCTCCGAGATGGTGTTGCAGGGACATGAAGGCATCTCTGAGATAGTATCGTGGGTAGGTGCGGGAATGTCTGCGATGGAGGAAAGGCTAGCCTCCATCGAGCTTCAAGCACGGCTCAACAATGAGTCCATTGAGGCCCTGACAACGGCCATTTGGATTCAGGGTGAGCAACATTCTGCCGCCTTAAACAGGCTGACAGATATATTACAACTGGCCATCCAAGGCTTCACACAGGTCCTTGGTCTGTAGACCCTGTGGTGAGGGTAGTTCCTTCTGCGACGCATCTTTCTCTGTGGTTGCCCTCCCTCCTGCTGTGCAGGTGGATATGTCACAGCACTGTGTTGTGGAGCTCCACGTGTCGGAGGTGGACGGCATGCTGGTGATGCTGTTCGTCCTCCGAGGAGGTCATGACTGCAGCTATGGCAGCCCCCATCCGGAAGATGTACGTTTGAGGGGGTCCGCAAGGTGGTGAATTTTAGTGTTAGGAGGAGGATGGTGCAGGCCAAACTTTGTCCAAAGTGACAGAGTGGCCTCCTGCAATGAGTGAAGATCTCCCCCCACCACCTGTCAAATGGACCTTTGCAGCTCCCACAGGCTGGTGGCTGCAACACGTCTGTTGCAACTGGGAGTGTTTCCCCCAGTACGGGAAACATGCTCAGTTGACATGAAAATCCCACCCCTCCTAAAATATCCTCCCAATCAGGTTTGCAAATGACCTGAACTATCAAATTAATTGATTTAAGTGGGATCCTGCCGGCTTTAATTGCCGGTGGGAGTCCCGCATGCGGGGGCTGCGCGCGCATCTGAGCACGTCATTGGGGAACCCGGAAGTGGGCGGATTGGAGTCGGGCTCTGGACCCGCCCCGGGAATCCCGAATTTTTGGAGCCCCCCCGCCACGAACGCACTCACTCGGACGTCCGAAAATCGACCACTATAAGTTAACTGGGAACTGCAATTAGGAGTTGGTTAAGCACCTGACATAACACCGGGAAGGCAAAGCTAACTGATTGCTCACAAAATTCCTGTAGATTTGAGCATTATTGATGGAGAAAAGCTGCTTTAATTGGCCCAGTTTGTATACCCTTTTGCAGGGATTCAGGGAAAGAAGATACATAATTAAAAGGACTGATGCCCTTCCCCAACTAAAACACATGATGGAAGGTGGTAGCTTAAGGCAACCAACACCAGCCAGCCATCACAGCCCCTGAATGCAGTTGACTCATTTACTAGGTGCTGGCAATGCGTAGTGAAGGGAATTCTAGGGACACCAAAATCCCAGCAAACTATCAGTGAAACTCTGCAGCTAATCAACACACTTAGGGAACCACTTACAAGGAATGGTAGGTACGGTACAGCACATCTCAAACAAAGCACAAGCAAAAAGGGGTAGCACCGCGTCGATATTCATACACCACATAATAGAGGAAATAAATGCTTTCACTTGATTTGAACATTGCACTGAGTATTGTTCATTGATTCTGATATTGCAAGAGCTCAGCATAAGATAGTAATAGATGGTATTTGTAGAGCTGAATATGAAAGTGTACAACAACATGGTTTGGGATGGTTCCCTGACAGATGTGGTTTGCCCCTTTACGAAATGGAATAGCATGTGACATTCTTTGGAAGCCATCTGAAATAAATTTCTTGGTGCATTAGTCTTCCTTGCTGTATTTCTGATACCACTACTAACTCCACTTTGGTATTTTCACCCTCTTACTCTGCCATGATTTGGTCATTTTGGTCACTGAGTCCTCTTTTCAAGGTGAAGTTGTGGAGCAAGCAACAGGAATTATTCTAGATATTCTGGAGGAAGAGGAGGTTATAACACTGCCCCAAATCGGTCCAGACATGTGAAACACTGTTACAAGGGATAACAATGATATATATGATAATAATTATTGCGCTTCATTGCGCCCTCACTTTATTGTGGTTGATGCATGAGTGTTAGGTGACATGGCTGCATAAGGTAGCCTTGGTTTCCCTGGAGCCATCCCAGCACTCTTTATTCCCCTTTAATTAAGGGTGCCAGAAATGATCATCATGAAATGAAGGCATCATAAGAGCTCCTGGGGAACCAGACATTTATCTACATGATTCTTGTTTTGGTGGTTGCATAACCATGTTCACAGTGAGATTTAAAAAAAGTCTCTTTGCATCACATAGGGTGCAACATTGTGCACAGAACCCCAAATGGTAATATGAGTGCCTCCAAGATTCCATGGTTGAGATCATTGTCTCCAACATTGAGATCATCCATGCATCTGCCTTTTGTCTACATTCCCTTCCTCTCTCTCCTCTGCTTCTGACCTCTCTCCAGTCTCCCATCCACTTTAGCCTAGATCTAACATCACTCTGCAATTCCTCTCCCACCTCCTCCTGTCCTCTGCAAGTTTATCTCTTGCATGAGTTTCACCTCCTGCTCCCTTGATCCCCTCCTCACCCAACTCCTGTCGCCCATTCTAGATGGAATTTAAATGGCTCCCTTTCCTTAGGCACCTTTCCTCTCTCTTTCAAAAATGCCATCACGACCCTCCTCACCTAAAAAAAAAACCTTGATCCACCTGTCCTCTCAAAGCTCCTGTCCTATCTCTAACCTCCATTTCCCCTCTATGATCCTTGAACATTGTCACCTCCCAACTCCATATCCATCTGTCTTATGACTCACTATTCAAATCCTTCCAGTCAAGTTTCTGGCCTTCACACAGCACCAAGACTGGCTTAACTAAGGTCATGAATAATATCCTCTGTGACTGCAACTGTGGTGCATTTTCCCCTTCTTGTTCTCCTTGACCTCTCTGCAGCTTTTGACACAGTCAACCACGCCATCTTTCTCCGTTTCCTCTCCTCAATTGTTCAGCTCCACTGAACTACCTTTTCCTGGTTCCACTCTTACCCGTCTGCATGCAACCAGCATATCTCCAGTATTGGCTTCTCTTCCCATCCCCACACCATCACCCTCGGAGCCCCAAGAATTTATGCTTGGCCCCCTCCCATTCCTATTTACAAATTGCCCCTTGGTGATATTATCCACAGACACAGGGGCAGCTTTCACATGTATACTGAAGGCATCCAGCTCTAGTTCTCCACCACTTACCTCAACCTCATAACCATCTCCATGCTATCAAACTACTTGTTGAACATCAAGTCATGGATGAGTCACTACTTTCTCTAACAAAATATCAGGAAGACTGGAATTATTGGCCACAAATGTACTCAAGGGTTCTGCTGGATTCCCGCTATAACTCTGATGGGAAACTTATGGAAAGGCAACGACTGGTTATGCTGATTTCCTGCAAACTCCTGGAATTCCAGGTTGGCTTTGTAAGGGGCGGAACACCCGTTTATATACAAAAAAAACTGTTTGATTTTCTCCTCCAAAAAATGGCTTTCTTGATTGTTTTCACCTATAATTTTTCAGTGGCACTCAGAAGTGGATAGGGGACAGAGATGTGCAAAAAGGAAGGTCTAGCATGTTCTGTGAATGGCCAATCTTGAAGTCAATCTGAATTGTAAGGACAAGTGCCTGTTGGGCACTACAGCCAGTTGTTCTGTTAAATTTCTTCAGCTAAAAGTAATGGCTTTGGGAACCATTTGAACTCAAGACTTGGGCTTTTAATGGAAAATATTTTTGCAGGTATTTCAAAGACTGAAAATTTCATTGTATATGTAAGTTTAAAAATTTTCTTTGAAATGGCAAGATATCACTGGTCAGTAGTCCTAACCCATTATGCCTCTGGTGGTGGATCAGTGACACAGGACACACACACACACACACACAAACACAGAGCCTCTCTGTTTAAAACAAAACACTTAATATTACTCAATATTAACTTGATCTGAATAAAGCTATTTAAATTTGTCCTTTGGCTTTTCTTCAAATGATTTTGAAAAACAACTGAGCACAAACAGCTAGAAGCTAAAGAAAATTATTCTAGCAGTTCAGCTGACTAAATGGTACTGTTGTAACTTGTTAAATTGGGTCCATTGTACATTCTCATACTGCACAATCTCCATTCACAGCTCTGAGCAACAATATCAAGGCTTTTGAGAGAGGATACGGCCTCAAGTAAAAACTTCAATTAAGGCATTAAAAGACACATAAGACAATTCTATATACAAATTTAATTATGTTATTATGAAATGTATATTTTTTGTTTTCTTTAAAACTAAATTTTGGACATTAGAAATTTCAGTTACTGAGAATAAAAATGACAATAGCACTTTTTCCAGAAAGTGTTTTTAGTGATTTGTGATAAGGCCCCACCCAGTGGTATGACAGGTAATCATTAAAGGTCAAAGACATCATTTAACTTTTGAATTCTGATCACAGTACCACCTAGCAGCATGACAGGTAATAGTTATAGGTAAGTGTAACGGGTAAGTTTTGAAATTGTAACATTAGAATTCCCATACGAAATGTTTACACACGCAGGCTTCAATGGATTGCATGACCTACATAAGAATTTTAATATATTGTGTATATATGTAGAACTAAGTTAGGTGCTGTAATCCTATTTGACCCTGAGCTGAGTGCTTTCAACCTCATATCTTATCTATCACAAAGACTGCCTACTTCCACCTTTGTAACATTGCTTGCCTCTGCCCCTGCCTCATCCCATTTGGTGTTGAAACCATCATCCATCCTTTTGCTACCTCCAGATTCAATTATTCCAACACTCTTCTGGCTGGCCTCCCATCTTCCGCCCGCCATAAACATGAGTTCAGCCAAAACTCTGCTGCCTCTATCCTAACCCACTCCAAATCTCATTTACCTTCACCTCTGTGCTCACTGACCTACATTGGCTCCCAGTCCACCTCGATTTTAAAATTTTCATTCTCATGTCCAAATCCCTCCATGGCCTCATCTCCCCCCCCCCCTCACCCCCACTATCTCTGTAACCTCCTCCAGCCCTACAACCCTCCAAGAACTCTGTGTTCCCACTCCCTTTGCACCACCATTGGCGGCTGTGCCTTTAGCCATCTAGGCCCGAAGCTCTGGAATTCACTCCCTAAACCTCTCTGCCTCTCCACCTCTCTCTCTATCTCTCCTCCTTTAAGATCCTCCTCAACACCTACATCTTTGACCAAGCTTTCAGTCACCCGTCCTAACATCTCCTTCTTTGGCTCCGTGTCAATTTTTGTCTGATTATGCTCCTGTGAAGTGCCTAGGGACATTTTTCCATGTTAAAGGCACTATATAAAGCAAGTTGTTGTTGTTGTAATCAGATACTTGGTTTAAGATAATCTTCTCAAAATCCTTGAGTTATGTACACACCGTCTGAATCCTTTGGATTAGCATATAGCTTTGTAGTATTTAATATTCTGTATATAAATAGAATTTCCCTGGTATCTACATGAAATACTGCAAAAATAACATCACAAAGGAACTTTATAGCTTTTTTTTATTCGTTCATGGGATGTGTGCGTCGCTGGCAAGGCCAGCATTTATTGCCCATCCCTAATTGCTCTTGAGAAGGTGGCGGTGAGCGAAGGAACGGCGATATATTTCTAAGTCGGGATGGTGTGTGACTTGGAGGGGAATGTGCAGGTGGTGGTGTTCCCATGTGCCTGCTGCCCTTGTCCTTCTAGGTGGTAGAGGTCGTGGGTTTGGGAGGTGCTGTCAAAGAAGCCTTGCCGAGTTGCTGCAGTGCATCCTGTGGATGGTACACACTACAGCCACTGTGCGCCGGTGGTGAAGGGAGTGAATGTTTAGGGTGGTGGATGGGGTGCCAATCAAGCGGGCTGCTTTGTCCTGGATGGTGTCGAGGTTCTTGAGTGTTGTTGGAGCTGCACTCATCCAGGCAAGTGGGGAGTATTCCATCACACTTCTGACCTGTGCCTTGTGGATGGTGGAAAGGCTTTGGGGATTCAGGAGGTGAGTCACTCACCGCAGAATACCCAGCCTCTGACCTGCTCTTGTAGCCACAGTATTTATGTGGCTGGTCCAGTTAAGTTTCTGGTCAATGGTGACCCCCAGGATGTTGATGGTGGGGGATTCGGTGATGGTAATGCCGTTGAATGTCAAGGGGATGGGTTAGACTCTCTCTTGTTGGAGATGGTCATTGCCTGGCACTTGTCTGGCGGAATGTTACTTGCCATTTATCAGCCCAAGTCTGGATGTTGTCCCGGTCTTGCTGCATGCGGGCACGGACTGCTTCATTATCTGAGGGGTTGCGAATGGAACTGAACACTGTGCAATCATCAGCGAACATCCCCATTTTTGTCCTAATGATGGAGGGAAGGTCATTGATGAAGCAGCTGAAGATGGTTGGGCCTAGGACACTGCCCTGAGGAACTCCTGCAGCAATGTCCTGGGGCTGAGATGATTGGCCTCCAACAACCATTACCATCTTCCTTTGCGCTAGGTATGACTCCAGCCACTGGAGAGTTTTCCCCCAATTCCCATTGACTTCAATTTTACTGGGGCTCCTTGGTGCCTCACTCGGTCAAATGCTGCCTTGATGTCAAGGGCAGTCACTCTCACCTCACCTCTGGAATTCAGCTCTCTTGTCCATGTCCTGGCGGAAGCCAAGTGATCATCGGTGAGCAGGTTATTGGTGAATAAGTGTCGCTTGATAGCACTGTCGGTGACACCTTCCATCACTTTGCTGATGATTGAGAGTAGACTGATGGGGTGGTAATTGCCTGGATTGGATTTGTCTTGCTTTTTGTGGACAGGACATACCTGGGCAATTTTCCACATTGTCGGGTAGATGCCAGTGTTGTAGCTGTACTGGAACAGTTTGGCTAGAGGCGTGGCTAATTCTGGAGCTTGCTGCAAAGATCACTTCACCAAGTGCAAAAGACACAAATTCTCCCCAAAACAGTAAGTAATAAACTCTATATATTAAATGAAACAAGAAATTCAGGTCGTGAGTTCAAGGTTGTAATCTAGTGGGATGTAGGTAGTTGTCTGCTTAAACTTCACTTATGTCAGTTATGATGAATCCCTCAATTAGATTCGATTTATAGGTAACTCCCAGGTATCTGTTACACTATATGTGGGAAGTCTGGGTTGTGAAAAAGATAAAATGGTTAATTCAAACTGAAATCTACAAATGATTGTTGCAGATATTAGTGGATAAATGCTTAACATGTTAGTTTGATCTCCTGTATTCGCTTTTTAGCAGCAGCATTAACCCATTTAAAATAAATGAATTAATGCCTTTGTTAAAACAGTGGGCAAAGGAACGTCATATAAACATGTTAAGAGTATGCTAATATCAGTAACAGTCGTTTCTAGGCTTAATTTGCTATTTTAACAGATAACCTGCAGGGTATGAGTATTATTTGCTTATGTGAAATCATCATCTTTATTCCTATGACTACATGTGTGCCATGAGCTAGTTTATTCCAGCTAACCTTCATCCAGTCAGGCACAATCAGTGTTAACCAGTGGTAATAATGTTTCCCATGCACTCCCTTCCTGTGAGTTATGGCTTCATTTATTCTATCCAAACACCATCAGTCACTAAGAGAAGGAAAGCTGACATCTGTCCTGATAGGTAACTTCCCATGTATTGTTTTGAATAGTGAAGATTTTTAAACTGGGTTGTTATTTTGCGTCATTTTGCCATTATTTACTGTAAACACCACACACAGCGCTAAAATCTGTGAGCTATGTGGAATAGTGCCAGTCTTAATGATTTACCCTTGAGGTCAGAAATGTATACATTTAAACAATGGAGCTGGGAAAAAAACATTTATCTAATTAATAAACACAAAATTGAGAATGGCCAGGTGCACGCCTTTTAGAGACAGGAAAGAGCCACCTTTCTGTTTCTTTAGCCCTAAATACAATGTATGGAATACTTCTGGCTTAACAGTAGCTTTATTGACCTTTTCTTCCATCTTAAGTACAGGTACAATTTCCTTGAGTACTGCCCATTCATGTTACGTTTACTTTATCAACATCCTGGGTTAATCAGCAGATTGAAACTCCCCCTCCCTGAGGGAAATCAAGGAAACAATGAAGAGGATTTTACTAAGGTCATCATACTTTACTGAGGAGGGATGGACTAACTGATGACGCATTATAAAATGATACAATTAATAATATTTCATCAGATTTTAAAGAATGGCTTCTGACTAATTTTGTCATTGTGAATTTTTGTTGTAAATTCAATTTGTTTTGAGATTGAGATTCAGGTCTGGTTTTTGAGTTCCAAAATGCAAGCATTCACCAACCCTATTGGAAGTTCTGATCTCATCAGTTGGTCTTCCATGGCAACAGACTCAAACTCCTTTATGAGATTACAAACAAATTGGATGCACCCCTTAATAGACTAGCAGGAAAGACAAAATAGACAAAATAGGGAGCAGCCCTCTTTTACTATAATTCTATACTTTTACTATGACAAAACTTGTATAATTAATGTTGCAGAAGAAAAAATGGGATTAGACAGCTCCAATTGAAAAGCTAGCAGTGGCACAAACACAATGGGCCAAATGGCCTCCTTCTGTTGTGGGCATTCTATGATACAATGGTAATTTTCCTACCTCCTTAGTAATATTGCTGGCAACCATTTAACAACGATTTCTTGTGATTTGTTACTTTTTTATGAATATGATATTTGAGCCAATTCAGTAAATGTGCATTCAATTTGTATGTCAGACAATTTGGGCCCAATTCTAACTCCTGGTCAGTTTTTGGCAGGTGATCAGCGAAACTCATCTGCTGCTCCAGAAATGACACCCAGGCAATTTTAACTCCCGGGCTTCATTTAAATCCTGCCAGCCTACTTCCCACCTGTTACAAGCAGGAAGCGGCAGAAAATAACGCAAGGCCAGGTAAATGGTGGGATTGACAGGCGGGGCCATGTCGCAGGGTTCTCCTGGTGGGGGTGGGTAGGATGAATCTTTGGCAGGGGAGACGTAAGCTTTCCTAGTGGTGCCAGGATGAGCACTCCTGTTCCTTCTGGCCCCATGAGGAAAGTAAAACAAAAGTTAAAGAATATATCTTTTTAGGCCATTTCAGGCCTGATCCGCATCCCCACTAGGTTGGCCTTGCAGGAAACTCACTGCTGCTTCCCACTCAGGCCCCCGAATGAAAATTGCAGTTATCAGGATCCAGAATGCAGACGTCCTTGCTGCCTGCTCAGGTAAGCAGGTTAAAATTGCAATTTGTTGGCTCCTGGCGGATTCCGGGCTGATTTTAAATGCCCACCCACCTGGTTTCTGTCGGGTGAGTAGAGTTAAAATCACCCCTTCTGTATATGGGACATTTTGAAGAATCACATCTTTAATTACATGAATAGTCCTAATTATAGCTCATTACATTTCCCTGCCCTTAAGCCATATCCCTTTATATTTTGCCTTTTCAAATACTTATTCAATTCCCTTTTAAATTATGTTACAGTATTTGCCTCAATAGACACTTGTGGCAAAACATTCCATGTGCTTTTTAACCTGTGAGATTAAATCTTAAGTAAACTTCACTGCCAGCAACTATCTGTGGCAACAATTCACTTGAAGGGGAACTTCAAAGATTGGAATATTTTTTAATTGCTGGAAAAACTTATAAATTATTTTAAAAATTCATAATGTTAGTTAAAAGGGTCTAACTTCCATTTTGATAGCATATTTATTCCACTCATTCTCTACATGATATAACTTCTCCACTAAGACTATCAAGTTTTATTAGCACAATCTCAAAATGACAATATTAAAATGGAAATCAGAAGCTCCAGCTAACAACACTATTTTACAATGTCATAAGGAAGCAACGGGCAACACCTCTGGTAAGGAAAAAGCAAGCATTCTTCTGTTAGTCCAGTTGAGTCATACCTTTTGCTGGTTGACAGTAGCCATGGCATATTCTTCAGCCCAGATCGTGTGGCTTTCCCAGCTGTTGTAAGGTAGATGGTGACAAATGGCCAATCAGAGGAAAAAATGTGGATTAAAATTCACTCCTAGTGGCTCAGTTGATGAATGCAATGTGCACTGAGGAAGGACCCAGGTTAAATACTTGGATTGTCATATCTGCCAAGGCGTGCAGTCATGTGCTACAATTAAGCCTCAGCACCCCTGTAACTGTCGTATAGATCTCTGTTCAGATGATTGTGAGGAATGACAGAAATTGAATAAAAGTAGGAAACAAAGGAATGAAGAGACAAACAAAAGAGGATGAAAGTGTTGAAGAAAGATAAAGATAAAATAAGGAAAGAAGGAAAAGTAAAGACAATAAACAATAAAAAAGAAGCAAGTACGGAATTAAAGTAAAACAATTTAGAACAATATTGAATCTCCGAAAAGCACAGTCCAGTGACAAAAATGTTTAGGAATAGGAATAGTTCATATCATTAAATGTTTGTCTACAATATTGTATTTATGCTTCAGAACCATTTAAGCTTCCTACTGCTTCATATACAGGCCAGGATCTACCACTCCGGCAGAATCCTGGTAGGACAGGCTTTATACATGCCCTTTTCCTGCACTCCTACCCTGGTTGATTTTCTGGAGTCAGGCTCTTTTTTATATTTTAGGCAGACTCCCGATGGGATTCCCGTCTCTGTTGGGGAGCTCAACTGGGGGGAGGGGGGAGTAGAAAAAGTTGTGACAGACTTCAGGTGCCTGACACAGCCTAACATGGCTGATGCCCTCTGGATCAGTCTGAATATTTTTTTTTAACCTCTGGCGCAATGCCGTCTCAGCTTATGCAATCAATCATTCTGCAATCAACTGTACAGGCTAAGATGACTCTTTACTTTTAAAAAGCCCTCCCCACCATAGCAACCCCAGCTGCTAGGAATGCACTGGGGCTCCTAGCACCCATGTTCTTTTTAACCTGCGAGGGCCTGTTGTTTCAGGTAAGCATCATTACCAGCAGCCATCTATGGCAAAAATGAACAGGATCAGGAACTTTAAAGAGTGAAATATGAATAAAGTTTTTCAAAACATTTACCCACTAGTTGATCTTCTGTGGCATTGCACACAGGGATTTAAGATCACTTTTCAGGAGAAGAGGGGTAGAGGAGAGGGGATGAGAGGAGATGATAGGAGTGGAGGGGAAGAGAAGAGAGGAGATAGGGAGGATAGGACAGGAGGAGGACATAGAGAGTGGATAGGAAAGGAGAGGGGAGAAGACAGAAGAGGGTGAGGGGAGGGGAAGAAGGTATGGGAGGAAGTGAGGAATGGGAGGAGATAATGAAAGGAGGGGCAAAACAAGAGAGAGGAGAGGGACTGGATGACAGGAGGGGGAACAGGTGAGAGATGGGAGGTAAAGGGTAATAGTAGTGTTGTAATGGGGGAGAGGAGAGGAGGAATGGGGGGTGGGAAGAGGAAGGGCAGGATGTGAGAAATGAGGAATGCTGAGAAGAAGGAATAACAGGGAAGAGGAGGGCATAATGGAGGGACGGGGAGAAAATGAGGGACAGGGAGAGGAGGGGCAGAATGTGGAAAAGGGGCAAGAGGTGGGGAGGAATGGGGAAAAGGGGAGAGAGGAGGAACAGGAAGGGGTAGAGGGGGAACAAGGGGAGGGGTGATAGGGAAGAGGTGGTGGAGGGGAGGGGAATGAAGGGGATTGGATGGGGGAGGTGGAGGGCAGTGGAGTAAGAAAGAATTTGCATTATATGGTGCCTTTCACGACCTCAGAACATCACAAAGTGCTTTGCAGCTAATGGATTACTTTTGAAGTGTGGTCACTGTTGTAGTGTAGGGAAACACAGCAGTCAATTTGCACAAGATCTTACAAACAGCAATGAGATAAACAACAACAACAACACCAACTTGCATTTATATATCGCCTTTTTATATATCACCTTTAACATAGTAAAACATCCCAAGGCGCTTCACAGGAGCGTTATCAAACAAAATTTGAAACCGAGCCACATAAGGAGGCCTAAGGACAGGTGACCAAAAGCTTGGTCAAAGAAGCAGGTTTTAAGGAGTGTCTTAAAGGAGAAGAGGTAGAGAGGCGGAGAGGTTTAGGGAGGGAATTACAGAGCTTAGGGCCTAGGCAGCTGAAGGCACGGCAGCCAATGATGGAGCGATTAAAATCTGGGATGCACAAAAGGCAAGATTTGGAGGAGCGCAGAGATATCGGAGGGTTGTAGGGCTGGAGGAGATTACAGAGATAGGGAAGGGCGAGGCCATGGAGGGATTTGAAAACAAGGATGAGAATTTTAAAATCGAGGTGTTCCTGGACCTGGAGCCAATGTAGGGAGTGAGCACAGGGGTGATGGGAGAATGGGACTTGGTACGAGTTAGAATACGGGCAGCAGAGTTTAGGATGAGTCAAGTTTATGGAGGGTGGAAGATGGGAGGCCAACTAGGAGAGCATTGGAATGGTCCAGTCTGGAGGTAACAAAAGCATGGATAAGGGTTTCAGCAGCAGATGAGCTGAGGCAGGGGTGGAGACATGCGATGTTATGGAGGTGGAAGTAGGTGGTCTTGGTGCTGGAGCGGATATGTGGTCGGAAGCTCATCTCAGGGTCACATAGGATGCCAAGGTTGCAAACGGTCTGGTTCAGCCTCAGACAGTGGCCAGGGAGAGGGATGGAGTCGGTGGCTAGGGAGCGGGGACCGAAGACAACGGCCAATTAAACTGTTTTAGTGAAATTGTTTGAGGGATAAATGTCGGCCAGGATACCAGAAGAACTTCCCTGCTCTTCTTGAATAGTGCCACCTGAGAGACCAGATTGGATCACAGTTTAACATCTCATCCAAAAGATGGCACCTCCAACAGGACAGTACCCCCTCAGTACTGTACTGGAAAGTCAACCAAAATTATGTGCTCAAATCCTGGTGTGGGGCTTGAACCAATGGTATGTCAACTCAGACGCAAGAGAGCAACCACTGAGCCAACACTAATCCTAACTATAATCTTTCAAAATTCTCTAGATTCAGGAACTGTCCCTCTGGATTGGAAAATTGCACATGTCACTCTGCTTTTTAAGAAAGGAGAGAGAGGGAAACCAGGGAATTATAGACCAGTTAGCCTAACATCTGTTGTGGGGAAAATGCTGGAGTCTATAATTAAGGATAGGGTGACTGAACACCTTGAAAATTTTCAGTTAATCAGAGAGAGCCAGCATGGATTTGTGAAAGGTAGGTCATGCCTGAAAAACCTGACTGAATTTTTTGAAGAGGTGATAAAGTAGTGGACAGGGGAATGTCAATAGATGTTATTTATATGGACTTCCAGAAGGCATTTGATAAAGTACTACATTAGAGACAGTTAGCTAAGATAGAAGCCCATGGAATTGAGGGAAAAGTACGGACTTGGTTAGGAAATTGGCTGAGCGAAAGGCGACAGAGAGTAGGGATAATGGGTAGATACTCACATTGGCAGGATGTGACTAGTGGAGTCCCGCAGGGATCTGTCTTGGGGCCTCAATTATTCACAATATTCATTAAGAACTTAGATGAAGGCATAGAAAGTCTCACATCTAAATTTGCCGATGACACAAAGATTGGTGGCATTGTAAGCAGTGTAGATGAAAACATAAAATTACAAAGTGATATTGATAAATTAGGTGAATGGGCAAAACTGTGGCAAATGGAATTCAATGTAGGCAAATGTGAGGTCATCCACTTTGGATCAAAAAAGGATAGAACAGGATACTTTCTAAATGGTAAAAAGTTAAAAACAGTGGATGTCCAAAGGCATTTGGGGGTTCAGGTACATTGATCATTGAAGTGTCATGAACAGGTGCAGAAAATAATCAATAAAGTTAATGGAATGCTGGCCTTTATATCTAGAGGACTAGAGTACAAGGAGGCAGAAGTTATGCTGCAGCAATACAAAACCCTGGTTAGACCGCACCTGGAGTACTGAGAGCAGTTCTGGGCACCGCACCTTCGGAAGGACATATTGGCCTTGGAGGGAGTGCAGCGAAGGTTTACTAGAATGATACCCGGACTTCAAGGGTTAAGTTACAAGGAGAGATTACACAAATTGGGGTTGTGTTCTCTGGAGTTTCGAAGGTTAAGGGGTGATCTGATCAAAGTTTATAAGATATTAAGGGGAACAGATAGGGTGGATAGAGAGAAACTATTTCCGCTGGTTGGGGATTCTAGGACTGGGGAGCACAGTCTAAAAATTAGAGCCAGACCTTTCAGGAGTGAGATTAGAAAACACTTCTACACACAAAGGGTTGTAGAAGTTTGGAACTCTCTTCCGCAAACGGCAATTGATACTAACTCAATTGCTAATTTTAAATCTGAGATAGATAGCTTTTTGCCAACCAAAGGTATTAAGGGATATGGGCCAAAGGCAGGTATATGGAGTTAGATCACAGATCAGCCATGATCTTATCAAATGGTGGAGCGGGCTCAAGGGGCTGAATGGCCTACTCCTGTTCCTATGTTCCTATGTAATACCTTGACTCAGTGTTAGCACTCTCGTCTTTGAGTCAGAAGGGGGAGGGGGAGAAAAGGGGATTAAAAGGGTAAGAGCATGAAGGAAGAGGTAATGGGAGGGGAAATTACACCGGCACAGGGAGTTTGCCTCACCGGGCGGTGGGGGGGGGGTTGCTGTCTGCCTCTCAAACTAAATTCTTCTGCATTCAAATACTTAAAATGCGCCCCGAGTTTTTGTGCCAAGTGCAGTGTTATCTGCCGCGGCTGATCTTGGGGCCTGGTTGCCTGGTTCCTACAATATTTTGGAATGGAGGAATGGTTCTGCATTACTGAGTTCTTAGTAGGGTACTGTCACATAATGTTAGATAGTACCCAATATTTTGAATGTGTCACGTAATGTTATGTTTACAGCGCTACCTACTGATGCAGTGCAGTTAGATCCCAATGACCTGCAGGTGAGTGCCCCTTTAAATGCAGCTACCAAACACTTCAGACAGTTTGTAAAGCCAATTCCTCTAAGTTTTACTCAGCAGGTTTGCCGCTGGGAGGGACTTCTGATCCACCCGGTTAAACGGGCTTTGGGATCCAAATGAAGTCATCAGACCCCTATTTCAATTTATTCATGAGGCACCCGCCTGTTTCTAGTGGGTACATTTCTTATCCGAGTCAGCTCTGGAGTTAAGGTGGCGGTCAGCGGGTTTCTGGCAGGAACAGGGCAGCGCCGAATTTTGTGATTTTAACCGCTCACCCACCCCATTCCCGCTGGGTGGTTTGGGTTAAAATCGGGGCCATGCATTCACTCAAAATATGAGACTTTTTTTTAACATTTCACATTTATTACATACAAAGCAAATCCTTACAATTATAATTCTGTTGTGTCAAAGGATGACAACGTTTTTGTATTGGCTGTGATGCAATGTACAAGCAGACCGAGCTCAATGCTTGTGAAGACCATTATGCAAACATTGGATTTGATTGTTGCCTGCAGTGGCACAGTGAACCTCATCCAGTGAACCGTAACATTCTGCAACTGATGTGGTATGACGCACAAAATTGCAGTGAAAAAGCATGCACGAGTTCACAACATTGTTTCTTCCTTTACTAATCATGTTCTTTTGAAAAACAATTTTTAAAAGTCTTCTTTGTACTACAAATCTTATTATGTTGGAGCTATGTTGGTTGTAGCTGTAATTGAACATTCTGATGAGCTTTCATCCTTTAGGAATTACAGACTTTGGTGCATTCTAGTTATGAATTGAGGATGTGTATTAAATTAAGTGAAATGCCTTCATTCAACTACTCGTTGAGAATCATTCTGTCAGCTTTAATGTTATGAAAACAGGCAATTGAGAGTTCAAAGAGTAAAAAATTGTTTTATTTTCATTGAATTTCATGAGTAATTAAGTCATGGATGGATGTATTGTGCAGTGTTAATGAATACCGATGAAGGAAAAATACAATTAATATTGTTAGAATGAAGGAAACAGCCAGCTGAGACTGTAGGTAATGATAAAAGAAAGAAATGTAAATGTTGGAAATCAGAAATACGGCATCCTAAAGAAAAACATAAATTACCATTTTGGCTGATAAAGTTATTGTGCATTTCCAGCATTTTCTGTTTTTATTGCAGACTTAGTTTCAATCCACCTTGTTTCATAGTTAACCTGTCCCGCACAACAGGTCACGACAGAAGTAGCCATCACATCTTCTACCCCTTGGGTCTCTTTGCAATTGACCATTGAATGCTTCTAGTCTATACAAGCAGGACTGGTGTCAAAAACTGTCAAGGCAGCTTTAAATGTTTCATTTCAGTAGTTGTCTCAAAATGCACTCAAGCCAAAACATTGCACCTTTTCAACCGTCAAAAAGCATTACAGATGAATTAAAACAAATGGACTGACAAATGGAAGATAAGGAAGAACTGCAGGAATACCAGAAGAACAGGTGAAGGAGCATCTAATATAAATATCAAAATGTTATAGTAAATATTAAAAAAGAAATGGCATTAAAAGGTTAATGGAATTTAAGGTTGATAAGTCACCAGATCTGAAACAGTAAATTGTGCCAAAGGACTGGAGTGTGTGCTCAAAAAAAGGGTAAAGGAATAAGCCAGGTAATTAAAGACCAGCTAGCCTCACATAAGTAATAGGAAAACTGCTAGAGACCATAATAAGGGATAATATTAGTGCTCATTAGAAAAGTATGGGCTAATCAGGAAAAGTCAACATAAAATTGTAAAGTGCAAGTCATGCTTGACTAATTTAATCAAAATGTTTGTGGAAATGACTGAGCGTATAGACAAAGGGAATGTAGTGGATGTGGAGTTTCAAAAAGTACGTGATAAAGTGCCATGTAACAGACTTGTTCTGAAGATTAACATCCATGGTATTAATGGTAAAGTGGTGGTATGGATGAAAGTATGGCTGAAGGTTAGATAAGATAAAATCGTGTGCATTTTACATAAGATGCATAAGATGTTTCTCTCTTGTTCCCCCTTTACATAAATCATTTGGACATGGGCATAGTGGGAATATTGAAATCTGATGATGATATCAAATAGGTAGGCATGGCTAACTGTGAGGAAGGAAACTGCAGGAGGACATAGGTTGGAGGAGTGGGCAGAAAAGTGGCAAATACAGTTGAACACAGATAAATTTGAAGTAGAACATTTTGGGAAAAACGAGAATGAAAATATACATTAAGTGGTCAAGTTCTCAATTGCGTGGAACTGCAGAGACACTAACACAGAATTGCATGTGGAAAAAAAACCTAAAAAGGATGAATGAAATTCTGGGATTTATATAAAGGTGGATTGGATGTAAAAGCAAAACCGTGCTAATGAATCTGAATTAGACATTCGTTAGGTCACAATTGTAGAACTGTATACAGTTTTAAGTACCCCTCTATAGCAAAGATCATTGAAGTCATGTACAAGGTGCAATGTATATTCACTAAATGATAGCATGGATTTAAAAAATTGCATTTATATAGTGCCTTATCACACCTCTCAGAGAGATCCCAAAACACTTCACGTATAATGATTATATATGAATGGAAATGACTATTGTTATGTAGGCAAAAACAGCAGCCAATTTGCATTCATAAATGACCAGTTCATTTGATTTTCCTGGTGTTGATTGGGGGAAGAATATTGGCCAGGATACTGGAAGAACTCCCTACTCTTCTTAAAATAGTGCCATTGGATATTTAATGTCTGCTTGAACCATTGGAACAGGCAGACAGGGCCTCAATTTAATGTCTCATCCAAAGGACAACATCTCCTATCATTTAGCACTCCCTCAAAACTGTACTAGAATACCTGTCAGATGAAACACTAAACTGAGACCCCATCTGTCTGTTTAGATGGATGTAAAAGATTCCATCACACTATTCAAAGAAGAGCAGAGAGTTCTCCTGCTGTCCTGGCCAACATGCATTCCCTTAATCATCACCACCAAAACACCAAACCAGATTAACTATTATTTTATGCTATTTTTTCGAACACTAAATTTATAAGCATCTTCTAATCCACAAGCTTCCCTTCCAAATAGCAATTAAACTGTGATTAACCTCAGGATGTGCTTCCTTGTGACAATTAGGCTCTGTTGGCCTTAAAGGGAAAGGGCAGATTAAGACAGCTCCACCTTAGCAGCAGAATATGGTAGTGTGTGTTACATGGTAGAGTGATCACGTCATTATAAAACAGCGTATCATGGACTTGCCATGAGTAACCCCATGGGAGCCCCAGTAGTACATTACCATTTTACAGAGGTAAAGCACTTCTCTGTATATTACAATGTTGTTGTTAACTTGTTTGTGTCCCATTATGATAAACATCATACAGTATGAATGTTTAATTACTGACTTCATGAGAAGAGGTAGCTTTGTTGTGTCAGTGTTGGCCGAGGCTCAGTGGTAGCACTCTCACCTCTGAGTCAGAAGATTGTGATTCAAGCCCCACTCCAGTGACTTGAACACAAAAATCTAGGCTGACACTCCAGTGCAGTGTTAAGGGAGTGCTGCACTCTCGGAGATGCCATCTTTCAGATAAGACGTTAAACCAAGGCCCCGTCTGCCCTGGACGTAAAAGAGCCCATGGCACTGTTTTGAAGAAGAGCAGGGGCGTTCTCCCCGGTGTCCTGGCCAATATTTAGCCCTCAACCAACACCTAAAAACTGATTACCCGGTCATTATCTCATTGCTGTATGTGGGATTTTGCTGTGTGCAAATCGACTGCTGAGTTTCCTACATTACAACAGTGACTACATTTCAATAAGTACTTCATTGGTTGTAAAGCACTTTGGAACATCCTGAGGTTGTGAAAGGTGCTATATAAATGCAAGACTTTCTTTTTTTCTTTTTGATAACATTGCTAATGAAACATAAAATGTGTTCAGTTTTTGTACAATCAATTAAAATCTCAGGAGAACTTTCATGTGGAAGATGGTGGATTACAGTAGAGGCACAAGACAGCATCCATGCTGATGTCTCAGACTTGAGCTTCATAAAAAAACAAGATTCTATTTGTTGCACCAGTTAGTTCAAATGCAGCCAAGAGATGCTCATCGAGCCTTCACTAAAAAGAAATGAAAAACATTGTTATAGTTTCTGGTTGACATGCTTATTTTGTCTCAGCAACTAAACAAAAGATCTCTGTACAGGGTGAATGTATAATGAGCCACAGTTTAGTTGTAAATACGTTTTCAATGTTTCCATTCCACTACAGTACAAAGGGGAGTATCCTAATTCAGGTCAGCTCAGCACAACATCCCAATTCAATGAATAAAATCATTTTTTGTCAACGGTCGTCCCTTAAGCATATCTTTCCATGGGAAGTAGGCTCTTCAGATAGGTTAGATGTTTAATATGATGTATATTATTCACTGCTGCCTTCTTCAAACTTGATGAGAGATCTTTGCTATCTTTTAAAATCATTTTGTTTGATTTATTTGTTGTTTTCAAACCAAATTATCAGCTTAACAGGACCCTATTGTTAATAAACTAATGAATTGTATTCTGTTAAGGTATCTCGAGTAACTAAAGATTCACCACATCATATTAAAGTTGAAAAATATTTTTATATATTTCAGTATATATTTTAGTGTTATACGTTACAATTGCTGAAAAATATGTGATTCTTAGTTCATCAAAACAAGTTGTTAAAGATTATAAAGCAATTTGTATTCTTCCAAATGAATGCAGCTGTTAGCTGTGAACGGAATTTCTGGCTAATATTATGCAAATAGTATCCCTGCTTAATAACAAAGATTACACAACAAATCCCAGGCTGCCAGTTTGCCTTAAGACATTTCAATTGAGAATCAGCTATTCTCAGTTAAAATGTGAATAAGCATGTTTTTGCAGGAATCCGTATAATGATCTTTGTTAACTAGGAAAGACAAGGTGAATATAATGGATACTGGCATTTTCCTGAGCTTCCTTCTCATTCCACCACTGACCATTGGCTCATGTCCCATTTTACACTCTGTGTCCTGGGTTACGGGCTTTTCTTTCCCCACCCGGCTGACTCCACTACCCCTACTTAAAATTGGCAACCAAGATCAAAATTGTCAAAAACCATAAGCTTCTCCAGAGGAGTAGCTGATCCTTTTTGACACATGTGCACATGAAATAATGTAATTCAACAACACTTTTGTACATCTCAGTTATTATTCTCATGCTGAATATTTGTCATAAACTTTTCTTATTGGGAAGTAAAGTAGCTTGAACTAAATACTTCTGCTCAGTTGAAATTACTTTTAGCAGGAATTCACCCTTCTGTTCTTGACAACTGGCCCAAACTTTGATATCAAGGAAAGAATCTTCTGGTTAGCAGGGTCCTATTTTGGGCTGTGAGGTATAAAGGCATTTGAGATAGTTTTGAAGCAGTAACCATAAAGAATGCCTCCCAATCCGCTAACGTCCCATTTTTAGATCCACTGAATATTAGCTTTCTGCCAGCGAAAAGTAAGACCATCCAGTTGTATGTCAGTTGAAATTATTGAACAGTGAAAATGAGCCACTTGATTTTATTAAGCTGGTGGCAGTCAAGGATGAGAAATGGTGGCACAAATAAAACACAGCCAGCCTCTGAGATGGAATGGCTTTTATTAGTTAAGCAGTATAAAAACGCTACAGGATACATTTTTGAAATGCTACAGGATACATTTTTGAAATGCTACAGGATACATTTTTGACCCAGTGGAGGGTCATTGAAGGGCATCAACCACCATTCTGAAAAAAGTTAGTTTCAAAAATTGCCCAGATCTGTAGAAAAAAAATGGCCTCCTATGTTTGACACAAAGTAAAACTACACACAGTTGAGAATGTACAGTTCCTGCAGAGGAAAGCTAAATGCCATCTAAAATATAACTGTCAAGACCTGAGAAACCTAATGCTCAACTGTTTCAAATTTGGAGCGAGGAAGATCCTTTGATTTTGCAGCTCAGTTTCACAGTAATATTAATAGAGGTTTGGAAGCAGGCCTGACAATCCACCTGCTTGGTCAGCAGTGACATGTGGCAGGGAGACCTAAGAGTGGACAAAGGCAGAAAACAGGGAATCCACGTACAAGGATAAAAAAACAATAATCCAATCTCGGGGTTCAGATATGAGATAAAGCAGGCTAATGTGATGTTGGAGTAAGCCTCTGGCTTAGTGGTAGCAATCCCACTTATGAGTCAGAAGGTGATGGGTTTGATCCCACTCCAGAAAGCCCTGGTGAGTGAAGCCTAGAACGTGGTCTCTAAATACTGGGTTAACATCCAGTGGGATACTTGCATCCAGATGGAGTGACCATAGATTTAATGGTAGTATACCCGTCTCTGGGCCAGAAGGGTTGGGTTTGGGCCCCACTCCAGACAACCCCAGCAAGTGGAGACCAGAACATCGGCTCTGAATACTGATTGACGTCCAGCAGGGTGTGGGTGGTTCTCCCCTTGTAACAGATAGGTGGGGTTCTTTAGCCTTGGTTGCAACCCACCTAGGGGAAGGTACTCCAAAGATAAAAACTGTGAGATAGGCAATGGGAAACCATATCAGCTACTCTTCCCTAGTAAGTGACTCAACATTCTCAATATTTGAGACATGAGTTAGAACCTGCTTGAGGGCAGAACAGAATGGACAGATGGAATGTGATGTCCATATTCAAAAAAGGGCAACAAACTATACAGGCAACTACAGAAACATTAGTGTTACTTCAATCTTGTGTAAAATAATGGACTCAGTGATCACTGGGTCAATGATAGAAATCCCGCAAAACTTGACGATTATGGGGCTAGAATTCTGATCTGACCCCAGGATCATCTCCGGCCTAAGTCCCGTGGCGGGTTGGGGGGGTGGGTAGGGGTTGATGGGGTGGAACCTGGTTCTGTCGGAATTCTATTCCATTCAGAAGAGGCCAAATTTCTGCTTGGAGGATCTGTGGGTGGATATTCCAACGGCCCCTCAATATTAAGAGGGTGTGGCTAGGGAGCTCCTGAGCTGTCCCAGAAATTATGCCCAGTCCACCTCCTGATGGGCCCAATGGAATCTATGCTTGCTCGGAGCTGGTATCGGTTTCGTTATGAACCTTCTAAAGATCCCAGAATGCAGAGAGGAGCAGGCAATTGATCCCAAAGGCCTTTGGGAGCTGCAAAGTTGGGCAACTCTGTGTCTGGGCCTCCTGCACTCTATTGGAATGGCATGGTGCTGGTCCAACGTTCTAAGCCTCCATTGGGGTGGGCACTGCTGATGGACCCTTACAGCGACTAGTGGCCCACCCCAAGTACATTAATAAGAACATAAGAAATAGGAGCAGGAGTAGGCCAATCGGCCCTTCGAGCCTGCTCCGCCATTTAATAAGATCATGGCTGATCTGATCCTAACCTCAAATCTAAATTCATGTCCAATTTCCTGCCCGCTCCCCGTAACCCCTAATTCCCTTTACTTCTAGGAAACTGTCTATTTCTGCTTTGAATTTATTCAATGACGTAGCTTCCACAGCTTCCTGGGGCAGCAAATTCCACAGACCTACTACCCTCTGAGTGAAGAAGTTTCCCCTCATCTCAGTTTTGAAGGAGCAGCCCCTTATTCTAAGATTATGCCCCCTAGTTCTAGTTTCACCCATCCTTGGGAACATCCTCACCGCATCCACCCGATCAAGCCCCTTCACAATCTTATATGTTTCAATAAGATCGCCTCTCATTCTTCTGAACTCCAATGAGTAGAGTCCCAATCTACTCAACCTCTCCTCATATGTCCGCCCCCTCATCCCCGGGATTAACTGAGTGAACCTTCTTTGTACTGCCTCGAGAGCAAGTATGTCTTTTCTTAAGTATGGAGACCAAAACTGTATGCAGTATTCCAGGTGCGGTCTCACCAATACCTTATATAACTGCAGCAATACCTCCCTATTTTTATATTTTATCCCCCTAGCAATAAACGCCAACATTCCGTTGGCCTTCTTGATCACCTGCTGCACCTGCATACTAACTTTTTGATTTTCTTGCACTAGGACCCCCAGATCCCTTTGTACTGCAGTACTTTCCAGTCTCTTGCCATCAAGATAATAACTTGCTCTCTGATTTTTCCTGCTAAAGTGCATAACCTCACATTTTCCAATATTGTATTGCATCTGCCAAATCTCCGCCCACTCACCCAGCCTGT
Source organism: Heptranchias perlo (assembly GCF_035084215.1). Classification (NCBI taxonomy): domain Eukaryota; kingdom Metazoa; phylum Chordata; class Chondrichthyes; order Hexanchiformes; family Hexanchidae; genus Heptranchias; species Heptranchias perlo. The sequence continues at coordinate 78,660,497 of NC_090328.1, forward strand.
CTATATCCCCCTGCAGGTTTTTTATGTCCTCCTCACTCTCTACTTTCCCTCCCATCTTTGTATCATCTTCAAACTTTGATATGTTACACTCGGTCCCCTCCTCCAAATCGTTAATATAGATTGTAAAGAGTTGGGGACCCAGCACCAACCCCTGCGGAACACCACTGGCTACTGGTTGCCAGTCCGAGAATGACCCAGTACCTGCAATTTGGGAAAGGGTCTACAGTGGACTCCATGGGTGTCCAGGAATTCCACACTGTCACACTTCCACTGGCAGAGATGGATGGTTGCAACCACCTGGATGGAAGCTGGACACCATCCAGGGCAGAACAGTTTGCTTGATTGGTGCACAGCCACTGAATTCAATAATCACCTCTCCACCACTGGTGCACTATGGCTGCTGTATGTACAATCAACAGGATGCACTGCAGAAACTCACTCAGGTTACTTCAACAGCACCTCCCTCCATGTAACTTCTATCACTGAGAAGGACAAGTGCATGAATGTGGTGGGAACACCATCACCTCCATGTTCTCCTCCAAGTCACACACTATCCTGACTTGGACATACATCACCTTCATCGTCACTGGGTCAAATATTCTGGAATTCCCTACCTAACACTATCATTGGAGCACCATCACCACAAAGAACTGCAGCAGTTTGAGGGGAAGGTCCACCACAACCTTCTCAAGGCAACTAGGGATGGACAATAAATGCAACCTTACCAGCATTGCCCATATTCCAAAAACAAATATTTTAAAAATTGCGAGAATAGGAGAAGGGACCATAGGTTCAAACTAGTAAAAAGCAAATTTACGATAGACACCAGGAAATACTTCACAAAAAGATTGTTCAAATCATGGAATGGTCTCCTGGATAGAGTAGTAGAGGTAAAACCCCTGAAATCACTTAAGAACTAAGTGCATGTTGCAATGCGGAGACTTTAGGGTCATTTTGGATGGATAAAATAAGATGGGCTGAATGGCCTCCCTCTCTGCAACTGTCTTGAGATCTTGTGTTACTACATGAGAAGAAAGCTCTCTATATATGATGTTATCTGATCCTCTTGTCTGAATTGCATTGTTATAATTTACTGGGATTTACACAGTCACATTTAAGATAATAGAAAAGTCTAATTCTATAAATATTCAAACAGCATGCACAATACATCTTTGAAGGAATAAAGTATATTTCCATAATTTCTGTACAATTTATTTTGCTATATCACCACCATAACTTTGAGACTGCTGTGGCTATTTTAATTGAGACGTTCACATATACCAGTGAAACCAATCAATACACAACTCTGTAATGTCATGTCTAGCATGAAAAATGAAGGGAAGTTGATGGGAAGCAAGTAATTATTTCAGCAATTATTGAACAATGTTTAATTATGGTTCATAAATAATGTTGATTATAATATAAAGCAGGTAGCCAATAGCCCCGTTGCCTGGTATCACAGTACAAATAAATAACCTCATACTTCCTTTTCATCAGTTACATGTTAATCAGGTATCACATATCACACATCCTAGTAATGTACACTCTCTGATGTCCCTCTATAATAAACTAAGGCAGCTTTACCACTGGGCCTCCAGGAACTTTAAACCTGAACCATTAAGATTAAGGGACTGAAAATCTACAGTTATGCTGGGATCACACTTGCCAATGCCCTCCAGTGCTGCCCCTGGTGGAGTTTACGGAGTCAGTGGGAGAGCCTCTCATTTGCATGGGGCTGGTGGGTGCCCGGACCACTACAGGCATCTCTCAGGCACCTTCCTGCCCCATGCTGCTGCAAATTTCAGTGTCAGGCCAACCCCTGGAAACCCCATTCTGTCCTCCTTTCAGCCACTACTAATATACTTTTAAAAAATCTCCATCTTCCACTTCCCTGGCCTGAACTGGACTTCCCCTCGGTGGGGCCCACTTCGGTCCATTTGGATGCTAACGTGCCTCATTTGACGCCAAGCTCCTTAAGGAGCAGGGAAGCGAGAAATTCCGTTCTTACAAGGCCGAACAAGAATTCCCAAATAAGGTTTGGACCGGACGTATCTGGGCCCTGATCTTTTATCCAGCAATTCTGCTGGACTTATAGTGCAAGTCCAGTGGCATGGCTGAGGATTTTCGATCCCTGAATCACTATATAACATGATTCATCACAATGCTACTCATACTGCAAGAACAAATTAACATGCATTTTTTAAGGTTGCATGTTTACAATTCTCTGATAGTGCTGATTCTTGCTGGGATTTCAATTCTACGGTACCTCTCCCAAATGGCCCTCTATGTTTTCTGAGCCTAGAAAGTGAATGTCAGTGGTTTCTGAGCCTAGAAAGTGAATGTCAGTAGTTTATTTGATCATGAAGGTCATTACAGCCAAACTCGATTCTGTCTTCACCTGACATCCACACACGTCCGCACGCCACACACACAGAACGGGAATCACTGGATACCAATTAGGAACAGGAACCTGGTCTGATTTTTCCCTTAAGCACAGGGGTGCTGAGGCCAACTGTAGTGCCGTGGCTGAGATTAAGTAACTCAACATGGACGGGAAATTAAATCTGTGACCTTCTAATCTGTACAGTTGAGTACCATACCAAATGGTGCATTTCCACACAAGTCTATCAGGGGAGTTCTAAGTACTTTGCCTCTAGAAGCTTCCTCTCTGTGATGTGCCTATCAATGTACAATGTTTTCTTAGTGAGATCGATTTCTTTCAAAAACTAACATTTTGGGAAACAGCATAATGAGTAATTTGGGACATGACATGTGGTAACTGTAGCATACTTGGGAGGAACAGATGACTTTGGACCTATGGTCACCAAAGCTCTCCACCACTGGGGTTTTCTTTGCTTCATGTCTGGGTCTGTTGTAGACTAATTGATAGAGATTGAATCCTATGATTAGTCAACAACTCCATTATCATTGTATCATGCAACTACCAAGGATGGCAGAAGGTGAACTAGATGGACCTTGGTCTTTTTTCGGCTAGTAATTTCTATGTTCCTATGTTCCTATGTTGGGTCTTGAAGCATTGTTACAGGGAGAATCTAGTGTACAATTTTCAAAATAACAGGCTGGGAGGAAGGGCTAAAGAGGCTGCAACTCAAAATATTAAACAAAGGAATCTGTAGTGAGATTTCTCTCTGAGATTGCGAGCATTTTTGGGTAGTCCTGGAGTGCAAAACGTAAGAAAATGAGATGGGGAGGCCTACCGCCAAATCCTCACTCCAAACAACTGCAATCAAGATTTTCCTCTGCACCCACTGGGGGTGGAACACAACAGTTGCTGCTTGCTTGCCTCACCGCATAAAAATGACAGCATGAGGACGTGGTTTATCCCAGTGGCTTATTTGCCTCTCCTTTGCCTCTGGCTTCTGAAAGGAACATCTCGGTGGAAGAGGTACTGAGGCTGCTTGTGCAGAGCTGAAGGCCCCAAGGATCACAAAGGTAGCTGCAGGTAAGTTTTTTTTAAAATGTTTTTTAAGTTACCATGCGCCTATTATCAGGCGTAGACAGCATGATCCGCTATTAACCCGCGCACGATGGCCCCTACACAGGCAGCACATGAATTTCGAGCTGTCTGCTGCTTATCGTGATATCTCTGTGCAGCCAGCACTACCCGCACGGCTGAGAGGTCACATGGAGAATGAGGAAGCCGGAAATGGGGCGTGCTCGGCGCACATCATCGGCAGCCTGCACCTCTTAAAGGTGCAGGTGTACATTTTAAATAGGACTTGCATAGTCCACTCAGAGGAGTGAAAAAAGGCGGGACCAGAGCGAGAGAGGGCCCCACGCTTCTCCGATGATGCACTGGAGGCCCTGGTGGAGGGAGTGGATGAAAGGAGGGCCAATATGTACCCGCAGGGTGGCAGGAGACCCTCCAGACTCCAGCTCCGCAGGCATTGGCAATTTGTGGCCCAGGAAGTGAACGCCAGGAGCATCGCACCACGCACGTGGGTGCAGTGCCAAAAGAAGTTCAACGATTTGCCACGAGTGGTCAAGGTGGGTGAATGCAAGTGTCAAGTGGCACATCCTACTAACTGCACCACTGCTCCACGCATCACACATCCCATCACCCACCCACCAACAAACACTATTCATCCATAAGAAATACTGCACTCAGCATGTTGTATCTTACCCTCACATAGTACCACACTTGCAGGCCACACAACCACCACTTACAGCTCACATACACTGGCAGCTATTCTACCATGACAGGCACATCACCCAGACACCTTGCAGGATACTCACTGACACACTGTCCTCTGTCTTGCAGGAGAAGGTGGCGCATAACAGCCAGCATCAGGAGAGACCTGAAGGAGGACAGGCACGCCTACACGTCCTCACCCCCTTGGAGGAGACAGATCATTGGGCGGGCCGTCTCAGCACCCATGACCACATGCCGTGCTGGAGGACCTGATGAAGGGAGTCTCTACATATCTAATGCTCCTTCTCGTTTCCCACACCTCCCTCCTCCCATAATCTTTTCTGACTCAAGTGCTGCAGATACTGTCGGCACGCACATCTTACTTACTCCTCTCCCCGCTCCACAACTCAACCCGTTTCCCTTTGTCATTGCAGATACCCAAGAACACGTGGCGGCACCGTCCGAGGAGGAGGAGGAGGAGGGGGACACTGAAGACATACCGTCACTTGAACTGACGCTCGCATCCACCAGCTCAGAGACCGACACTGCGCGTCCTTTAGAGGCTAGGTTAGAGGAGGGATCTGCACGTGTTGAGACACCGAGCACAAGTGCGCAGGAGCCAGGGGGAATGGATACTATAGGTGCCAGCTCGCCGGAGAGCGAAGTAGCTCACTAATTGTGCTGCAGAGGAGTCAGATGAGGAGTTTGATGGGCCAGGCTACAGAAGACGGCTGATGGGCGTATACCACCAAATGCTTGGGGCACTGGAAAGCCTGCCAGAAAGCCTGTGCACAACGACAAGGGGCATGGAGGAGTCCAGCTCCAACTTGGCACAGGGCTTTGTGCAGAGCTCGGAGCCCATCCTTTCCAACATGGAACGGGTGGTCACCTCCATCAGCACACCTGTGGAACCCACCATGATGCAGCGTCTGATGACTGATGTCGCGGCTTCCATTGCAGCACAAACCAATGTGATCGCAAAGGTCTGCAAGCTACGGTTGCTGCTCAGACTGCTGCAATGGAAGCTCAGACTGCTGCTATCGTGGCTCTGGGGACCACTGTGGAATGGGGCTTCCAGGGCATCGTGGCACTCCAGCAATCGGTTCTCCAGCTGATCACCAGGATTGCTGAGGCGCTGCCCTAGGAGAGTGGCAGTGGCACCATGGCAGTCGGACCTTCTGTCCTCTCACAGGATGACAGTATTCCTGCTCCCACGCCTGCCACTCCGCCAGTGCCCTTGTTGCCTATCAGCCAGGCCAGGCTGCTGCAGCCCATGCTGAGATGATGCAGTCTGAAGCCGGGCCCTTCCGGCCCAGAGCTGCTCGAGGTCGTCCTCCAAGACTATCTGCACACACCGCCATTGAAGGCCTCCCACCACCCATGCTCCAGCCATTGGGGAAGCACCTTGTTGGAGCACTAGGATAGGTAAAGGCACACGGACAACAGGCACTAAGGGAAAGCACAAGGGTGAATAGTTCTGTTCTGTTTCCATAATTTTATTTGTTAATTGATAAATGTGACTTTGAATTTGAATTTGGTGGTGGTTTTTATTTGTGCGATGAGCTGAGGGGGAAACCAATGTGTAATCAGATGGAGGGTGATTTGATTGACTTGTGGGAGCAGACAGGTGGGGAGAGTATGACTGTTGCTGAGTTGAGGGATGTAGTTGACATTACTGATAGCGGGTACGGATCAGGCGAGCACGCAGAGCCCTAGCAGACAAGGCGTGTATTTTTTTAATATTCGTTCATGGGATGTGGGTGTCGCTGGCAAGGCCAGCATTTATTATCCATCCCTAATTGCCATTGAGAAGGTGGTGATGAGCCGCCTTCTTGAACCGCTGCAGTCCTTGAAGTGAAGGTTCTCCCACAGTGCTGTTAGGTAGTGAGTTCCAGGATTTTGACCCAGCGACGATGAAGGAACTGCGATATATTTCCAAGTCAGGATGGTGTGTGACTTAGAGGGGAACATGCAGGTGGTGGTGTTCCCATGTGCCTGCTGCCCTTGTCCTTCTAGGTGATAGAGGTCGCGGGTTTGGGAGGTGCTGTCGAAGAAGCCTTGGCGAGTTGCTGCAGTGCATCCTATAGATGGTACACACTGCAGCCATGGTGCGCCGGTGGTGAAGGGAGTGAATGTTTCAGGTGGTGGATGGGGTGCCAATCAAGCGGGCTGCTTTGTCCTGGATGGTGTCGAGGTTCTTGAGTGTTGTTGGAGCTGCACTCATCCAGACAAGTGGAGAGTATTCCATCACACTCCTGACTTGTGCCTTGTAGATGGTGGAAAGGCTTTGGGGAGTCAGGAGGTGAGTCACTTGCCGCAGAATATCCAGCCTCTGACCCGCTCTTGTAGCCACAGTATTTATATGGCTGGTCCAGTTAGGTTTCTGGTCAATGGTGGCTTCCAGGATGTTGATGGTGGGGGATTCGGCGATAGTAATGCCGTTGAATGTCAAGGGGAGGTGGTTAGACTCTCTCCTATTGGAGATGGTGATTGCCTGGCACTTGTCTGGCACGAATGTTACTTGCCACTTATCAGCCCAAGTCTGGATGTTGTCCAGGTCTTGCTGCATGCGGGGCATGGACTGCTTCATCATCTGAGGGATTGCGAATGGAACTGAACACTGTGCAATCGTCAGCGAACATCCCCATTTCTGACCTTATGATGGAGGGAAGGTCATTGATGAAGCAGCTGAAGGTGGTGGGGCCTAGGACACTGCCCTGAGAAACTCCTGCGGCAATGTATTCCCTGTTGCACCCTTGCATCTTCCTCCACTTCCTCCTCTGGCTCCTCCCCCTCCTCCTCCTCAGCCTCTTCCTCCTCCTCTTCAGCCTCTTCCCCCTCCTCCTCCACCTCTGGCTCAGGGTCTCCTCCAATCATTGGTGGCAAGGGCTGGTCCCTCATGATGGTGAGGTTGTGCAGCATGCAGCATACCACCATAAATCTGCCCACCCACTCAGCGGAGTACAGCAGGGCTCCTCCAGACCGGTCCTGGCAGCGGAAGCGTTGTTCCAGGAGGCCTATGGTGTGCTCCACAATGTTGCGAGTGGCAGCATGGCTCTCATTATAGGCCCACTGTGCACGTATGCATGGGTTTCTGACCGTGAGCCACAGCGTGAGGGCATAGCCCTTGTCGCCCAGTAGCCAGCCTTTGACTTGCCGAGCCAGGTGAAAGATAGCTGACAATTTGGACTGCTGCATAATGAAGGCGTTGTAACTGCTCCCAGGGTAGCGGGCATCGACCTCCATGATTCGATGCGTATGGTCGCACACCAGCTGATGTTCAGGGAGTGGAAGCCCTTTCGGTTGACAAAGACGGCCGAGTTGATATGCCGAGTTGATGTGCGTGCAGTCAATGGCACGCTGCACCATAGGGAAGCTAGCAATGCGAGCGAAACCCCGTGCCCACTCGTTCTACTTGTCTCTGTCAAGTGGGAAGGTGGTGAACCTGCTCCTCATCTCGTGCAGTATATCTGTGACCTCCCTTATGCAGCAGTGCACTGCATACTGCGAGGTGTTGCACATGTCCCCAGCAGAGGCCTGAAATGATTCTGAGCCGTAGAAGTTCAGCGCCACAGTTATCTTCACAGCGACAGGCAATGCTGTCCTTGCCCTCTGTGAGGCTGCAATTGTGGCTGCACCTGTTGACAGATCTCCATCACAACTTCCTTGGTGAACCTCGGGCTTTGGATGCAATCCTCCTGGGTCATATTGAGGTAAGAGAATTGGTCCCGGAAGACCCTCACTGGATATGGCCTCCTGCTCAGTGCCCTGCGTCTCCTCCTCCTCCCTCTCCTCGCAGCTTGACCTGGTGTGCGTGGTCTCCCTTCATGCTCTCAGTCATGCTCAATGCCCAGTGGGAGCCCTAGCAGACCGCCCATGGTTGCTAGGAATGTTGTTCAACCACGGTTGTAACTTTCCGAACCTTAAGGCAATACCTGCCAAACCACTCTCAAGTGTACTGTAGCAACTCTCAGTAAGTATAGGGAGCTTCAAAAAACACTTCCTATTCCACCAGCAGCCAGAAGCAATAATCCAGCAACTAACCAGCAACATGTGTATGGTCCCTTTAAATAGTGCTGGTGGCGGGTCCTCCAGGCACTCTAAGACATGTTCAGGTGTGCTTGGTTAAGACTGTGCATTGAGTTGAGCGTTAAGGTCCAAAATGGTGTCTATCACTTTATTCAGCATTGCACACTGATTGTACGCATTTTCTCCCTACTTAACATGCTGCCGGCATATACATTAATACCTAGTCCAAGATGGTGTCCAGCGCACGTCTCGCTGAAAACGTGCATGTGCAGCCAAGACGCCATCTTGACACTTCAGGAGGCCGCGTAGCGCTGTGACGACGGGCACTAGGCAGCCGAATTTCTAGCCCTATAACTTTTTAAAATTAAATTTATTATTTTTTAATTATATTTTTAAAGGACCGCTGAAGGCCGAAGAAGCCTATAGGTAAGTTTTTTAACTTACTTTCACGTGGAACCAGAGGGAGCAGTATAGCTCCTGCCTCCACATTAGTACCGCAGCAACTGCCAGCCCGTGCTTGCCCCCTCCTGATTGCCTCTCCCGAACTCACCTGTGGGCCTTGGCCAGTGTCCGAGCTAGTTGAAATTCGAAGGGCCCAGAATGGCGAGCTGTGCCGAGGGGCCCGCAGCTTGCCATGATCATGATTATATTATTATCCTAAGTTTGTCCCTCTGACCTCTCCATCCTGGTGCACCTTGGCTGTGCGCTGCACGTATCACGCCCAGTTTTGGGCGGTAATGAATTTAAGCCCCTATGTGTCTTGTTGCAACTGACGACCTCTTCCCTAAAAACCAAACAATGAGGAGACATACCTCGGAACACTGGACTTCATATCACAAAGTGGTGCTTGACTGTGTTGTGGTTTGATGAGACTCTTGATACCAAGATGGTCTTTGCCTCAGGGAGGACTTTTCAGCAGGTTGTGTCAGCACTGCAGGTTCATGAGAAGACTGGTTCTGTATCCTGACACCAACACTAACAGACCCCTGAGGGGAGTAGCTGTAAAAGTAATATGAGCTGTCATCAGGTGAGAGGATGGCATCATGGTGGCAGATTCTAGGCATCCCACCACTTGTGTTGGGTCTCAGATCCAAATGCCCACTGATTAGCGGGAGGGCAGGCCTGATGATGCGAGTTCGATGCTGCAGACCCTAAGAAATAGAACCACAAAGCTCTTGGAAGCTGGCTTCCATCGTTCTCTCCAAATTGTCCCTCAAGGCCTGAAGCACTGGCTGACCTGAGGCCTCTGTATCACAGGGGGTGGATGCAGATGTTCACGGTGCCACTACCTGTCCCAGGTGGAGCTGCATCGTGTCAAATCTTTCTGGGACATTGAAACTGAAGCCCATTGTCCCAATATCATGGATATACAAAAATAAAAATGACAATTGTGGATTAGGGAAGAAACCAAACAAAAGCTAGAAAAAAGATTCAGAAATAGCCTCAAATACAGCTAGAAATCATACTACAGGATTTTTAAAGGCTTTTCAATAAACAGCATACCGTAGTAGCCCTGAGAACCTATTTTATATGGGTGAGTAGATGGCTAAGTCCTATACCAATATAAACTCTGGGAAATTACATGGACATCGAAATGATATAATCGGAGTCTAATTTTAATATTATTGACTGCAGCCTGGTGAGTGCTTCTGGCGACAAAACCCATTGGGAAAATTGGATGTGCCAATAAACGCTCAGATCTGTCATAATGGATCTCCTCCCATCTTTCAGATTGGCTACACCCATTAATTGAGTGTAACCAATTAGAAAATTTATCCTTACTAGTCATTTGCTATATATACTTCTTAATATCAGTTTAGAAAGCCTGTCATTGAACTGTGTATTTGTCCTTTCTGTTGGCACTTCTTGTCTACAAAACTTTATCTATCTCAATTTTGTCACACTTTTGTCAACTTTTTTCATTATAAGTCCCTATGTCTACATTTATAATGGAAACTACCTATATAAACTTGTCGTGTTGTAATTACACCCCCATCCAGTGGTGGTGCTGTAGCACCTTAACTTTTGCATTTCTTAGCTCCTTGGTTTACGCTGGAGAGAACTTTCTATGCTTCAACAGACTCTATTTCTCTGCTTTCCAAACTGCCATAACATTTGCTAACTCACTATAAGGAATAATATAATAATGACAGAATGTATGACTTCAAAATGGAGGCTGGATTATGTCTATATGTCTGGTCTAATTATCCCCACCCACTAATCCCGCATCGCATTAAGATTAAGCTTGGTCTTGACTCAACGTGTGCAATTCCACAGGAGTTTGAATGCATGAGAAATGTATGAAAAAATACTCCACAAATCACTCTTTAGTAGTCTCCTTTACAGATCACATACTTTAGAAGTGATCACCTCAGTATACTTTTCTCTCTCACTTTTTCTTTTTCTTTCCCCCTCTCTTCCTTTCTCTAACTTTCATACAATAATTGCTATAAATGTAAAACAAAATTGACAAGAATGTAGAAAAGCTAAACATTCCTTCTAAAGGTCATATTATACAAACAATATATAACCTGCATGGGGAAATTTGCTCTCGATTGCACTGTGTGACGTGACCTCTGGTGCATGTCAACAATCTGTGCTGATGCAGAGAAACTAATGCTGGTTATAATTAAAGAAAAGAAGCCTGGTATATTTTTCAGCTTTATAAACCATGCAAAATGTTGTAGACTTTAATATGTCATATTTGGCAGGAGATGAATTAGTTTTGGCTCCTTCTACCCAATGACTCATGGGAGAATTCTTTTCTACTGGTAAAAACAGATGTATCATTTCCTGTTCTCTGGGTGATGATAGCACTGTCACATGCCTATAAAGTCAAAGAATTTGCCAGTTAATGTTATTTGTTTAATGCTTCCCATTCACAACTTGGGAGAGCAGTCAGTAGAGCAAAGCTGAACCAAGAAAATTTCACCAGACTGAGATGGAACTGAAGCTTGTCTTTAAAATCTTGTGGCCAAAAATCTATGGCCCTACTGGCATGCTCCACCATAACTTCAGGGGATATGTGCCGAAAGGGCAGAAAGTTAGGTTGGGACCTCACTTGACATCCATGCATACACTCTTCCAGTAATTTGATAAAGGAACCATCAACACAGGGATCAAATGCCTCTGAGATTTATCACAAAATAATGTTTCCAAATATTAACTATCTTAATAAGTATTTAGTTTCTTGAAAGGTGACATCATTATTTGAGATTTATTCAGTCTGCAGCACATTTTTCACAGAATAAGTACAGACTGGAAAATGGAACAGGGTATTAATACATCAAGAGATTTAGATGCAAACACAAACCAAAAAAGGGTTGGCTGATTGGTCCATTGTCTGAGCTCCACAGTATGTTAATATCTTCATCTAGGCATTCTAATATCTACAGCTGGAGTTCATGGACCGCAAATTATTTTGCTGGCATTGGTCAGGAGCCTTGTCCCTGTAACTGGCATTAGCGTACAAATTTCATTACGATAGCCTGGAAGTGATGTCACTGGGGGGCGTGCACATCCACTTCCTCTGTTTTGATTGGCAGGCCACCCATATAAACTGTGAATTGTGGAAAGTTTACTTTTTCACTAGGCATGCACATTGGCCACTTCTCAGAAGAACTGGGAGCTCTTTGATCCGATCATTCCATGTAGCATAATGGGTGTCCCATTTGTAATTCAATTCTACATGTGAGACTTGGAGGAATCAGAGGAGGCAGATAAAGAAGAACACTTGAATGGCAGAGAAATGAGGCTTCAGTGCAGGAGGAGGACACAAATGAATTACCTGGACCTCAGAGCAGTTGTGACTTTGGAGGCTATGGGGGAATTTTAACCCCCCACCCCCAACCCCCACGACGGGCGGGAGAGGGTCGGAGGTGGGTGTTAAATTGGCAAAAATCTGAAATGTGAACGTGCCTACTTCCCATTTAACCACGACGTGTCTAGGTGTGTGTGAATAACCCACTCTGGAGAGGTGGATCAGTGATTATAATATTTAAATGAGGGTCCTTTCATGAGATTTTGGCAGCGATTTAAAATTAACACCTCCTGCACGAGTTTCCCAAGGTTCGGGAAACTCGGCATTAAACGGAGGCGAGATTGAGTGGCACTTCATGGGGATGGTTATAGGTCAGGTGTCCCGATATGAATAAAGGATCAGTGCTCACAACTGCTTTCTCAGTTGCCTCTAGGAAATGGTTTGGTGAGCATAGTTGTTGTGAGAGTCTTACCTGTACAGTTTGAAGGTAGCAACAGGATGGGTGGTGCCATGTCTGCTTTAGATTGAACTTCGGACGAGGAAAATAATCAGCAGCAGCAAGGGTGTGCTGTGGAGGGAGCTGCAGGTGGACAACGGAGAAGGGAGCAACAGAGGGGGTTGAGTTTGCAGGAGGCACTACCCACCTAACAGGATCTACAGACAGAGGCTCAGCTTCCTTGACCTCTTGAAAGAGCAGTGCTTCCAAAGCTTGAGATTGTCACATCAGATGGCCACAGACATCTGCAGCCTCCTAGAAGAGCTGCTCCCTGCTGGACCTGGTGACCACACATTACTGGTGGCTGTGGAATTCAATACCGCCCTCAATTTTTTTGCCTTTGTTTCCTTCCAGGGCACTACATTTCGAGGGTCTCGCAGTCAGCTGCACGTAAATGCATACGGCAGGTGACTGATGGATTGTTTGCAATGGGCTGGGAGGTATGTAAACTTCCTCTGTGATGACAATAGCCAGAACGAGCAGGCACTCAGCTTCCCACGGGTACAGGATGCCATCGATTGCACACACATGGCAATCTGAGCAGCATCAGATCAACCAGGAGTATTAATCCCATCAATGTTCAGCTGGTGTGCAACCACAAGAAAAGGTTCATGCAGGTCTGAGCTGGATTCCCTGGGAGCTGCCACGATGCTTTCATACTGCCGCAGTCCAACATCCCCAACCTGTTCGTACTTGGAATCAGCCTTAAGGGGTGGCTGCTAGATGACAAAGGATACCCCCTTCAAACCTGGCTGATGACACCTCTGAGGAACTCCACCAATGAACACCAAGAGCACTACAATAGCCATATGACAATCAGATGTGTCATCGAACAAGCCATTGGCATGCTCAAGATGCACTTCAGGTGCCTGGACAGGTCAGTACTTGCCAGCGAGGGTTTCCAGGATAATCGTGGTACACTGCCTTCTGCACAACACTGTGCAGCAGGGAGGTCTACAGGTGAAAGAGGAACAAGCCGCTCAGCACTCTTCATCTAATGAGGATTCCAAGGGAGAGGAGGAGGAGGAAGAGGAGGAAAATGAAGATGGGGCACCCAATGCCAGACCAGCCACTCACATTGCTGCTTGGGATGCCAGAGATGCCCTAATAGCTCGAAGGTTCAGTTAGTCACTCACACTGGACCAAATTAACTATCACATCCCACGCCCCCTCCCACTGACACAAAGCAGTCCTGTAACCAACCATCCACCCACTGTACATGCACCAGTTGGTCTCAGTCAATTCATGTCCTCACATTCATCACCAAGCAACTGAAAACCCGAGTTGCCACTCGGTAGGCAAGAATGGTGAACACAGGAAAGTGGTGCAAATTAATACATTTTATGTGAATAAATAAATTAAACTTACTAACAGGCTGTTCAGATCCCTGCTCTGGCTTCTGAGATGCTCGGGGCCGACGACCTCTAGGTGTTGGAGCCTGTGAGGGCCCCACCGAAGACTGCTCCACTGGCACCTGTGCAGGGGCAGACTGGGCCACTAAGAGAGGAGGCAGCATGTCGGGTACTGGATGAGAAGGCGAGGGGGGGGGGTGCAACAGGTGAGATGTGGGAACGCTTTGAGTGTAATTCCCACTTCCATGTCCCCTTTCGCCATCATCCCTCTCCTGGGCCAGCGGCACATCACTCCTACCTCTCTGCGGGGAGCAGCTTGGAACAGATCAGTGAAGCCTTGAAAGGTCATGGCTAAGGTATCTGTCATCCTGTTTAAGGTGGCAGAAATGTCGGCATCCATAGTTTGCACAGCCGTCGTCATGGCCTGCAGGGACTGATTTGATTGCTGTGATTGAAGTTCTAGAGGCCACTCTATCCAATGGTAGACATTCTCGCAATGGCTTGGGTCATCAATCCACGAATACTTGAGCTGGACTCCTCCATCCTCTCTGCTATTGTGGACAGTGTGCCTGGCACATCTGCCAGTACCTCGCAAATTTGCTGCTGACCCCTTATCTCTTCTTTTCATTGATGGCCCACGGGGGTTCAGCAATAATGTCCAGCTGAGCAGAGCTTGGAGGGGAGTGCGCCCTCCGATGCGGACTCTTCATAGCTATCTCTACCACCACTCTGCTCGTGCTCACTTGTGAACTGTGATTCACCAGGTGAAAACCCACTTGTCTAACAGGACCCACCGAAGAGCTCGTATCTGCGGTGGTGCCTGGTTTACATGTGTTCTGTGACGGTGCACCTCAGAAGGAATCAGCTCCTCTGAGGAAACATCCTCTGGAAGGGACACAGCTGCTGTTCTTTGGAGGAGAGAAGAGACGGATATAAATTAGTAATAGGAGTGTAAAAATATTGAATTCATATGATTAAGTTGATCATATTTCACTCGCTGCTGAAATCAAGTCAACATGACTAAGTCTTGTATAAGATGTGGGTAGGAGATATTTAACGCTGCCACCATGCAGCAGCGAAGTCCCAGTCTCTCCATCTCCGATGGTCAGGGACATTGATATCCCACTTATCTCCATGGCCTCCACTTCTGCAGATGTCAACTGTGTTAGATAACCTTGTTAACTGTCAGATGACCTCAGAGGGGGCCTTAACCTTGTTACTTGATGAATGTAGGGATATAAATGAAAGAGTGCAAAAAGAACAAAACACAAAGCAGATTTGAACAAGACTGACCACACTCCGTTGCTGTCCAGACGCTTGGACCGGGGTAATACCGACCTTGATTGTGTTCATTGTCTCTTGAATATTGTGTGTATTATTGATTTTGCTAATGTTACATTAAAGCTTTGTTATACCCAATTGGGAGTGTCAAGCCGAATCATTGGCAGGGTGACCCAAGGCCGAGTACCCTCCGACACCCAGCCCAACAAAGTGGTAACCCGTGGCAGGACTTGGCAAATAACAATGTGAAATAGCCGAAGCAGAATCCCTTCGGGTTGTAAAGGGTCATAACCTCCTGGGGAAGGATACCAGTTTAGTAGTCTAGGAGTGAGGGTGGTGCGCTAAATTTACGACAATTGAGCAGCATGAGTAAGAAAGGGGAATCTGACTGGATCCACCAATATGAGGAGACAGTCAAAGGTAGTGTAGTAAAACCAATAAGTCGCTGATCCTGGTAATGTCCAAAGCCCACAAACCGTACAAGGATATGATATAACTGTACAAGGTCGGGGCTAAGAAAATAAAGCCAGGCGAGCAAGCACAACATTTGTGCAGATATGCTATGTGGTTCTGAGCAGTTAAAAATGAAGATAGGGCTAAAAATTTAAAGGATGAAATGATGGAGCACAAGTGCCAGAGTGAATGTGAGAAAAGGGAACTACAGCAGTCAATTGAGAGCTTTCGCTTGCGAATCACTGAGTTAAGTGCTATGTTAGGAAATTAATCAGCGCTAGTGAACTTAGCAGCTGTGCAAGGGTCAGAACAGGCTGCACAGGAGTGTGAGAAAAAGAAGCTGAAAAAGGAAGTAGAAAAGTTAAAACAGGAGTTAGAGGATGCAAGAAGTACGCTGAGGGAAGAGTCAGAAAGGAATAAGGAAATGGGTAAACCTGATCATCGACAGTGTCAGATGCAAATACAAGTGCTCAGGAATCAGTTGGGGCAGAGAACGGCTATGGTAGAGGCAGTAACCCGAGGAAGTTATGGGTTTGGAGGTGATGAGATTGATTGGGGAGCATTGGAGGATGTGGCGTATCACTGCCATGATGATGATGATCCTCCTCCTAAGGGAGCACAGGTACAGGTAGAGATGGTGTACTGGACAGTCCAGACTAATCCGGTGGGTCAAATAACAAGTAATTATGAGGAGGATCGTTCAATCGCCCGTGTAGAACAGCAGGCAAGAGATCGGTCCAATTAAAGACAGGAGGGACCTATTAGAACTCGCTCAGATATTCGGGGTCTTCATCCAGGGTCATCCTGAACTTGGCCATCCGGATCTTAAGGGCATATTGTTGTATGGCTTGAGTACAGACCTCAAAGCACAGTTGGACCCAATGGTCTTTGCCACTGCCACTAACTCTCAAGCTGTAAAGGATGCTATTCTTGCAGTGTTGGGAATCAGTCAGATAGATATTTATGGTGTGACTGGTAAATGTGAACTGGACAGTAAGAGCACCCACAGGTATTTGAGCAAAGATTGCATGAGCTATATATTGTGTCCCAGCCGCTGGCCTCAGCAGGGACCAGTCATCGTGATCAGGAGGGATATGAAAAGTTGTTCCACTCAAAATTGACCCCGAGAGTTAAAATAGCCCTAGGGGAGCGGTAGTGAATGGAAACAGTGCTTGGGCTGCAATCATGGCCGCTGTACTTCAGGCACATCAGAATGTACAAGCCTTTGGGCCTAGATGGGATAATACCGGAGCAAAGCCCAGGAAGAAGTCTGAGGTCCATATGGTCGAGGGGCAGTACCAAAGGGGGCTAGTGGGTGCGGCGTGGGTCAGGATAGACCACAGGGCTATGGCGCTGGACCAGGGAACAGAAATCGCCCTGGTGAGGAAGGATGTTTTAACTGTGGTAAACTGGGACACTGGGCGAGAGGTTGCCGAAGCACACCTGCTCGATCTGGGGGTGGCGGAAGTCCAGGACCGAGGTCCAACCACCCTCCTCCCTGCGACCCCGTTCCCCACCCCTCCCCACATATCAAAAATTGGACAAATTAATTGCATTATTGGCTACTCAGCAATTAACTGGGGGCGGCCTCCCTCAGGTCTGTTCGGTCCAGGCCACAGCACAACTTGTGAAGGACGAACCAACTCGTCCAGACCCATAATGACGGGGTTCTGGCTCCCACCACTATCCGTTAGGAAGGTTCCGGAGGACACGTGACAATCGGTCTATCGTCACTGCTGTGATCAGAGGGGGCCCATAGGAGACATTATTAGTTGACACTGGTTCTAATGTCACTGTCTTACATACCTTACACCTCTCTGACTTTGCAGGAGCCACAGGGGTTATTCATTCACTGCAACGCTTTAATGGCTCTGTACAAGAATCTATGCAATTGACTCATGTTGATCTGAATATGGATGGTATTCAGATGCGAATACCTGATCCGGGCGCGATGATTATGCTGATGGGTGGGGGCTATTGGGGTCCGACGCAGTAACCCGGTACGGGGTATTAATTGATTATCCTAACCAATATTTGTGGATAAAAGACGTGACAACAGTTCAACGTGTCTTCCGCGATTATAACTGATGTTTTTGCCGTGTATGCAATTAAGAGACCTGAACCGTACTCTCCCCCACTCTTTCTGACCCAGGCATTCAAGCAATCTTGGACCAGATGGATGGGGTGACAGTTAAACATAAATACATTTGTGGTAGGTTAGATGAGAAAGAAAGAACAGCCCACCCCACGGTAAATGTAAACTATCCAATTCCCAGTGAGAGCCATCCTTACGTACAGGCTGCAATTGACTCCCAGTTCGAGCAAAATGCGATCTGTCAGGGATCACTCACGGTGAATTCACCAATTTGGCCAGTAAAGAAACCAGATGGTAGTTGGCGATTGACAATTGATTACAGGAAATTGAACTCAGTCACACCTTCGTGAGCACCTGTTCACCCGCATTGCTGGCACAGGTCCCGAGGACAGCTGACACCTTTTCGACTCTCGATATCTCCAATGGATTCTGGAGTGTTCCAGTTCACCCGGAGGATCGATACAAGTTTGGATTTACTTTCAACGACCGAAAATATCCCTCGACATGTTTGCCACAGAGGTTCCAAAATCCCCTACAATCTTCCACAAGTGTATGGCATCTATTTTGAAGGGATGTTCTCACTCACAGTCTGTTCTACAATATGTGGATGACGTTTTGATTGCCACCAAGATGCAAGAACAACATCTGATAGTGCTCCAGGATGTTCTGGGCAGACTAAGGATGGCTGGTCTAAAGATCAATCCCAAGAAAGCTCAGCTATTCTAATCAAAAGTATCTTTTCTCGGGATCACTTTATCACACGACAGAAAGACGCCTGACACCCACAAGGTGCACATTATACAGAGACTACCATTGCCAGTTCAAAGACTGCTCTCTGGTTGTTTTTGGGGCTGGTGGGGTACCAACGATCGTTCATTCCAGTTTGCAGAACATACCGATGCAGTAACCAAACTGAAGCAAGTGGTTGCACAGGCTAGGTACTTGATCTCTCCAGACCCAAATCAGCCATTTCACCTGGAAGTGGGGCCACATCCAAAAGTTTAGCAGCCGTATTGTGCCAGGAGGTGCACAGCCGATTGACACCGATCGCTTATGCATCCCACATCCTGGCTGGAGTTGAGAAGACCTTCGACCCATGTGAGTGGCGCCTTCTAGCAAACTTCTGGGCAGTCAAACATTTTACTTATATCACCAGGCTACAGATTTTGGTGTTGCATTCTCCCCACACCCCTCTGAACTTGTTACTAAAGCCCAGTGACACATTGGTTTCGTTGCAACAACTGAACCACTGGACATTACTGCTGATGGAACGTGTCATCCAGATCACCCTTAAAAAGACAATGTTCATTCTGCATCTTTTATTGTACCAAGGGGAGTCACACACGTGTCCCTTGCCCATCATTCGGTTTGATCACCACCAAGTCCTAAAGACCCCAATAGACGATGTGCAAAGTGTCGACATCGACGGCTCATCCTATCCCGTGAATGAGAAACCACATACCGAATTTGTGGTGGTTACCCCTGAGCTGGTGTCCCAGTATGAATGTAACATACACTCTGCACAGTATGCTGAATTGGCGGTTTTACTAACAGCTGTTCACATCACATCTGGTGTGGCTACCAACATCTATTTGGACAATGCCTATGTCGTCAACACAGTACTGTTGTTGCCGCTTTACTACTGGCACAATTTCTGTACTGTGAACCAGAAACCGCTGGTACATGCAGCAATGCTCTCCCAACTTTGAGCAACGCTACAAGACAGGGGGACACCAATCTACCTCAGGAAAGTCAAGGCTCACAGCAAAATGGTATCCTCACATACCCACGGAAACTCGCTGGCTGATCAATATGCTACGGCATCAGCACAGCACGAGGCGCCATGGGAACCTACTCCCATGCAGCAGGTGTCAGTGGTGGATTCTCCAACCTCCCCTGTTGACCTACACATCTTACAGAATGACCATGAGTCCTTCTGCCAGATCCGCGAGTGGCACAACCAAGGGAAACATCTCCCATGAGCCACGCCGTATACCCACCATACGACTCTCCTGATCCATGAGTCACATTCGGTCCTCATGTACGAAGGGCCTGGGTGCCAATTCCCAGTTGTGTGTGAGCCACCCAGTTACACAGAGGACTTCTTCCAAATGTTTCACTCATCATTTATGGGCGGTCACACGTCATCGGAAACTATCTCTAAAATCAAAGAATCAACCTGGTGGCCCTCCCTTGAATCTGATATTGTTCACAGTTAGTTGATGTTTAGTTTGTCTGCAGCACAACCCAGGTGCTAGTATTAATAGAGCATTTTTAAGATCGGCACCTCCGCCAGACGGTCCATGGACCCACATTCAAATTGATTTTATTGGCCCACTACCAGAAGCGCCGGGTGGTTTTGTTCACTGTCTAGTCATTTTGGATAAGTTTACTAAACGGATAGGAGCTTTCCCGGTACACCCCAACACAGCTTTAATCACAGCTCGTGTGTTATTGTGCGAGGTGATCTGCAGGTGCGGAGTACCAATACAGGTGGACAGTGATCAGGGGTCACATTTCAC
The DNA here is from genome assembly GCF_035084215.1 of Heptranchias perlo. Classification (NCBI taxonomy): domain Eukaryota; kingdom Metazoa; phylum Chordata; class Chondrichthyes; order Hexanchiformes; family Hexanchidae; genus Heptranchias; species Heptranchias perlo. The sequence continues at coordinate 78,680,638 of NC_090328.1, forward strand.
AGGGAAAATTTTCACCAAGCTACAGGCAATGATGGGAATCAAACAGATTCTCAATGGTAGTGGAAAGGGGTAACCGAACCCTAAAAACGATGCTCAGGAAATTTTGTTCAGATCACCGCGCACAACGGGCAAATATGCTTCCTTTGCGTTTGATGGCTATCAGAGCCACTCCACTTTCTACAACCGGCATATTGCCGTATCAGGCTATGACCACAAGGCTGATGAGGACACCTGGTCACTTGTTAATCCCATCAGCTACACCAATGTTGCAGGGAGCAGTTACTGAAAATTGGGTACAAAGAGTGGAAGAATCAATCAGAACCACAAACACTTACGTGGCTAAACAACTGGGCAAATCCAAAAACCAGATGAAAGGGTATTTCGACAAAAAGGTACGACCTTTTGAGTATCAGGTCAGCGACACAGTAATGGTAATAGATTATGGCAGATGGAACATCCCTTTGCACCTAGATGGAAGGGATCATTCCCCATAATCGATAAAGCTAGCCCAGCAGATAGTATCATACCAACCAACCTAAAAATGCAGGTTAAGAATTATGTTTAAGACTGAGATAGTAAAGATACTATTCTTGGTTTACAGAACTAAAACTGAAAATGGAAATTGGATGATATCTACTGCTCGGACTGATAGCCGATCTGTGGGTCAGTCCACATCAACGACTCAAGCATGTAATATCATGGTCGATGGAGATGGAGTTCAGAGAGGCAACAGCACACAGCTGGACCAGCCACTACAAGGACTATACCTTGGGGACAGAAAGCTTATGAACTGTGCAATGAATGAAACCAAAGTAATGACTTACCAAATCCCGGAAGGGTCGGGAGTTTGTATTCAATGTTTAACTTTCTGCAGATATAAAGAACTTGATCCCCGAAATTCAATGGTGGGATTTTTCAAGTGATATCTCCACTCACCCATGGGTCAGAATTGCATCACATGTCTTGGTGGTGTTGCAAGTGGCTATTATTGTTATATTGAGTATTATGATGTACTGTTTAAAGCGTATGCTTAAAGGGCTTAACCGATGCATTAACAATCTGGAGCTAACAGCCCTTATGCGGGAGGGAGAAGATGCTTAGTCATCCTGTTGAGGGGTCAAATCCATGTTCTTTACCCTCAAAGTGGGGAACTGTTAGATAACCTTGTTAACTGTAAGACGACCTAGGTTGGGGGGCCTTAACCTTGATATTTGATGAATGTAAAGATATAAATGAAAGTGCAAAAAGAAAAAAACACAGCAGATTTGAACGAGACCTACCATGCTGTGCTGCTGTCCAGAGGCTTGGACCAGGTAATACCGACCTTGATTCTGTTAATTGTTGTTTGAATACTGTGTGTATTATTGATTCTGCTAATGTTACAATAAAGTCTTGTTATACCCAATTGGAAGTGCCAAGCTAAATTATTAGCAGGGTGACCCAAGGCCATGTACCCTCCGACACCCGGCCCAACAACTGCATAATCTGTCACGGGCCACCTCCAGTCCTCTCCATCTCCCTTGTATTTTGGGCTTTCTTCTCCTTAAAGGGGGAACGACAGACCTGATGGTCACCCTCACCGATGGATGCAATGCATTCGGTGAGGGTGACCATCAGGCAGGTGCATCACAAGTAGCACTGTTATGCATTTGAGGAGGTGTGCTTAGAATCGGGTGAGCTGACTGAGGTGGTATCACATTGCATAAGGATTGGGGTGAGTGGCAGTGGTGGATGGAGAAAGGGGGAGGGGAGGAAGAGCACAGAAAGAGAATGGCGGGTGCTGTTGAAACTAAAGTGGCTGTGAGGAGTGATGTAATGGAGTACACTTGACAAGACAGAGTGAGGGGAGGAGGTGCACTACAGGATGTAGGTGAATCTGCAACTTTGATCACCTTTCCTGACCTGGTTAAACCGCTTCCTGTGCTAGATCCAGGTAGGGGCACTATACCCCTGCTGCTGAGCTTTTCAGTAATCTCTAACTCTGCCTTCTTTGGTCACAGCAGCAGGTTTCTTCTTGCCATTGCTTAGGAACAGTACCTCCTTCCTGGTCCTCACTGCACCCAGCAGTACATCGAGTGACGCATCATTGAAGCGGGCCGCAGACTTTGCCTGTCCTGACTCCATGTTTGATTGTTTTTTTCATCTCTATACAAATGCTCCCAACTCCTCCAAATTTCATCTATGCAATGTCCCTTTAAATAGTCGAGGTGAAATCGCGTCATGCAGCTATGCGTCACACAGGCTCACGCGCTTTGGAGATGCGAAACCCTGAATTAAAATAATAATGAGGCCTCCCTGTTGAAATCAGACATTCCCACACGTCCCACGATCTTCCGCATTTCATGTCCGCTATCGCCCCCACTCCATTCAGATCCCGCCTCTGTGTTATTATAGGGCCCTACGATTCAATCAGAGAGTCTGTGACAGACTTGTGCAATATGTTGCAGAAGGTGCCAAGTGAGGGTAGTCCAGGTGTGAGGGTCCTGCGATGGCTTCTTCTGTTATAGTTGCAGAAATAGAAAGGGGAAAAGTTTTAGGAGCATGTCCTCAGAAGAATTTATTACACAGAAATCTTCAACAAACAGCTGGCATGGAGCTGCTCATATAATATGCAGCACTCTCTCAGTACTGCACTGAAGTGTCAGTCTACATTACATGCTCAAGTTTCTGCAGTGGGACTTGAACCCATAACCTTCTGACTCATAAGCAAGATTGCTACCACTAGGCTCGTGTGGAGCATAAACACCAGCATGGACCAGTTGGGCCAAATGGCCTGTATGTTCTATGAAATATCATGCCTCCTGCTTTCCCATCTCCTGCCTCCTCCTCCAAGTCCTGGCCCTAAATTTGCAGGACCTGTTCTTCAAATTAAGTCAGATGATGCAATTTTACTGAGACTTTTCCAACTGCAGCCATCTGCCTCCTGCTGTGCGTTGCTTTCTCCTTCTGAAGCAGAAGCATATATTGATTATTTGATAATGGTTGCATGGAATCTACCTATTTCCATTTGTGAAGGAGCTCCCCATGGGTATTGTGAAGAGAGAACAGAGTAGCATGCAGGTACTAGTCATGGAAAGAGTTGGCTGTGGGTTGTCTTTGGCATCCTTACACTGATGAAGGTGGTATGAGGCAAGCACAGTGCTATAAAGTGCACAGTGTAGCTTCATGGGCACCCATAGGAAGATGGAGAGGAAGTGAAGAAATGCATGGGTAAGAAGGAAGAGATCATGATATTATTAGTTGGTTAACTGCATAACCATGAGCTGATATTTCAGGTGTCTTTCGTGCTCCTCTTGGTGAGGTAACTGAATTTTTTTCAAATTTAAAAATAAATTTAAAACAGAAATAGACAGTTTCCTAGAAGTAAAGGGAATTAGGGGTTACGGGGAGTGGGCAGGAAATTGGACATGAATTTAGATTTGAGGTTAGGATCAGATCAGCCATGATCTTATTGAATGGCGGAGCAGGCTCGAGGGGCCGATTGGCCTACTCCTATTTCTTATGTTCTTATGACTGCAGCCGTATCCTCTGTTACTGGCATTTCTCTTGTCTGCCGACTCCTGGTAGGCTTGTTGCCCCACAGTCTTACTGACCTGATGGCAATCTTGGAGAAATATTTGTTCCCTCCTTAACTCCACTTTCTGCAGTAATATTTCTATTCTCTCTGCATCAAAGCAGGTGGCCCTACTTTTGAACCACTGCTGACAGACATCAACAAGCAGGCAGATGTATTGGGGGCGAAATTCAGCTTGGGCAGTAAATGGAAAAGAAAAGTCAATGGAAAAGAAAATCGGGTGCCGTGTAAAACAGGAGGATGCTGGTGCACTATAGTCCATCTTGTGGGACTGCCTAAGATGAATTTCACCCCCATTGTGTCTTTAACATGTTGTAGGAACAAAGATCCTACCCCAATGAGTGAGCAACCAATCCCAGGTGCTAAAAGCACCCAGTGTAAGCCCACACAAAACAAGTGACATGAACCCGGAAATCCATGAGGGTTCAAGCCCATTTGAATCAAGTGTATTTTGGCCAGTGTACCGTCTGAGTTGTACTCAACAGTGGGGGGGGGGACACAGAAGAAAGTAAGTTCCATTGTCTTCTATTTTTCTACATGTTACAAGGTAATAGGGCAGCCTGCATGTAATATAAACCAGTAACACATTGAGGGTCATCATGAATACGGTATAAATACGGTTGGGAATGAGTAACGCATTTTTGGGTTAAGATGATGTCATAAAATGTGAGAGATTTATCAAAGTTATCTAAACTCAGTGTTGTGATACTGCTTTGAATTCACTCCAAGATGTGTTAGTTTTTCTAATATATATTTGGTGATTTTTTTCACCAATTTATAAGAAATCTGTCCTAGGCATTAACTTGATTTCAAACTGACAGGGACTCAGGTAACTGAGATGGGGTGGGGTAGGAGAGTAGTGATGTCAGCCGTGGCTCAGTGGTAGCACTCTTGCCAATGAGTCAGAAGGTTGTGGGTTCAAGTCCCACTGCAGAGAGTTGAGCACAAAATCTAGGCAACACTTCAGTGCACTACTGAGAGAGTGCTACACTGTCACAGGTGCACTATCTCAGATGAGACATTCCACCTAAGAGGGCAGGTGGAGCCTTGGTTTACATAAAAGATCCCATGGCACTATTCAAAAAGAGCAGTGTCCCAATATTACTAATATGGATGATCTGGTCATTATCACATGGCTGTTTGAGAAAACTTGCTGTGTACAAATTAGCTGCTGTGTTTCCCTATTTAACAACAGTGACTTCACTTCATTGACTGTGAAGTGTTTTGGGACAACCTAAGGTCACGAAAGGTGCTATATAAATTCAAGTTCTTTCTTGATGTAGGCCAGTCGATGGGGCCAAGTACCGGCAGGCCCAGCCAATTAAGCTTGGTAGCTATAAGAATACGCCTTTTTCCAAGAAAGCCGCTTTTCTTATGCCAGCTGAGCATTTTGTGATCGATTGCCATAAGGAAAGTAATCTTTCCAAATTTGATGGTCACTACTCCTGTCACTGCACAAGTAATGGATGCCTGCTTCGTGCAGGTGTACACTGAGGGTGTAAGAGGCAGAATTGTAGGGAATTCCACCAGATGGCATTATCAATCCCACCTCTTTCCATGACATCACCAGTGAAGGGGACGGATGAAAAAACCACCCGCATCCACTCCTTAATCAAACCCAGGCACAGCCAAAGAAGATTGATAGCTGCAAGAACCCATCCTTTACAGCTCCAGCCTCAATTTCCACCCACACTAACCCTCACCTAACCCAATAATGGGCCCAGTGTGCCTAAAATCTTCTGAAAATTTGAGGCCAAAATATCCTAAAGAGGTGAAGAAAATAACCGTACACCATACAGGGGTGGGAGAAGGGTTGGAATGATGATCAAACATGTGCTTGATAAGGAAGAAAGATTTTGTCCAGAATAGGATGTGGAGAGTTTTGGCCGAATTGCAATATGTGAAGGGTGTAACTCAGGATGCCAACAACAAAAGTGCTGAAGTAATTGATTCTGGAGATAACAAAGGCATGGATAAGAGTTTCTGTAGCACCAGAGGTGAGGTAGTGGCAGAGCTAGGCAATGTTGCAGAGCTAGAAATAGGCAGTGGTAGCTGGGAATATGGGATCTGAAACTCAATTCAGTGTCAAACTGGGCACTGAGGTTGCACACCATCTAGCTCAGAGTGTGCAACCGAGTGAAGGATGAGTTTGGATTCTAAGGTGGTGTGTTTTTGGTCCAAACAGGATGGCTTCTGTCTTGCTGATGTTGCGTTAAAGGAAGTTCTTGCTCACCTAGGTCTTGATATTGGCTAAGCAGTCAGACAGCAGAAGTGGTCAAAGGGTTAGGAGTGATGACAGAGAGATAGATATGGGTGTTGTCAGCGTACTTGTGCTTACAAATGATGTCACCAAGGAGCAGCATGTAGATGAGGAAAATAAGGGGACTAAGGATGGAATCCTAGGGTGTTTGATGTGGTCGCTTTGTTAGGGTAGGTTGGAGTGGAACCAGGCTAGGGCAGTGGCATGGGGGTGGACTACAAAGGAGAGACAATGGAGGATGATGGTGTGCTTGACTGCATTGAATGAGAGGTCAAGGAGAATGAGAGATAGTGCACTACAGTCACAATTGCAAAGGATTCAATGGTGACTTTAACCTGGCACTCTTCGTGCTGTGGATAGAATAGAAACCAAAATGAAAGGATTCAATGAGGAAAAGATGAGAGAAGTGGGCATGGATCTGGGTGGCAGCAATATGTCAGAGGACTTTAGAGAGGAAGGAGAGATTGGAGATAGAGTGGTTGTTGGAGAGGAGGAAAAGATTATGACATTGTTTTCCGCTGAGCACATATAGAGTGCCATAAAAAATAACTGCTTAATAAGTTGAAAGGAAGTAAAAACCAAACCAAATTACCATCAGTCTTTGCAGCTTTCTCATCTGGCAAAACTTCTGAAACAGGGTGGCTCATCTGGGAGTGACAGACTGCCAGACAAGATGTATCTGAACATCCAGATTTATCAGTGCTGATTTATCAGATATTATTCTTCATTTACATTCATTAACTGTTGTGGACTACTGCTTCATAAATAATACCCTGGCTTTAAAAGTAAATCCTATTAAAACTGATTCAGGGACCAAAATAAAAGTAAATATGTGGTTTAAATTTCAGAAATGTACTGGCATGACCTTTCTGCTCTTGTAAGAGGATCTTTTGTAATTCCTTTTTTTATTTGTCGTGCTTGTCAAATTAATACCTTACCTACTGAAGTCTTTGCAAAACACAGTCCTTATTACACTCTTTTGAAATAAGCTCAGGTATGAGGCTTTGGAGAGATGGTACAGCAGTCCAGGGGGTCTATTTTCTCTTAAGTCTGCTCATATTCATGAATGCAGCTGTAGGTCACTTGCACTACTGCTTTTTTTAAATGTATACATTTCAATCTTATTAAATTGCTGCATTGAAGCGTTTCATTCACCACAGAGGTTTGATGTTGCTGTCACAGTAAAATGTAGCCCTGGAGATGTGGTTGGGCAAGACCATGTTTTTGTGGCAGCTGCAATGATTCAAATCAAAGGAAGCATGAAATGGTTGTTTTGTGCAGGGTTTTTCTCTTTGGTTAGAACCCAGTTTAGAGCAAGCTGAAACTTTGCTTTGGTTAAACATAAAGATTTAATTTTTCTTTTATTATTGACACAAATACTTTAAGAGATGTGGCAGAGTTTCATTGTTGGTTATTTTGAACAGGATCCCTTTTGTTACCATTTTACGAAGACTGTATTTGAAATCGAATCTACACAGGGTCCTGCTTTAGATTTTTTTAAGAACTTCAAGGAAACACTAATACAATCCATAAATTGCAAAAATATTGCAAATAAATAAGTCATCATACTATTGATTTAAATAATATTCAATGCAGTTATAGCAGATATGTATGTGCATCAATCCAATTCCTGTAGTGTACCTAATGAGGCACAAATAGACAAATAATCCTAATGATAGGTGCAGAATAAAGCTCTCTCTGCTCTGTCCAAATAGTGGGCATCAGTCCCAACCTCAGAAGATCATCCTTTATTGAACCAATTTTTCCACTTTCCATACCAGGCATCCTGTTGCCTCTCAGTGAACTTATGGTCGGCTTTGTGCTGCGGACCCATGATCACTAGAAATTGAATTGAGACTGCCAAACTCATTTCATATGGGAACTTTACTTTTCGCGTGAGGGCAGTGATTCATTCTGAGGTACAATTCCACAAATATTGACAGCAGTTCAGTATATCACCTAAGTGATCATTCTTCATATGTGAAACTAGGCTGTTAATGTCCCAAGCAATTCAACATAGAACGTATCATAGCTGAGCAGGGTGCTGTCCCTTACGTGGCTAGCCTTCTATGATCTCAACTCACCTGCCTATGCTTTCAATGACTTTACCATGACTACAAAATCAGGGCTCAAGAGCAAGAACCCTAGCTGATTTTGCTCCCCCTAATCCAGGGGCACAGGAGACAAACCGTAGTGCACCTGCCACTGCCCTGGCTAAAAATCGGCTAATTCTGTATGGACTGGAGATCAAACCTAGAACCTTCTTGGTCTGTATGTCAGGCGAAGCTTCAAACTTGGAATGGTTGATTAAAATAATGGCAGATGATATGAAAGCTCATAGAATAGAAATTTTTTGATGCAGGACTACACAGAATAACAATTTTGCATTGTTTACAGAATAGCACATTGTTTACAGTAGTAGATGCAAAAATGAACCATCTTCCTTAAAATATTATAGTTCACAATAGGCCGGATTTAGCTGTAAAAATAATGGTGAAGCTAACAGCGCTCATTGTTATTTATGTGTAAATCAAACAGTAACTTCCGGTGACTGCACATGCACAGTTAAACGCATAAATCGGGAAGATGCTGTTCGAGATACGATGCTCCTCCAAAAGCTGCGCGAAAACGGCATCTCGCCGGCTGACTCACCATTCAAATATATTGAACAGCGTGAAGTTTCTGTACTTACCTCATAGATACAGACTAAACTCGCCACAGAAAGTTAAGTCAAGTCATTTCAAGCCTCAGTACCCTTTTAACGGCATGGTAAGTCTTAATTACTGCCAAACAACCTCTCTAGTACTGAAAATTAACTTTTACAAGTGTGGAGTTTCATTCCATCAGATTTTAATTATTGTAGGACATTTTAAAGAAGTTTTTAAATACTTTTTTTTAACTTTTTCTTTCTGTCTCTTTATTCAATCTTTCTTATCCTCTCTTTATTTCGCTTTCTGTACCTGATTTGACATTGAATTCACTATTCTAACTTACACATCCTGGTTCTGACTGCGCGACAATAACGATTCTTCAATCTGATTGGTTAAGGAGATGCTCAGTTGCTTGTCCTGTTCACACAGGTCCTAGATGCCATGTTGTTTGGCTGTCCCATTGACAGTAACTTGCTGTACAAAAGCTCATAGAAAGTCCATGGGCAAGTGCAAGTCTAACAAACGGCTGGCGCCATTCGTTTGCCACTCCAGTAAAATCTGGCCCATCGTCGCTTTCACTAATTAATTTGTCTTGTTATTAGATTTACCTGTGTCCTTGACCTAAGCTTTGGGCAAAATGAGGACCCTAAGCTTATTAGCAACCTTGAATCCTGCTCCAACTGCAATACATGACTTGATTAGTGCTAATGCAACAAGGTCTATGCTTAACAAGAGTATGCTTACCTGGTTCTAGGGAGTAAGCTGGAAGCATTGGCTCTCTCCTGTTGTGATCCTGTGAGGCCAAATTTTGTACAGTTAAAAAGATCAGGGCCTTTCCCCTGAAACTAAATGAGATCTTCGGAGTCTTGATGCATCCCCTCACTGTGAACGACGATTTTAATAAATGAAAAGAACAAGAGAAATATGTGACCAAGGAATTCAGATTTTTAGTCAAGTCCATGCAGAACAAATGATAGACTCACAATAGATAAAGGCCTTAACTGAGGACAAATAATGTTTGATATCTTACCAGATTAATGTAGTATGCAAAATCTGTATGTTGGGCTTTTTAGAAGGGATTCTAAAACTAGGAATATGATTTTGGGTATTCCGTTATCTAAAAAGGAAAGACTATTTTCTTCTGTTCAAACTGAGAGAGGTTCACTTTTTGAGCACTTTTTCAAGTACATTGAACAATGCTGTACGACATCAACACTAATCCAGACCAACTTGTAGTAGCCATGGTTGTTTTACTAACCAGCAGAAAAAAATGTTAAAATTTGAATTTTTCTTTTAAGATTTCTGTTGATGATATCTAGTCACTTAATTGATTGGTTCTGTTTTGTTTATCTGTGGATCAACAGAAATAGATTGTGGGTTTTTAAATTTTCTGGTTGAAATTTATGCAGGCTTCGCTGTTCTTTCATAGATAATTGAGTCCCTAACTGATAAATATAAAAGCAAACTAAATATGTATTGTGTAATAACAATTATTTATTAGTAAAGTTCTTTTTTATGAACATTGTACAAAAGAATGTAATACAATTATGGGCAAAGACATTAGCTAGATTTGCCGATTACTAGTACTAGTAATGAGTGGCCATTGTAGCCTGACTTGATAACTTTTTCCATTGTGACCATACATATAATATTTAGAACATTGGTCAACTAATTTCATTTTACAGGAATAGTGCACGATGCGTGATGGGGGCACGTTTGCCCTCCACAGAAATTTGTACCAATATATACAAAAGCTCTCACTAGGCCAGCTTTGGCAGCATGATACACTGTTCCTAGTGCAATTTGCTCTTTCTCTGTTGAACTGTTTATAAATCACTCCTTTTAAAAACAGAAAAATTGTTGATGTTTATCCTTTCTAACTATAAGGACATGGGAACTGACATAATTTGCTAAAGGAATGAAAGATATAAACTGAACCAGGGAATGAGATCAACAAAAGTCATATCGGAGACAGACTGAACAAATTTCTGCCGCTGACTGATGCTACTTTATACACAATCATGTTTTTATCTTATATTAACCCTTACAGCAGGACAAATGAGTTTACTTGTCTTAGTCTGCAGTACTCCACTGCGTTGTTAATGGTTGACCAGCCAGCCTAGCTTATTAATGGGACCTGTCACTAAAGACTAGGATTCTTCTCACTCAGCTCAAATTAGAATCATAGAAAGGTTACAGCAAGGAAGGAGGCCATTCGGCCCATCGAGTCTGCGCCGGCTCTATGAAAGAGCAATCCAGCTAGTCCCACTCCCCCGCCCTATCCCCGTAGCCCTGCAAATTTTTTTCCTTTCAAGTACTTATCCAGTTCTCTTTTGAAGGCCATGATTGAATCTGCCTCCAACAGCCCCTCGGGTAGTGCATTCCAGATCCTAACCACTCGCTGTGGTAAAAAAGTTTTTCTCATGGCACCCTTGGTTCTTTTGCCAATCACCTTAAATCTATGTCCTCTGGTTCTTGACCCTTCCACCAATGGGAACAGTTTCTCTCTATCTATTCTGTCTAGACCATTCATGATTTTGAATACCTCTATCAAATCTCCTCGTAATCGTCTCTGTTCCAAGGAGAACAACCCCAGCTTCTCCAGTCTACCCACATAACTAAAGTCCCTCATCCCTGGAATCATTCCAGTAAATCTCTTCTGCACCCACTCTGATGCCTTCACATCTTTCCTAAAGTGTAGTGCCCAGAACTGTGCACTCTATGCCTCAGTCCGAAAAACAACCGCTCACCATCTGTTTCCTGTCACTTAGCCAATTCTGTATCCATGGTGCTACTGTCCCCTTTATTCCATGGGCCACAATCTTGATGATAAGCCTACCATGCAATACTTTATCAAACACCTTTTGAAAGTCCATATACCTAGCACAAAGGAAGATGGTAGTGGTTGTTGGAGGCCAATCATCTCAGCCCCAGGACATTGCTGCAGGAGTTCCTCAGGGCAGTGTCCTAGGCCCAACCATCTTCAGCTGCTTCATCAATGACCTTCCCTCCATCATAAGGTCAGAAATGGGGATGTTCGCTGATGACTGCACAGTGTTCAGTTCCATTCGCAACCCCTCAAATAATGAAGCAGTCCGAGCCCGCATGCAGCAAGGCCTGGACAACATCCAGGCTTGGGCTCATAAGTGGCAAGTAACATTTGCGCCAGATAAGTGCCAGGCAATGACCATCTCCAACAAGAGAGAGTCTAACCACCTCCCCTTGACATTCAACGGCATTACCATCGCCGAATCCCCCACCATCAACATCCTGGGGGTCACCATTGACCAGAAACTTAACTGGACCAGCCAGATAAATACTGTGGCTACGAGAGCAGGTCAGAGGCTGGGTATTCTGCGGCGAGTGACTCACCTCCTGACTCCCCAAAGCCTTTCCACCATCTACAAGGCACAAGTCAGGAGTGTGATGGAATACTCTCCACTTGCCTGGATGAGTGCAGCTCCAACAACACTCAAGAAGCTCGACACCATCCAAGATAAAGCAGCCCGCTTGATTGGCACCCCATCCACCACCCTAAACATTCACTCCCTTCACCACCGGCGCACCGTGGCTGCAGTGTGCACCATCCACAGGATGCACTGCAGCAACTCGCCAAGGCTTCTTCGACAGCACCTCCCAAACCCGCAACCTCTACTACCTAGGACAAGAGCAGCAGGCACATGGGAACAACACCACCTGCACGTTCCCCTCCAAGTCACACACCATCCCGACTTGGAAATATATCGCCGTTCCTTCATTGTCGTGGGTCAAAATCCTGGAACTCCCTTCCTAACAGCACTGTGGGAGAACCGTCCCCACACGGACTGCAGCGGTTCAAGGCGGCGGCTCACCACCACCTTCTCGAGGGCAATTAGGGATGGGCAATAAATGCTGGCCTCGCCAGCGACGCCCACATCCCGTGAACGAATAAAAAAAAATCACTACATCAACTGCATTGCCCTCATCTACTCTCTCTGTTACCTCATCAAAAAATACTATCAGGTTAGTTAAACACGACTTGCCTTTAACAAATCCGTGCTGGCTTTCCCTAATCAATCTATGATCGTCCAAGTGACTGTTAATTCTGTCCCGGATTATTGTTTCTAAAAGTTTCCCCATCACTGAAGTTAAACTGACTGGCCTATAGTTGCTGGATTTATCCTTATACCTTTTTTTGAACAAGGGTGTAACATTTGCAATTCTCCAGTCCTCTGGCACCACCCCCGTATCTAAGGATGTTTGGAAGATTATGGCCAGTACCTCCGCAATTTCCACCCTTACTTCCCTCAGCAACCTAGGATCATCCCATCCGGACTGGGTGACTTATCTACTTTAAGTACAGCTAGCCTTTCAAGTACCTCTTCTTTATCAATTTTTAGCCCATCCAATATCTCAACTATATCTTCCTTCACTGAGACTCTGGCAGCATCTTCTTCCTTGGTAAAGACAGATGCAAAGTACTCATTTAGTACCTCAGTCATCCCCTCTGCCTCCACGTGTAGATCTCCTTTATGGTCCCTAATCGGTCCCATCCCTACTCTTACTATCTACATGCCTGTAGAAGACCTTCGGATTCCCTTTTATGTTGGCCACCAGCCTATTCTCATACTCTCTTTGCCCCTCTTATTTCCTTTTTCACTTCCCCTCTGAACTTTCTATGTTCAGCCGGGTTCTCACTTGTCACAACAGTTGATAACACATCAGTCATTCACCCCTTTTTCCCGTTTCATCTTACTCCCTATCTCTTTTGTCATCCAGGGAGCTCCTCTGGCTTTAGTTGCCCTACCTTTCTGCATCGTGGGAATGTACCTAGACTGTATCCGAACCATCTCCTCTTTAAAGGCTGCCCACTGTTCAATTACAGTTCTCCTGCCAATCTTTGATTCCAATTTACCCAGGCCAGATCTGTTCCCATCCCATTGAAATCGGCCCTCCTCCAATTGAGTATTTTTACTTTAGAGTGGTCCGTGTCCTTTTCCATAGCTATTCTAAACCTTATGATACTATGATCACTGCTCCCTAAATGCTCCCCCACTGACACTCGCTCCACTTGGCCCGCCTCATTCCCTAGAACCAAGTCCAGCAATGCCTCCATCCTCGTTGGGCCAGAAACGCACTGGTCAGGAAAGTTATCCTGAGCACATTCAAAAATTCTTCCCCCTCTTTGCCCCTGATATTATTGTTATCCCAGTCTATATTAGGATAGTTGATTTCCCCAGTTATCACTGCTCTATGGCTTTTGCACCTCTCTGTAATTTCCCAGCAAATTTGCTCTCTATATCCTTCCCACTAGTTGGTGGCCTATAGAATACACCCAGTAGTGTAATGGCACCTCTTTTATTTCTTAACTCTAACCAAATAGATTCTGTCCTTGACCCCTCCAGGACATCCTCTCTCTCCTGTACTGCAATATTCTCTTTAATCAACACTGCCATCCCCTCCCTCCTTTCTTTCCTTCCCTATCTTTCCTGAACACCTTGAATCCAGGAATATTTAGTATCCAATCCTGCCCTTTTTTGAGCCGGGTCTCCGTTATTGCCACTACATCGTATTCCCATGTGGCTATTTGTGCCTGCAGCTCACCAACCTTATTTACCATGCTTCGTGCGTTTACATACAAGCACCGCAAACCAGTCTTAGACTATCTTGCACTCTCTCTTAGTTTGATCCCACCTAATATTGTACTATTGCTTGCTTTAGTGCTATCTTTCTCTCCCGATCCTTTGTGCTCCTTGTTTCTCCTTTCCAATGCTACATCCTGGTGCCCATCTCCCTGCCAAATTAGTTTAACCACCCCCCACCCCCACCTCCACCTCCCAACAGCACTAGCGAACCTCCCCGCGAGGACATTGGTCACAGTTCTGTTGAGGTGCAACCCACCCGGCCTTCACATGTCCCACCTTCCCCAGAACTGGTCCCAATGCCCCAGGAATCTAAAGCCCTCCCTCCTGCACCATCTCTCCAGCCATGCATTCATCTGCTCTATCCTCCTATTTCTATACTCGTAGCGCGTGGCACCGGGAGTAATCCGGAGATTACTACCTTAGAGGTCCTGCTTCTTAATCTCTTTCCAAACTCCTTAAAATCTGCCTGCAGGACCTCATCCCTCTTTCCACCTATGTCACTGGTACCGATATGGACCACGACCTCTGGCTGTTCAACACCCCCCCATCCTCCAGAATACTCTGCAGCCATTCAGTTACATCCTTGACTCTGGCACCAGGAAGGCAACATAACACCTGGAATCACGCCTGCTGCTCCCCTAACTATAGAATTCCCCTATCACTATTGCTCTCCTGACCTTTCTCCTCCCCCCCTGTACAGTTGAGCCACCCATGGTGCTGTGGACTTGGCTCTGGCTGCATTCCACAGAGGAACCCTCTCCCTCACCAGTATTCAGAACTGAATACTGGTTATTGAGTGAGATGCCCCCGGGGGACTCCTGCACTACATGCCTGGTCCTCCTTGTCTGTCTGTAGGTCACCCAGCCCCTCTCTGGCTACACTCCCTTAAACTGCGGGGTGACCACACCTGAAACGTGCTATCCACGTAGCTCTCAGCCTTATGGATGCACCGCAGTGATGCCAGCTGCTGCTCAAGCTCCAAAATCCGGAGCTTGAGCTCCTCCAGCTGATGACACTTCCTGCACCTGTTGATGTCCAGGACACGGGAAGCGTCCTGGAGTTCCCACATGGCATAGGCTGTGCATTCAACAAGTACCCTGCCTGCCTCAATTTATTAGATTTGGTAATTAACCTATATGCCAATGCCTTAACAGGTTAGAGTGATCCTAGTGTGACGAACAGCAGGAAGCTTACTGGTGCTGTCTGCTGGTCATTTTATTATTCATTCTCAGGATGTGGGTGTCACTGGCAAGGCCGACATTTATTGCCCATCCATAGTTGCTCTGAGATGGTGAGCCTTCTTCTTGAAGCGGTTGGATACAACTGAATAGCTTACTAGGACATTTCAGATGGCAGTTAAAAGTCAACCAAATTATTGTGCGACTGGAGTCACATGTAGGAGCCTGAGTAAGAACAGCAGGTTTTCTTTAAGGAACCAGTTGGGTTTTTACAACAATCCAACAGCTTCACGGCCACGTTTACTGTTACCAGCTTTTTTATTTTCAAACTAAATTTTTCAATCAGCCATGGTGCATTTTGAACTCAGACTCTAGATTATTAGTCCAGGCCTCTTCATTACTAGACCAGATACGTAACCACCATACTATCATATCCTGTATAAGCTGTGTGGTTTTAGCTGGTTAAACTGTAGCAGTACCCCTACACAAATTTTACTGTCCCTAAACTTTGGCTGTTGCCAACTGTACTTAGCTCACTAGATTTGGGTAGGTAGGTGCGCCCTTACAGGGATAGTGCAATTTATATTGAGAAAACAGAAACTGTACCTGTGTCGATGTCTCCGTGGCTTGGTTTGGAGATGGTGATAGGTTTTGTGTGTGTCTGTCAACTGGCTGACCAAAAAAAAAAAGTATTCAGGCAATGGCAGACTCTAGAGCCCACCAACAATATACTTATTAGGCAGTGTCGCTTCTTATTTTGATGTGTTTTTATACATTAATCTGGTTAGTCACATCAATGACATGACCAAGTCAGTCTTAAGAATTAGGGATTTCAAATGGCTTTTTAGCCATTAAAACCAATTTTGTTTTGGTAGCTGTTCCTACTTTCAAAATGGACATTGGTAAGTAAAATGATTTTTAATGTTATTTTTTAAGTTAGAACACGGTTTGGAATAGAAAAAGTAGGTTAGATAGAACAGAAAATTTAAATTAAAAGTAATAAATTTAAGAGAAAGAGTAGGCTAAAGTGAGAATGGAAGAAAGGGAAAATAAGGTGAACAGAATTATGTTTAAAACTATTTCATTTTTATTTAAAGTTGTGTTTTAGGTGTTTATTATTGTAGTTTAATGCTAATACTACGGTAAAATAATTGCTGATTTTTGTGTAACTCTATGATTGTAATATTAGTATCAGAGGATGAAGATTTTCTTTAAATATACATTTATGATTTTGCTATACATAGAATACAGGAAATCTTTCTCCATACAGTGTAAGCTGAAACTTTAATAAACCAACAAGCCCAGTGAGATAGTCATTTCCTTGCAGTTAAAAGGCACAGTCATCAATAATTGGTGAATGGAAACAAGCAGTTTGCTCACACAATCCAAGTGTGATTCCTATACATGAGCTTGTGTATGAAGGTCAGCCTTTTTAAAGGGAAACGTCTTTGTGTTAACATATTTGGCAAACCGTGTCTCATTTGGAGAGGGAGAACAATCAGAATAGCCAAAACATATTCATTATGATTGAAAATGGCATGATGATTTGCTTTAACAAGATTCAACTCATGCTGTCAGGTGTTTGCAAAACACTATCAGAGACTACATTCTTTTAATATACTTCAGTAACAACACCATTGGGAAGTCTGAGGCAGACCCACTATCAATATCTCCAATGCATCATTGCTACTGATAAGAGTGTTCTGAGTCATCAATATAATTGCTTATCTGTTAATTATGTCCTTTAATATTTAAAATGCAATAATTACAATACAGTTCTTTGTGCAATACACGAGGAATCTAAAGCAATGGTTTACAATGTCTTGCTAGAACTTTTTTTTAAAAAAAGATACTGATATAAATCACATCACAAACATGAGGGTGCATAATGTGATCTTGACATATCTTTTTATTGTGCGTATATGCTGTACAAACAGAACACACATCAGGGACAATAACTTGTGGAAAAGAAACCATGTGTGTTGTTTTGGTGTTTGTGACCAATGCACCTGGTGCCACTTGTGATTTATTTTCTGTAAGTCACCAGTCTATAATATCTTTCCTATATTTTAGTGTGTCAGTGACTCCAAAGGGTATTATCTAGTCTGTAAGATTGGTGGAATGTGTTTCACAAATCAATGGGAAATGGAGCAGGGGATAAATGCCAAAACAAATTCCAAACAGCAGCTGACCCAAATTTAATTCTGACAAACACCTGAATTTGTTGAATTTGGACACTGGACTCAGGGTGGCATTTCCCTATGAAAAAAGTGTGCTGCTGCAAGCATGTGCATCCCACCATTTCTCCAATCCTGCTCCATGGATCACTGGTATTATGGTGGGTGATGAATGTTTGGCTGCCATCTTGGAGGATTGTACAGTAGGACTTTAAACAGGAGAGATGGGGGAAAAATTCAATAACGGTCCGTTTCGGGCAGTGGTAGTGCGATGCGGGGTGGTAGTGATGCGCTACCACCCCGCGCCCGATGGACCCTACTTAGGCAGCACGTGAACTTCATGCTGCCTGCTACTTACCATGAAATCTCCGTGCAGCCAGCGCAACCCGCGCTGCTGAGAGGCTGCACGGAGAATGAGGAAGTTGGAAATCGGACGTGCACAGCGCACATCATCAGCAGCCTGCACTTCTTAAAGATGCAGGCACATTTCAAATGGCAGGTACACAGCTTACTCGCAGAAGGGAAAGATGGCCACGAGAATAGCTGGACCGGCACGAGAGAGGGCTCCATGCTTCTCGGATGATGCTCTGGAAGCCTGGAGGAAGGTGTGGACGAAAGGAGGGCCAGCGTATACCCGCAGGGTGGCCGGAGACCCTCCAGACTGCAGCTCTGCAGGCATTGTCAGGCTGTGGCGCAGGAAGTAAACGCCAGGAGCATTGCATCACGCACATGTGCTGGAAGAAGTTCGATGATTTGACACGAGTGGTCAAGGTGAGTGAATACAAGTGTCAAGTGGCACATCCTACCACCTGCACCATTGCTCCACCCACGACACCTCCCGTCACCCACCTACCAACAAACACTGCTCATCCATACGCAATGCTGCACTCAGCATGCTGCATCTCACCCGCACATAGTACCACACTTGCAGGCCACACAACCACCACTCAAGTCACACAAACTGGCAGCTATTCGACCATGACAGGCACATCATCCACACACCTTGCAGGACACTCACTGACACACTGTCCTCTGTCTTGCAGGAGAACGTGGCGCATAACACCCGGCAGCAGGAGGGACCTGAAGGTGAACGGGCACGTTTGCACATCCTCACCTCCCCTAGAGGAGACCGTGCTCAGGATCATTGGGCGGGCCGTTGCTGCAGCCGTCACAACATGCCGCGCTGGAGGTCCCGGTGAAGGGGGTCTCTGCATATTTAATGCTCCTTCTACTTTTCCACATCTCCCTCCTCCCATAATCTTTTCTGACTCACGTGCTGCACATGCCTCTTACTTGCTCCTCTCCCCGTTCCACAACTCAACCTGTTTCCCTTTGTCATTGCAGATACCCAAGAACACGTGGCGACTCCGTCCGAGGAGGAGGGAACTAAAACCACACTGTCGCTCAATCTGACACTTGCTTCCAGCAGCTCAGAGACTGACACTGCGCGTCCTTTAGAAGTTAGGTTAGAGGAGGGATCTGCACGTGATGAAACACCGAGCACAAGTGCGCAGGAGCCGGGGCGGGGGGGAAACGGATACTATAGGTGCCAACTTGCCGGAGGGCGAGGTCGTTCACTAGTTCTGCTGCAGAGGGGTCAGATGAGGAGTTTGATGGGCCAGGCTACAGAAGACGGATGATAGGCGTACACCAACAAATGCTTGGGGCACTGGAAAGCCTGCCAGAAAGCCTGCATGCAACGAGAAGGGGCATGGAGTTCAGCTCCAACTTGGCACTGGGCTTTGCGCAGAGCTTGGAGCCCATCCTTTCCAACATGGAACGGGTGGTCACCTCCATCAGTGCACCTGTGGAACCCACCATAATGCAGCGTCTGATGACTGATGTCACAGCTTCCATTGCAGCGCCAACATCTGCCATCCAAGGTCTGACTGCTGCATTTGCAGCTCAGACTGCTGCTATCGTGGCTCTGGGGACCACTGTGGAGCGGGGCTTCCAAGGCGTCACAGCACTCCAGCAATCTGTTCTCCAGCTAATCAATAGGATTGCTGAGGCGCCGCCCCGGGAGAGTGTCAGTGGCGCCATGGCAGATGGACCTGCTGTCCTCTCTCAGGACGACAGCCTTCCTGCTCCCACCCCTGCCACTCTGCCAGTGCCTCTGTTGTTGCCTATCGGCCAGCCAGGCTAGACTGCTGCAGCCCATGCTGAGATGGTGCAGTCTGAAGCCGGGCTCCCCCCAGCCCAGAGGTGCTCGAGATCATCCTCCAAGGCCATCTGCACACTCCTCCATTGAAGACCAGCAGCCTCCCACCACCCATGCTCCAGCCATTGGGGAAGCAGCTCGTAGGAGCACTAGGATAGGTAAAGGCACAGGAACAAAAGGCACTAATGGAATGCACAAGGATGAATAAGTTCTGTTATGTTTGCATAATTTCATTTATGCATTGATAACTGAGACGTTGATTTTGCATTTGGTGGTGGTTTTTATTTATGCAACGAGCTGAGGGGGACACCAACGTGTAATCAGATAGAGGGCGATTTGATTGTCTTGTGTGAGCGGAAAGGAGTGGAATGTAGGGCTGTTGGTGAGTTGGGGGATGTAGTTCAAATTATTGATAGGCACGGATCAGGCGAGCACGCAGATCCCTTGCAGACAGGCATGTGGTTACTGTTGCACCCTTGCGTCTTCCTCCACTTCCTCTTCCGGCTCCACCCCCTCCTCCTCCTGCTCAGCCTCTTCCTCCTCCTGCTCTGGCTTAAAGTCTTCTGCAATCATTGGTGGCAAAGGCTGGTCCCTCATGATGGCCAGGTTATGAAGCACGCAACATACCACCACAAATCTGCCCACCTGCTCAGGGGAGTACTGCAGGGCTCCTCCAGACCGGTCTAGGCAGCGGAAGCATTGTTCGAGGAGGCATATGGTGTGCTCCACGATGTTGCGTGTGGCAGCATGGCTGTCATTATGGTCCTGCAGTGCACGTGTGCATGGGTTCCTGACCAGTGTCATCAGCCATGGCGTGAGGGGATAGCCCTTGTTGCCCAGTAGCCAGCCATTGACTTGCCGAGTCGGGTGAAAGATAGTTGGCACGTTGGACTGCTGCTTGGCAAAGGCGTCGTGACTGCTCCCAAGGTAGGGGCATCGACTTCCATGATCTGATGTGTGTGGTTGCACACCAGCTGCACGTTGAGGGAGTAGAAGCCCTTTTGTTTGATGAAAATGTCTGAGTTGATGTGTTGGGCTCGCAGGGCAATATGTGTGCAGTTAATGGCACTCTCCATCATGGGGAAGCCAGCAATGCGGGCGCACCCCCGTGCTCACTCGTTCTGCTTGTTTTTGTTGAGAGGGAAGATGATCAACCTGTTCCTCATGTAGTACAGTGCGTCTGTGACCTCCCTTATGCAGCAGTGCACTGCATACTGCGAGATGTTGCACATGTCGCCAGCAGAGGCCTGAAATGCTTCTGAGCCATAGAAATTCAGTGCCACGGTGACCTTCACAGCCACAGGCAATGCTGTCCTTGCCCTGCTGAGGCTGCAGTTGTAGCTGCACCAGTTAACAGATCTCGGTCACAGCTTCCTTGGTGAACCTCAGGCGTCGGATGCAATCCTCCTCGGTCATGTCGAGGTAAGAGAATTGGTCCCGGAAGGCCCTCATTGGGTAGGGCCTCCTGCTCAGTGCCCTGCGCCTCCTCGTTGTCCGTCTCCTCGCAGCTTGACCTGCTATGTGTGGCCTCTCTGCATGCTCCCAGTTGTGCTCAATGCGCAGTGGGAGCCCTAGCAGACCGCCCATGGTTGCCAGGATTGTTGTTCAACCACGGTTGTAACTTTCCAACTCGTAAGGCAGTACCTGCCGAAGCACTCTCAAAAGTAATGTAGGAACTCTCAATAATAGGGAGCTTCAAAAAACACTTCCTACTCCTCCAGCAGCCAGAAGCAATAATCCAGCAACACCTGCATGACCCCTTTAAATAGCGCTGGTGGGGGGGCGGTCCTTCAGGCTCTGTAAAACATGTTTAGATGGTCAGGGTTAAGACTGTGCCTTGAGTTGAGCTTTTATGTCCAAAATGGTGTCCATCACTTTAAATCAGCAATGCACACTGATTGCACGCATTTTCTCCCTACTTTACATGCTTCCAGCGTTCGGTACTTGCGCACGCGCTAACTCCTATACCAAGATGGCGTATGGCACACGTCACGCAGGAAATGTGCATGCGCATCCAAGACGCCATCTTGGATGTCGGAGAGGCAGTGTAGCACTGAAACAACGGGCACTACACGGCCCAGTTTAGCGCCCATAATTTCTAAAACAAACAAAAAGAAATTAATTCCAGTTCAATCACAGAAAACACCATTGTGGTTGTAAACTTTTTTTTTTAAGAAAAATATATGGTCAGTAACAGATCAGGTTCACAACGCAGGGCAGCAGCAAGTTCTTATTTGGCTACCTTAGGATCAAGTCAAAGAATTCCATAAGTTTTGGTTGAGTTGATCGCTCACTATACCCTAGCTTGAATTTATTGCTTATTCCATGTGACCAAACTATCAGTCATCCATGCTCAAACACTCAGTTCCTAATACAGTGAAGCTCCTGATGTAGTGACATTTTGTCATGGTAAATAAGAGTTCACAGTAAATAGATTCTGCCGTAGTAGAATAGTAGGTAAAGGATTTTTTTTTTAATTTTTAAATTTTTTTTTACAGTTTACAGAAAAATTATAGTTACTATTTAAATACTGTGACATTACTTTTAAATTCTATGCCTAAAAACAAAGTTAGGACTTGCTATTTTCTTTGGAATGTGTTCTAAGAGCATATACCATGCATTTTATACTTTCCCCTAATTGTGTTCAGTCTTGTGTTACAACCTAATTAACTGAAGAGCCTTTAGTATTCGCCTCACATGGAAATGAATAGAGCTCAATTTGATTCAAAGCCAAAAGGGATTTAGAGAAAAAAATGGCAGAGCCCACAACAATTGGACAACTATTCCCATTCCTGAAAAGATAGTAAACAGCAGCTAAATTGCTGATAACACAGGCTCTTGTGTCACAGCTAGAGATGTTTTTCATGCAAAAAAAACATTGTTACATCATTAATTTCCCCACTCCTAGCTGTATTTTAAACTGGAAGTATCAGTCTAACATTTAAGAATTCAGCAGTCTTTAACCCCTTTCTGATGGTATTTGTTTCTACTTGAAGGGAATGCTAATGAGACTGGAACTGTATTCAAAATGCTTTGTTCCCATACAAGTAATCTCTTGCCTTACAGAACAAATAGATTATGAAAAGGAATGTACAATATTGCTGAAATATGTATAAACTTCAAAAGAATTTTTGCTATTTTCTTACATTCTTATATCTTTTATATGTTGAAATGTATTTAAGTGGAAAATTCCTGCCTTAATGTTTATTGAGTTGTGTGATATGTAAATGAAAACTTCAATACATTTTGAATTAAAAATATTTACTCCAATAGCTCTTGATGTTAATTTTACTGACTACTGAATTGATGAAGCACAGCACCGGTGAATGGAAATGGTAATTCACTGCAGTGACTTATTAACAGAATCATTATTACAGTCAATCAGTAGAGATGAAAAGAAAAACTTCTTAATACAGGAAATCTGAAACCCCCAGAAAACACTGGAAAATATACAGCACATTCTGCTCACCAAGACAGAATGGCAACATTTGAGCCTGAAGGCAGTTCAGAGAAGAGCCATGGGACTGTACCCTAGCATCAGAGCACTAAGTTATGAGGAGAGACTGGAGGGGCTTTATAGAGGTATACAAGATAGTAAACAGTACAAAAAAAGTACAGCTGCAACATTACTTCAGATTAAACTGTGACAGCAGGACAAAGGAGCTTAGGTTCAAACTAGTGAAAGGCAAATCTAGGACTGACATCAGGAAGCTATTCTTCATACAAAGAGCAATCAACACAAAGAATGGACCTCTGAGTATGCAAGTAGAGGGAAAAACAACCTGGAATCATTATAAATAGCTAAGTGGTGTGTGTGATGGCAGTTCTGTAGGTTCTTTTTGGGTGGATGCAATAGAATGGGCTGAATAGCCTTCCTCATCCATATCTATCTTTTGATCTAATGAAAAGAAAATATATGTTCATATTTCAGGTAGACATTGCAGTGATTCAGGTCAGAATTGCAGTATATTTCTATTATTTACTGTGGGGTATTTTTTACAGGCAACCAATCTGATTGCTAAGGAAGTGGAGCTAACTCATGATAAAAGCTCCATTCTTAGGAACCCAGCAGGTCAGGCCCACCTAAGTCCTTTTAACTGTCAATATTGGTTCCAAATTTGTTCTGTCTATCCACTAACAGTAATACTAAGCACTCCAGCTTCTTTGTCAAGTAGCTGTATTTTCATCCAGTGATTTTTCTGTTTATTAACATTTTTTTCTGTCATTCACTACTGAAACTATGCACACTCTCTAAAAATTGTAACCCCCTCTCCCATCTACTGGTGTCTGCCAAGGGTACTGCAATTGCACAGAGTCTAAATAACATATTTGGGTCACCCACTAGGTACCTCTCTTTATCTGCAGGTTGTGGAGGTGGAAGAGGAGAATCAGTGCAGGCATGCAAGCCAGCCAGGTGCCATTACACATTAGGTGCTCAAGATTGAGCAGCCATATGCTGACATCTGTGTCTACAGGCTAAGACCTATACCTGCACATGTCCAAGTAGATGTGCATGCAGAGAGCATGATTTACCACAAAGGTGGCGACAGAACTTTTGAAACCATTTTGTGGACAGGACTGTGTCATTGGCTGTCACGTTTTCCATTGGTTTGAATTTTTATGTCAATGTGGCATTGCAAGCAATTGCAGCGGATATGTGGCAGATCTTCAAAGCTGCTGTACCCAGCTGCTCCATGAGGTGCCATAGGCATTGGGGTAGAAATTGATATGCGTTGTGCCTGTTTTTTGTGCATAAAACATGCACAAAGCATACTAATTTAGCAGTGGGATGGCCTGCGCCCAATCTGCGCAGATGCTGGTACCACTGATAAATTCGTGGGGCCCATTATTTAGGCGCCCGTCAAACCAGCGTACGGCTCCTTAAATATGTATATTAGGGCCCTAATGCCTGTTGAAGGACACCTTGCTGAAATTAATCAGCAATTGCCCACCCGACTCAGGATTCTGCAGCAGCACCCACAACCGCCAATGAAAGGTAAGTTTCAGAATTTTTTTTTTAAAACCCTTCCTGTGGAAGGAGGAGGATCAGCAGTGCTTCCACAACTCCACAGGCATTGCAATCGCCCACCCTCCGCCATCCCCCTAGCTTGTTTCTAACCCTGTGAATTACCTGAGGACCGCTGCCAGGAAGGCAGGTGGACCGACATCGATGTCTTCCTTTGGGCGAGCTGCCTGCGGAGTTCTGACCAGCACCATCAGCTTGCCCTGAAAATGTCGATGAGGCCCAAGGCCCAATTTCTATCGATCCTCAGCCCTCTTGGTTCGGGTGCAAGCTGTTTGCACAGCGCTGAGCTAGGCCCAACCAAATTTTTGACCCATTGTTTCACTGGGCCAAAGATTCCCTTACTTTCACCCTGGATGCCTGCTGGAGGTCCAAGGCTATCTTCATAACCTCTCTGACACATCCAGGGACAAGATCTGATCAGAGATATAATGAGGCACATGGAACTGACAGGGTCTTGGCACCAGCGTACCTTCAAATGCTGAAACAGAGTGAGATGCCTTAATTTATCAGGAGTCCTGCTTTAAACCCTATCAGGGTATCCCAGGTTACTGTGCCTTGTGGTCACTGCTCCTAATCTCTCCTTTCCTGGCTCATCATCTGTCTTCTGCATGCTTATTTGTGAAGCACCTTGGGATTTTTTTTTACATTAAAGGAACTATATAAGTGAAAATTATTGTTGTTGTTACATAACTTTGCCCTGCAAGAGGCCATTGCCATGGAGTAAAGGTGAACTAGCCTCAACCTTTGGCAGAAGATAAGTCAGACGACCATTTACTCAGAAGGAGGCTTAAGGTGGGTTGCAATGGACAATATCTTTACTCAAATGCTTGTACCATCCAAATGCACAAGTCATTTGCACGTGTACACGATTCTGGCTAAATCACAGGATCCCTGCCATTGCTCTCAGCCCTACTTCAATATCAACGAATACCAATGGACATCTTCACAAATACCGTACTCGGCTTCATTCCAAATAAGCTGCCATGACACATTACAGTATCCAAAGTTAACACAAATTCTATTTCCCCTAATAGTGTGTGCTGCAGGTACGTTTTTTGTGTTTTGCTTCAGTGCTTCCCCTTTTTGACAGTGTATGGTGTGTGGCTTATACTTCTTAACCATGTTTCCAGGTTGGAGGAGGAAGTGAGGTAGTTAACCACTGCATGGCAATAGCTGCTTCTAAGGATGGAGGTTGTCAGCAGATGGTCCAGCAACTGCAGGTGCCTAGGGAATGGTTGCCTGGGCCTGTACACTATCTGGCACATCTCCAGTCATTTGAGTAGAGTGGTTGGGTGTTACGGATATGACGTCACCCTGCGAGACAACTCACCATTGATGCTAGTTCTTGCCATTCCCCTCCTCCTTGGGAACCCCTTAGCATGCTAGAGGCCTGGGTAGAAGCAGACTGCTGAGCAGCAATGTGGTTGATGGAACCTTGCATTATAGCTGCCTCAGTCTGATTCTACAACATGCAAAATTCAGACAAAACAGACTGCTGTAGACTGGAGTCTAAAGTCTCTACAGCCCCAGTCAGAGTATTCATTATGGAAGCTATGCCTGAGTTTAGTATCTTTGCTAAGGGGGCTTCATAGGAGGGAGCCCTTGAGTGGCCATACTGTGCACAGTGGTCTGCAGCTGAGTGAAATGGTCAAACATGATGCAGTACTCTCCATAGAAGCCCCAAACTGTGCAGGCTGCTTGATACCCCATCAAATTAATGCATGGATTGTTGATGCTGAACTAGCAACTTGTGTTTGTAAGCAGGGTCTGTGAGGTCTGAATCCCTGGGTTCAGCAGCTGGGAGCCCTTGAGCTGGCCCTCTGGCCAGCCAGCAGGGTACTTACTATTCCTCCAATTCCACTTGTACTTGCTTCTCCTCACTTATGCTCTGTGCTTCATCAAGCACTTGCTCCTGCAACTCACTAACAGACCCCCACAGTGTGGACATATCTCTGCTGGTGCTCATCATTGCAGCAATGACTGCTGCAGAGTGCTATGAGTTGCTTGGCTGAGGCTGGACATTGCACTCCTCCACCATCTCTTGGTTACCTAAAGAAGCAGAAGGACAATGTATTTTAGAATGCTGGCAATAAGACAAAGCTGTACATGGTAAGACACTGTAGAATATTAAGCTGTAGTGCTACAATGTATGCTTATATAGGATTGAATCAATGAGTGAATGAATTAGTGAGATGGGAGATAAAGAACAAAAATCAAAGCACGTTACTAACCATGAGTTTGAGGGAGGTCTCCAACCACCTCCTCCTCTACTCCCAGAATCTCAAGTGCCTTCTTTTCGTAGGGCATCGACAATCTATGAGGTGAACTCTTTCCAGCCCACATCTGCTGCCACCTGTTACGTGTAACTTTCTGCAAGTAAATAGAAAAGAGTTGGAATGAGGAAAATGAGAGACGTATGTTACCCAAGTGTCCAGCCCTGCAGCCATTTTATGCAAGTGTGTGAATATGCAATATGCTTGTGTTGGCAGCATGCTTGGTGTTTGTTGCTTGTCACATTTAATGGGCCACAGGACAAACAGTAATACAGATTGCCTGCTAAAATATGTGCATGCCTGTGCATTTGGAAAGTAAATGACCAACTGCAAGAGTGCTGTGCATTCCACCTCCATGATAGTCTTTCTTTTAAGATGCAATGTAAGACAACATTGTAAAATGAACCAAAATATGGGCATATTTACATTGGAAAGTTTCCTGAGACCAGCAAATTTCTTCCTCACCTGCTCCCAGATTGGTTGCAAAGGTATGCCCATACGAAATGCTAAAAGTGCTCCTAAGAAGCCCTCACTCTGGGAGTTGAGTAGGTCAAAATCTCCTGGTGGTCTCACACTCCCACAGGCAATAAAAAGGAAGTCCAGGGCTGTGTAGGCTAAATGCCAAAAAAAACCAATCCAAAATGTAATTCCCAGCTTTAGTTGAGTCATTGCTACTCAAAATTTCAGCAGTCTTCAGGTTCAAAAACTCCTCATTTCTATCAGTCTCAGCTGATCCTAGCAACAGCTGTATCTTTATTTCTCATTCTAACTTACCCTAGTGCATTACGAACATAAAACCAGGAAATTTGAACACTACTGGCCTACATTTACATATATTATAATTAGGTGGACTTAGCAGGCTGATGGTGGGAAGAACCAAATCTCATTAGGAAATTTCGGGGAAATCGATTTCTGTGAGGAAAACGCTTCCATCCCAATATGCTGCCCAGAAAAGTACTTGCAGTAAAGTGGGTGCACTGCTTTAACTTATCCATGCCCACAAAAATAGCAACAATCTCTGGCTTGCACACAACTACCTTTTAAAAGATCACATTGAGGCCAATTTTGAACTGCTCCGAAGGCGCAAACATGGTAGTAATATAGTTAAAATGGCGGCACAGTACTTACCGCCCCATTTACAATTGCCATCTTGATTGAAGTAAGGACGTGGGCGGTCCAGGCTCTAGTCCTACTGGAACATAGGAACAGGAGTAGGCCATTCAGCCCCTCGAGCCTGTTCTGTCATTTGATAAGATCATGGCTGATCTGTGATCCAACTCCATATACCTGCCTTTGGCCCATATCCCTTAATACCTTTGATTGCCAAAAAGCTATCTATCTCAGATTTAAATTTAGCAATTGAGCTAATATCAATTGCCGTTTGCGGAAGAGTGTTCCAAACTTCTACTACCCTTTGTGTGTAGAAATGTTTTCTAATCTCGCTCCTGAAAGGTCTGGCTCTAATTTTTAGACTGTGCCCCCTACTCCTAGAATCCCCAACCAGCGGAAATAGTTTCTCTCTATCCACCCTATCCGTTCCCCTTAATGTCTTATAAACTTCGATCAGATCACCCCTTAACCTACGAAACTCCAGAGAATACAACCCCAATTTGTGTAATCTCTCCTCGTAACTTAACCCTTGAAGTCCGGGTATCATTCTAGTAATCCTACGCTGCACTCCCAAGGCCAATATGTCCTTCTGAAGGTGCAGTGCCCAGAACTGCTCACAGTACTCCAGGTGCGGTCTAACCAGGGTTTTGTACATCTGCAGCATAACTTCTGCCCCGTTGTACTCTAGTCCTCTAGATATAAAGGCCAGCATTCCATTAGCCTTATTGATTATTTTCTGCATCTGTTCATGACACTTCAATGATCTATGTACCTGAACCCCTAGGTCCCTTTGGACATCCACTGTTTTTAACTTTTTACCATTTAGAAAGTACCCTGTTCTATCCTTTTTTAATCCAAAGTGGATGACCTCACATTTGTCTAAATTGAATTCCATTTGCCACAGTTTTGCCCATTCACCTAATCTATCAACATAGGAGGAGATGAGCAAGCCCCTGCGTGCCCTCACTTGCTCTAAAAAAAAAACTTCCACGGCAGCGTGCGAAAATCTTGGTGTCATTTTCTATGCCATAGCGATCCTTCACTTTCTCCTCTTAATCTGCAGACAAAAATAAGGACCTTCTTCTTTCAACTGGTTGCGTCTCACTTTAGGAGATGCAGCCTCTCTTTATATATGTAAGGAATCTTACAACACCAGGTTATAGTCCAACTGTTTTATTTGAAAATCACAAGCTTTCGGAGTCTTTCTCCTTCGTCAGGTGAAGTGTGGGATTCCTTGAACGTTACCACATTTATAGTCAGAGAACAATACCTGGTGATTACAGATAATCTTTCCAACTGCCCGTTGTCAAGGCAATCAAAGTGTTCAGACAGAGAGATGTTACATACAGGACCACCGAATATACAAACAGCCAGAACAAAAGACAGAGAGAGAGAGAGAGAGAGAGAGAAACATCCAAAAGGAAGAGAAAGACAGAGAATGACCCGTTGTATTAAAAACAGATAACTTTTTTTTCGCTGGTGGGGTTACATGTAGGGTGACATGAACCCACTTCAGCAGTCAAGGACATTCAGCCACCGATCTTCGGGTAAGTGTTCTCCAAGGCGGCCTTCGAGACACATGACAATGCAAAATCGTCGAGCAGAAATTGATAGCCAAGTTCTGCACCCATAAGGACGGCCTCAACCGGGATCTTGGGTTCATGTCACGCTACACGTAACCCCACCAGCGAAAAAAAGTTATCTGTTTTTAATACAACGGGTCATTCTCTGTCTTTCTCTTCCTTTCGGATGTTTCTCTCTCTCTGTCTTTTGTTCTGGCCGTTTGTATATTCGGTGGTCCTGTATAGGCATAATCGGTGACTTGAAGATACCATTGTACCACCAAACACGTCAGTGCACATTTTTTCATTTCCAAACTTGGTCTTCCAAGACACTTTTAACAGGCAGTGTTACCACCATATATAATACATAAATAGAATACATAACTCGGGAGAAGGTGACGTGTCCATTATTTGTGTCATCACTTAAGGGTGTAATTTTCATACACCTTTTTTTCCCAACTCCGTGTTCTCTATTTGGCCATTGGCTGTATTATCTCCAGTGCTGGGAGGAACAAGTCAATGCTGCTCTTCAGAAAATTGACCATGATATTGCACATTCATCTCAAACTATGCTACCATATGAACATATGAAAAAAAAGGGCAATAAAAGGCAGTTATGTTTGCCCATCCAATCGACTGTGTAGCATCAGATGTGAGCACCCATCCCCTAGTAATGCTATCTTCTGGAAGAGGCAAAAAAGAAAAAAAATTGTGGCCAATTCAGGAAAAACTCTGCAAAATTCCTCTCCAACTCCCTAAGGCAATCAAGCAAGCTCCAGGGGACCATGGTTGTCTATGATACAACACAATCTAAACTAACTACTTACCCCCTATAGCTGGCAATTTCCTGTTCTCTCAAATAAACAAATTAAATGATTCCTACTTCTCTACCAGCTTTTGCAAAGATGGCTAGAAAAGTTGTTAAAAGTGTAGGAATCCTCAAAAAAGCTCTGCCGTGCTTGTCACCATTGACAAATTCAGAGATCTACGAACCCCATAGAGAAAATTTGGAGCAGATTTTCCTCTGCAGGACTGAGGCAGGAAAAAATGGATCACTGCCCATTTTTGTCTACATCAAATTTCCTGCCAGAAGTGACAGATGGCACCGAAAATGTAAATATAGTCAAATGACACAGTAATGACGGACTGATGTCATGCATCACATTTTATTTCATTACCACCAGACCAATGCTCTTCCATGAGGGGCTGCACTGTAGATGGCCCTGGGACTGCCATCTGTTGCAAAGCTGACTGAATGCTTTTGATGTGCTGTGTATGAGAACCTCACACATGCAGAATCCTCCACACTTGCCACCATGTGTTAGAAACTGCTAGGCACATCCCTTAATGACTCCAATGTGTTCCTAAAGCATTCTTCTTTTAAAAGCTGGGAGAATCTTTAGCCTTAGCAGCTGTGAATAAAGGTGACCTGACCCTCTGGCTGCTTGCTTCCTGCTCCTCTGGACTACTTCTACCTGCTCCTGCTCATTTGTGCTGTGTTTTATCCTTGGTGCTGCCCTCAAACTGGATGTCTTAACCTGCAACCACACCCCCCACCCTACCAGATTGGATGGAGTTTGCCACTTCTTGTTTGGGTGAGATTGAATGACAAGATGGTAGATGAGGTGTTGGGTGATTCCTGGTTTGATGGCCCCACTAGTTTCTTCTGCCACATGTGCAGATCAAAGAGAGGGTACGTGTTAGGCATTTGTTCTCAGAACATTTTCTTGGAGTGCAGCCTTCTCCAAACAACTAGCATGGAGCTGCTGATATATGCAAGCTTGTGTTTCCATGCTTGTGTGAGTTAATAGGATGGAGTGCAAAGGAAGGATCAATGTTGCACAAACCCTGAGCTGAGGGCCATGTCTTCTCCTGGCCCTGAACTTGCAAGGATCTGCTTTTCAGATCATGCAATGTTGCCAATTCCCCTCCAATTGTGGCTATCTGCATCTTGTTGTGTGCTGAAAAAGAAGACGTAATATAGTGATTATCTGACCATGGCTGCATGGAATCTACCTAGCCCCATGAGTGAAGGTGCACTCCACAGGATTTGTGGATAGAATTGTGCAACATGCAGCTCCTAGTCATGGAAAGAGTTGGCTATGTGTTGTCTTGGGCATCCTTGTACTGAAGAAGGTAGCGCGAGGCAAGCAAAGGGCTGAAAAGTGCACTGTGTACCTTCATGAGAAGGTGGAAAGTCAAGGAATGCATGGGTAAGATGGAAGAAATTATGCTGATATTGGTTGATACAGTGCCAAAATATGAGCTAATGTTAAGGATGCCTAACTCACCTCTCCCAGTGAAATTGTTGATTTTTTTTGCAGCTCTACAACCAAGTCTTCTGTGCAGTCCCACTGGCATTTATCATGTCAGCAATGTCCTGCCATACTCATTGCACCACTGTGATGGGCACCCTGTGGCTATGGCTATTCCTGGAACAGGATTTCTGTGCTTTTCCCACACAAGCTGGAGGCCCTGCTTCTCACACCAATGCTGCCAAGATCTAAGCCAATAAAGAACATTTGCAGTGATCTGTATTTCAGTGACAAGCTATCTCCCAAAAACAACACTGTAGTTTTAAACCAGTAGAGGCCTTTAAGTTCCTCTCCCTAATGAGTGTGTGCCCGATTGTAAGCGTTAGGCAAGCACAGCACATTCCCACGATTGCCTTAACTCAGAAACAGTAGGGTTCAGGCGAATGGTACTTCAGGAAGTCCCTGCCCGACTTGTGGTTGAGTGGAAGAAGGAGGAAAATTGTCCCCATCTAATCCAAGCCATGCACATCAATAGAGTCGATGAGGATGATCTAATCCATGCCAGAGTCTACAGTTCTAAAAATCTTGCCCAAATTGTCAGTCCTGTACACTGGTACCACACTATTAAGATTGCCTAGCAGTTAGACCCCTATGTTTGTACCAGGAAAATAAGAGCTT
The DNA here is from genome assembly GCF_035084215.1 of Heptranchias perlo. Taxonomy (NCBI): domain Eukaryota; kingdom Metazoa; phylum Chordata; class Chondrichthyes; order Hexanchiformes; family Hexanchidae; genus Heptranchias; species Heptranchias perlo. The sequence goes on from NC_090328.1 coordinate 78,713,167, forward strand.
TTGCAGCTATGCATCAAGATTCTGTATTAAACTAAAGGCATGGATTTTCCTCTACCAAATGCCCAAAATTAGACAAAAGAGGGAGATTGGGTTGGGGAGGCTAGATCCCCACCCGAAAACTGCAACCGAAAGTTTTTCTCTCACTCAGAGGGAACTCCGCCACCTGACTCAACTGCCCTACTGCATTTAAATGACGTGGAAAGGGGGGTGATGGGGCTAACGATAACAAACAATTTCCCTGCCTTCCCACTGAAGTATTGCTGACCCAGGTACCGGCAGAGATGGGGTGGTGTTACATGCTGAGACAACGGGGAATCCCGTTGATGGCCATGTTGGAGGGATTGGGCCTGGTAGTGGCCACCTGTCCCTCTCTTCTGCTCCCATATTTGCACCAGAAGAGGCTGCACATGAACAGCCTTTTTAAAATCTTCTAAAAAAAATCCTCAGGGTGTTTCTGCTCCCCATAATTGTGCTTCTTCATCCTTACGGTGCTAACACTTCACTGAGTTTTTCTGGCTGGCAGTGGTAGGCACTCTCTATGTGGCAGAGAAACTGCCAGGAGCCCTTCCTGCATGTTTAATGACCCCAAGCCCAGGAAAATGGGTCAGCATCATGCTGGGGTTGGACTGATGGGAGGAAGTCCTGCCCAACGTATCTCTGATGGCAAAACTGCCTGGAAAGAAATCCAGTTGAAAAAGTCCACATAGAAAACCATTAGTGAAACTTCACACCACACTTCTGTCTGTGGAATTCTTTTCCAGACAGTACTATCGCTTGGAACTCTATCCCTTCTATGTAAATGTTTAAATCTAGTTAGCCACCACTTACTGAACCAGGGTTATTGAGATATCTGTTAAACCATGAGAAGTTTGTTGCCTCATACACCCCAGATGTCTGTGGCCAGACCCATTGCTTTGCTACCCTATTACTCACAAAAATAAAACAAACAAAAAGCCGTGTACATTAGTCTCATCATCGCTATTCAAGGTGCAAGCTTAGATATGAAGCATGAAGATAAAGTTTTATGTGATGAAGAACATGTGTGTACATTATAAAACCATCAGTTAGACTTTTGTGTCGTGACCAGAGATATTATCAGGTACACTAATACATTTCTGGCAAAACCTGCTCTTTTAACTTCTGCTGGTCACTGTGCATTAAATAAATGTAATCTGATTACATAAGTGAAAGATGGTGGATTTCCAACAGGTGCTGTTCATCAGCAAATACAGTCAAGCTGCATAAAGGAAAAGAGGAGGACTTTACAAATTTTGTCTTGAACAAATTAATCCATCGCATTTTGTAAGGTCTGTCAGTGGAAATAAAAAAAATTCTTAACATCTGTTATAGATTTGTGTAGTACTACTTGCAATAGCAATAGTAAATTGAGAAAGATATTTAGCTCTCATTGATAAATTACATTCTTATCTATAATTTCTGAAGCTAAAAATATAATTTTGTTGCATCAGTGTGTGGAGTCTTCATTACTGAGGCCTCTGGAGACCTGAGGTCAGAGTACAGTGCCAAAAAACAGCACCCAGCTGTTAAAGATATCAATGTGATTGGCAGGTAGACAAAAACAGGCAGTGAAGATTTTTGTTCTCTTTCCCCATGTTGCCCGTATATTGGTTTGGGTAAATTCTGAACAGAACAATTTTCCTCTTTTCACCTAGTGACAATTCTCCTAGTTCAGCTAGAACATAGATTTGATGCAGTTTAGAGCTCCCTCTAGCCTGCCCCAGGGAATAATGAACAATACAGATCGATGTGTCTTGACCACAGCCTTAAAAGACATGTGCTAATGTGGCATTTCCATTTACCACACCAGCCTTTTTTCTAGCCTTCTGTTTGAGATTACCAAATTATTGACAGTTTTGTGCTATGGGCTCACATCCAATGGAACATTTGTTGACATTTCTTAAACTAATTTCAGCTGGTAATCTAATAGCCATCAGACATAGGAAAGTTTCATCCAATCACTTTAAGCTGGATTCAAACTCAAGCATTGTGTGTGTTTTCACCGTTCCTCTTCTGAAAGTGCTGAATCTTGCTACAGTACAGCTCCATAGAAAATGGTAGTTCTTCAATATCTCAATTAAGTGTCCACGCTTCATCTTTGAGCATAGACAATGAAGGGCTGAACATCTGCTGCTGTAACTATGGCAGAGTGGGAATCACGCACCGGCAGTCAGGCGGTTATTTTAAAATTTTGAAAAATAAATTTCCGCCCCAATCTTCATGGTACCTCCCCATAGGGCTCACTTGCAGTCTTCAAGAGGCCAGTTCACCTCATCTCACTGAGAGTACTGGCCTCCAAACTTACACTGGGCCCTACTGAGGAAGTGTGAACTCCCAGTGTGAAGTGTAAATCTTGGCCTTGCCTTCTCTGGGGAGGCAGGGGACCAAGTTTGGGGTGAATAGAGGTTATGGCTCCAAACAAGACCCCCCAGAAACTATTCAGGTAGGCTGCGACCCCGTGTATCTGGGTCTCGGACCATTTCCCAGGCCTTCTGGTCCTAAGCCCACTCATTTTCAGGGCCATGAAGTCAAAAGTACTTAAAAATGGTTGCAAGTAAAAGCAAAAATCTTTGAATCTGAACAACTTCTTAGAAATTAAACAAATAATTTATGTAAATTTTGAACTAGTTCATGGAATCATACAGCACCGAAGGCAGCCATTAGGCCCATTGTGCCTGATTTTCCTGAATACATTGAAGCTAGGAATATTAAGTGCCCATCCCTCCCCTTGTTTGAGCCAGGTCTCCATTATTGCCACTATATCATAATCCCAAGTGCCTACAGCTCATCAACCTTATACTTGAAAAGGTAAATGGTAGTTAAAGGTAAAAGGCTGTGGGGAAAGAGCAGGGGAATGGGACTAATTGGATCCACTGCAACTGATTTATTACGCTGTTTGTTGACAACCAGTATTGGATAAGCAGAAATTTCCTTCAACTAAATCTTGGGAAGACTGAAGCCATTGTCTTCGGTCCCCGCCACAAATTCCGTTCCCTAGCCACCGACTCAGTCACTCTCCAGCCCAATGCGGAAGGAAGCAGTGCTGGATCTAGTTCTGGAAATAATGTGGGGCAAGTGCAGCATGTTTCAGTGGGGAAGATTTGGGAAACAATGATTAGGTTCAGAGTAGTTATGGAAAAGGACAAGGAAGAATCAAATGTGAAAATACTCAACTGAAGGAGGACTAATTTCAATGAGTTGAAAGGGGATCTGGCCCAGGTGGATTGGAATCAAAGATTGGCAGGTAAAACAGTAAATGAGCAATGGGAGGCCTTCAAAGGGGAGATAGTTTGGGTACAGACTAGACACATTCCCACAAGGGGGAAAGGAAGGGCACCCAAAGCGAGAGATCCCTGGATGACTAAAGATATAGAGATTAAAATGAAACAGAAAAAGGAGGCTTATGACAAATGTCAGGTTCATAATTCAGTAGAGAACCAAGCTGAATACAGAAAGTACAGAGGAGATCTGAAAAAGGAAACAAGAGGGGCAAAGAGATTGTATGAGAATAGTTGAGCAGGTAACATAAAAGGGAACTCAAAAGCCTTTTATAAACATATAAATAGTAAAAGGGTAGTCAAAAGAAGGGTAGGGCCATTTAGGGACCAAAAAGGAGATCTTCTTGTGGAGGCAGAGGGCATGGCTGAGGTACCAGTCTGTCTATGTCTACCCTCCTCACTGTTTGCCACATATCCGAGTTTCATGTCATCTGCAAACTTTAAAATTATGTCCTGTATGTCCAGGTCATTAATATATATCAAAAAGAGCAGTGGTTCTGACACCGACCCCTGGGGGACACCACTGTCTACTTCCCTCCAGTCTGAAAAACAACCGTTCACCACTACTCTCTGCTTTCTGTCCATTAGCCAATTTCGTATTCACGCAGCCACTGCCCCTTTAATTCCATGGGCTTCAATTTTGCATACAAGTCTATTATGTGTACTTTATCACACGCCTTTTGAAAGTCCATATACACATCAACTGCACAACCCTCATCAACCCTCTCCATTACTTCATCAAAGAATTCAATCAAGTTAGTCAAACACATTTTGCCTATAACAAATCAGTGCTGGCTTTCATTTGTTAACCCATACTTTTCCAAGTGCCAGTTAATTTTGTCCCCGATTATTGTCTCCAAAAGTTTCCCCACCACCGATATTCAACTGGCCTGTAATTGCTGGGTTTATTCCTCCCTTTTTTTAAACAGGGGTGTAACATTTGCAATCCTCCAGTCCTCTGGCACTGCATCCATATCTAAGGTGGTTTGGAAGATTGTGGCCAGAACTTCCACAATTTCCACCCTTACTTCCCTCAGCAACCTAGAATGCATCCCATCCGGACCGGGTGACTTTTCCACTTTGAGCACTTAAAAAGGTATCTTTTAATTACCTCCTTTTTATCATAGAATCATAGAATGGTTACAGCACAGAAGGGGGCTATTCGGCCCATCTAGCCCGTGCCAGCTCTTTGTAAGAGCAATCCAGTTAGTCCCATTCCTCCGCAGCCCTGCAAATTTCTCTTCGAGTATTTATCGAATTCCTTTTTGAAAGCCACGATTGAATATGCATCCACCACCCTTTCAAGCAGCGCATTCCAGATCATAACTACTCGCTGCATAAAAAAGTTTTTCCTCATGTTGCCTTTGCTTTTGTACTCTATGCCTCTGTTTATAAAGCCAAAGATCCTGTATGCCTTTTTAACAGCCTTCTCAACCTCAGCCGCCTTATTCCTGCCACCTTCAAAGACTTGTGTATGTGCACTCCCAGGTTTCTCTGTTCCTGCACCCCTGTTAAAATTGTACCATTTAATTTACGTTGCCTCCCCTCATTTTTCCTACCAAAATGAATCACTTTACACTTTTCCGTGTTAAATCATGAAGGGTTTTGATAGAGTAAATAAGGAAAAACCATTTCCAGTGGCAGAAGGGTCAGTAGCCAGAGGACACAGATTTAAGGTAATTGGCAAAAGAACAAGAGGCGAGATGAGGAAAACATTTTTTAACACAGCAAGTTGTAATGATCTGGAATGCACTGTCTGAAAGGGTGGTGGAAGCAGATTCAATAATAACTTTCAAAAGGGAATTGGATGAATACTTGAAGGGGAAAAATTTGTAGGGCTATGGGGAAAGAGCAAGAGATGGGATTAATTGGATAGCTCTTTGAAAGAGCCGGCACAGGCACGATGGGCCGAGTAGCCTCCGTCTGTGCTGTATCGTTCTGTGATTCTATGATGTATCCAATTCCCTTTTGAAAGTTACTACTGAAACTGCTTCCACCACCCTTTCAAGCAATGCATTCCAGATTATAATAACTCGCTGTGTAAAAGAAATTCTCATCTCCCGTTTTTTTTTGCCAATTACCTTAAATCTGTATCCTCTGGTTATCAACCCTCCTGCCAGTGGAAACAGTTTCACCTTATTTACTCTATCAAAACCCTTCATAGGGTTAGAATGAGAAAATGGCAAAGAGCCTATTCCACAGCTGGTTTGTGGTCAGCAATAAACAAACACATAAACAGGCCTCCATTCTCGCAGAACATAAATCGCAAAGTTAAAAAAAAACATTTTCTTTAAACATCTTTTTAACAATCTATTAACACATCATAAAACTAGAAGGGACATTCAGTGTAATGTAAAACCTCCAGCTGAATGTGATTTGTATAGAAAGTGCAGTGTTGTAGAATTGGCTTCACTTCTTTGGGTGAAGGAATCCATGTAGCTGGATTTAGTGGTGTAGTGCAAGAACATGATAGCATTTCTCAGACAGTGTGTTTGGGAGGAGGCATTGACTTCTTGCTAGAGCATGGTTGCACAACACCACACACGCTCCAGTATCTTGCTCAAGTGGCCACTACTCATATATGAGCCGTGGCAGTGTCATGCACCAGGCTATTCAAACACAGGATATCATAGTCAAACATGATCCTGTCCTCACCCAATGTCTATACACAAGCACTTCCAGCAAGGGTTACTGGATAGCAATCAGCAGTAGGCACCTTAGCCAATGAACACTTTAAGTCAGGCACACTGAAACCAATTGCAGTGCTCCTAATATCAGCCTGGTTGAGATGGGCCAATTCAGCACAGACCAGGGATCAAACCTGGAACTCTCCTGTTCGGTTACTCATTTACCTACGGGATATACTTGTGAGGCAATCCGGGGAGCTCCCAAGGTCTGTTTGTAACATCAACGTGAACGAGCAGTGCAGTTATACTGCTTGTTCGCACCATCGTTGGGTGAGAGAAGGCAAAGCTCTGCATATGCATTTGCAAATACATTGCATTGAACTCTACTCATGGCCCTCCAACCACGGGTGAGACTCTAATGATGACAGGGTGAGGTCAATTGTAGCACTCCCATTGTTGCCCAGCTAACATAGCACAGTCAAGGGTTTAAACCTGGGAACTTCCTGGTCTGTATGGCTATTCTCCAGCACTGATGCATTTACCTGCTGAGCCATAGAGAAGTCTATTTTGGAGCTTCTATAATGAGAAACAAACCATGAGGACTGTTTGTACAACTGTTGTGTTAAAAGCAGTGCACTCTTTACTGGACTTAACACACAATGGCTTACTCAACTACCGCTAAAATAATAAACCACCTGCTCTTTTCAATTTACAGATGCACTCATGTAAAATCTCCCTCCAAAATTCAGTGGCTGTGAGGCCAGTGGGATACAGTACAATCAGAATTGTGCATTCACTCTGCTTAGCACAGCATAATCTTTTGTTACCTCCAGACCCGACTATTCCAAAGCTTTCCTGGCCGGCCCTCCATCTTCCACCTCCAAAAACTTTAGCTCAACCAAAACTCTACCGCTCGAATCCTAACTCACACCAAGTCCCATTCACCCATCACCGCTGTGCTCGATGAACTACATTGGCCCCCGGTATAGCAATGCCTCAAATTTAAAATTCTCACCCTTGTGTTCAAATCAACATCCAGGCTTGGGCTCATAAGTGGCAAGTAACATTCGTGCCAGACAAGTGCCAGGCAATGACCATCTCAACAAGAGAGAGTCTAACCACCTCCCCTTGACATTCAACGGCATCACCATCGCCAAATCCCCCGCCATCAACATCCTGGGGGTTACCATTGACCAGAAACTTAACTGGACCAGCCATATAAATACTGTGGCTACAAGAGCAGGTCAGAGGCTGGGTATTCTGCAGCGAGTGACTCACCTCCTGACTCCCCAAAGCCTTTCCACCATCTACAAGGCACAAGTCAAGAGTGTGATGGAATACTCTCCACTTGCCTGGATGAGTGCAGCTCCAACACTCAAGAAGCTCGACACCATCCTGGACAAAGCAGCCCACTTGATTGGCACCCCATCCACCACCCTAAACATTCACTCCCTTCACCACCGGCGCACAGTGGCTGCAGTATGTACTATCCACATGCACTGCAGCAACTCGCCAAGGCTTCTTCGACAGCACCTCCCAAATCCGCGACTCTACCACCTGTAAGGACAAGGGCAGCAGGCACATGGGAACAACACCACCTGCACGTTCCCCTCCAAGTCACACACCATCCCGACTTGGAAATATATCGCCGTTCCTTCATAGTCGCTGGGTCGAAATCCTGGAACTCCCTTCCTAACAGCACTGCGGGGGAATCTTCACCAGACGGACTGCAGCGGTTCAAGGAGGCGGCTCACCGCCACCTTCTCAAGGGCAATAAGGGATGGGCAATAAATGCCGGCCTCGCCAGCAACGCCCACATCCCATGAACGAATAAATTTTTTAAAATAAAATCCCTCCATGACCTCGCCCCTCCCTATCTCTGTAACCTCCTCCAGCCTTACAACCCTCCGAGATCTCTGCGCTTCTCCAATTCTGGCCACTTGCACATCCCCGATGTCTCCTCTCAAAAAAAACAAGTTACCTTTAAGATCTGCCAGAAGGCTGTTACACCAGATTTAAATTGGTTCTGGATGGGTGTGGCTAATCGTTCTGCCCCATTCCCTTCTATATCAGAGGCAGTAAGAGCTGCTACAAGGTATCCTGAGGTAGATATCACATTGAGAGGCAATTTTGTGTGCTGCTACTGAAGGTTAGTGTTTCTTTACAAGTATAGTGATCTTCTTAGTACTTTAAGGGTTGAGTCAGGGCTTTTGCTGCTACTTCTACTCAGCTCTGCTCAAAATATTGCTTTCCACTTTTAACAAGGATTTCTCAATGGGAATACCTTTGTTTTGATGTTATGAAGAGGAGGATGATGAACACATGGAAGAGGATGAGTTGGAGACTCTTAGGGGGAGATTTCCACTGGCTCTGCCAGGTGGGAATGGGGTAGTAGTGCTCCAAAATCATGGGGGAGAAATCTACTGCCCTGTTCCCGCTTCCAATCTGCCCAATGCCATCCAGAAATGGGCCTATCGCTGAGCAGCAGGAGCGCCTGTCTGTTTCAGCAGGTAGGTCCTTTTAATATGGAAATCGGGGTCCTACTACATAAATAGGACTCAGATTGCCATTTTAGGAATCAACTGGGCAGACAGAGCGTGCACCATCCATGCTCTACCCAGTTTTACCCCGTGAGACAACAAAAGGTGACCAAAAGCAGTAAGTTTAAAATTATATTTGTGGGGCCAGGAGGAGCACAAGTGCTCTTTTGGGCTCCACAGGAATAATATGGATCGCCGTCCCCCTCCACGATTGGCTGCTGAAAGAAAATAGTGGCCCCAAAATTTACACCCCCTCCCAATTGCCCTCCCTTTCCTGGTCACCCCCCCTCCCGATTGCATCATCTTCTTCTTTAACGACCTAAGAGCTGCTGCTGGCAATGCAGCAGCCCAAAATTCAAAGCGAGCTGCCTGGGAATGCCCAGGTTTCCACAGCTCGCCAGCCTCATTTAAACAAGGCCTGACTCCCAATATTGGGTGCGCCTCGGGCCTACCTGTTCAGGTGCAGGGATCGTTAACTGTGCCCTGTTGGGACTGGCAGGCAAGTGCAAATGAATTTCTAGGTCCATAATTCTAGAACCACAGATATAAAGCACAGAATATGTAGATGCCAGTGCAAAGTTTAATTTCCTGACAATCGAATTTTTAATATGTATTTTTAAAAAATATTTATATCTGTAACTCAATACCGAGAATTTTATCATGATGTCTTTTTTAAAAGATATTTTAACCAGAACACTGATGTTACCATTTAACTCTTAAGATTAACGCCATAAGATTTTCTGATCTAAATGTTATACAGTATCATTTGCTTCTTTAAATTTGGGGTACTTCAGTCAATAGCTGCAAACCTGCACAGTATAATAATTTATCAGAAAAAACTTAATGATAACAATTTTGCATGATTTGCAGGAAAGAGCAGACAGTAAATCAGTTATTCATGTGCCTCTTCCAGAATTGTAACAAAATTGAGAGCTACAAGTGTTTAGTATTTTTAAGGGTCCATCATGCTGGTCAGCTCAGAGATGCCCTGGTTAATGTGCCCATGGCTAGAACCATTTAGATCCTATAAGGTAGAGAGTTAATGTGATCTTCTTGAAAATGGTGTAATCAATGTGCCCTCGAATCATATGGTTGGTCCTAAAGTTGTACAAGTTTAGAACTTCTGCCAAAATTACAGATTTGAAAGCAGCCCTGGTAAGAATATTGGGGGCTTTGCCGATCTCCTGCCATAATTCTGGTAGGAAACAGCATGAACCACCAAAGAAACAGCAGAGACCCGGTTATCCTTTTCCGAGAGTTCCTTCAGTGCCTTGAAGGGATGGAACTTCCATTCACCCCTTATAAGATAAATGACAGACCAGAGGTTGGGGGTCTGGGCAAGGGTCAGGCTCTACTCCTACTCAACTGGGGCCTAGTGTTTGTTTGTTGCCCAGTTTGCCAAGTGAGTGGAGATACCATGGATGCATTTAAGGGGAACATAGGAACAGGAGTAGGCCATTCAGCCCCTCGTGCCTGCTCCGCCATTTGATAAGATCATGGCTGATCTGTGATCTAACCCCATATACCCGCCTTTGGCCCATATCCCTTAATACCTTTGGTTGCCAAAAAGCTATCTATCTCACATTTAAATTTAGCATTTGAGCTAGAATTAGTTGCCGTTTGCAGAAGAGAGTTCCAAACTTCTACAACCCTTTGTGAGTAGAAATGTTTTCTAATCTCGCTCCTGAAAGGTCTGGCTCTAATTTTTAGACTGTGCCTCCTACTTCTAAAATCCCCAACCAGCGGAAATAGTTTCTCTCTATCCACCCTATCTGTTCCCCTTAATATCTTAAACTTCGATCAGATCACCCCTTAACCTTCGAAACTCCAGAGAATACAACCCCAATTTGTGTAATCTCTCCTCGTAACTTAACCCTTGAAGCCCAGTATCATTCTAGTAAACCTACGCTGCACTCCCTCCAAGGCCAATATGTCCTTCCGAAGGTGCGGTGCCCAGTACTGCTCACAGTACTCCAGGTGCGGTTTAACCAGGGTTTTGTATAGCTGCAGCATAACTTCTGCCCCCTTGTACTCTAGTCCTCTAGATATAAAGGCCAACATTCCATTTGCTTTCTTGATTATTTTCTGCACCTGTTCATGACACTTCAATGATCAATGTACCTGAACCCCTAAGTCCCTTTGGACATCCACTGTTTTTAACTTTTTACCATTTAGAAAGAACCCTGTTCTATCCTTTTTTGATCCAAAGTGGATGACCTCACATTTGTCTACATTGAATTCCATTTGCCACAGTTTTGCCCATTCACCTAATCTATCAATATCGCTTTGTAATTTTATGTTTTCATCTACTCTGCTTACAATGCCACCAATCTTTGTGTCATCGGCAAACTTAGATATGAGACTTTCTATGCCTTCATCTGAGTCGTTAATAAATATTGTGAATAATTGAGGCCCCAAGACAGATCCCTGCGGGACTCCACTAGTCACATCCTGCCAATGTGAGTACCTTCCCATTATCCCTACTCTCTGTCGCCTTTCGCTCAGCCAACTTCCGAACCAAGTCCGTACTTTTCCCTCGATTCCATCGGCTTCTATCTTAGCTAACAGTCTCTTATGTGGGACCTTATCAAATGCCTTCTGGAAGTCCATATAAATAACATCCATTGACATTCCCCTGTCCACTATTTTATCACCTCTTCAAAAAATTCAATCATGTTTGTCAGGCATGACCTAGCTTTCACAAATCGGGAAGCTAGATAAACACAAGGGAAAAAGGAATAGAAGGCTATGCTGATAGGGTTACATGAAGTAGGGAGGGAGGAGGCTCGCAGGGCACATAAACACTGGCATGGACCTGTTGGGCTGAATGTACAGCACAGAAACAGACTAATCTATGTAATCCTATGTAACACTGGCCTACACAATGGCATATGTGGGCCCTGCTGGTGGGGCCCAGGCCAGGCAGCAGCCTAGGCCTCCAATGAATTAAAATACATATTTAAAATCAAGCCAGTTCAGCCTGTTTGCTCAGGGGGTCAATAGGATGATTGCTGTGTAAGAAGGATAATTATAATGAAATCAAACACTCTGTGCCAGACTCAATAATCTGATGTCTGAACCATACAGGTCAACAGTACTCTAGGGTACTATTGATGATCGACTAGCCAGCCTGGCTCCTTAATGGGACCTGTAGCACTAGACCTCTCAATGGTAGCTGGAAATCTTCCCAGTAGGTTCCAGATAACCCTGAAAACCAATGTCCTAACCAGGATAGTTCTGGCTGGACAAGCAGCAGGAAGCTTACCAGTGCTGTGCTGGTAGTCCGCATAGCTTAACTTGGTTAAACTCCAGTAGCACACCTCCACACACTTAAGGATCCATAACGCTGTGCCCTGCCAACGTGGACCTAAGTTCTGTACTTTATATGGATTTTCAAAGAGCATCATGATAAGGTACTGCAAAAGAGACTTATGGCAAAGGTAAAGCACATGAAATTAAGGGGAATATAGCACAAAGAAAGAAGGTTGGAAGGCAGAAAGCAAATGGTAGGAGTAAAAGGAAGACTAGAAAGGTATTCCACAGGTATTTTTGTTGAGGACACTCTTATTTATGAAATCCATAAATGATCTGGACTTAGGAATCGAGGGAATATTATTGAAATTTGCTGATGACATGAAACTGAGGAGCATGGCACATTGTGACAAAGATTATGGAAGGTAACAGGAGGACATGGATGAGCCACCATCGAAAAGGTAAGTTTAATATATCTATTTTTAATGTATGTGGGGCCAGGAGCAGCAGGAGTGCTTCTCCTGGCTCCATGATACTACCAGCCATGATCGGGCCCACTCCCACTGTCTTCCGCTCCTTCCCACTTACCCAAGGGTTGCTGCTGGCGAGGCAAGCGGCCCAATATTCATTTTGCGGTATGGGCAAACTGCCCGTGGAGGTGCGACAGGCACCGACAGCTCATCAAACTCATTGAAATGAAGCTTGAAGTCCAACTTTGTGACGGTTTCAGGTTTAGATTTTTACCCACAGAATACAAAAGTAGGTAATGTTCAACTTGAAGACTTTAGGCCACAGTTGGAGCATTGTGTTCAGTTTGGAACACCCCATTATAGAAGGATGTAAAAGCAATGGTAAAGGTCCAGCATAGATTCATTGGGGTGTTACCAGGGGTTAATTTAACAGAGGCATCAAAATTTAGGACTTTTTCACTACTGCAGAGGAAGTTAACTGGTAACCCAATAGAGCAAGATCATGAAGGGTTATAAGGTAAATAGTGATAGATTGCTTCCACTGCTAAAGGAAGGCTGCAACTAGAAACCACAAATTTAAGATAGTCACAAAAAATTATTTACCCAAAGGATGGTTAGAATCTGGAATTCTCTCCCACAAACCACTGAAGTAGAGTCTATAAATTATTTTAAAAGGGAATTTGTTGCTTGAAAAAGGAATATTGAAGGATACAGGGAATAAGCAGGATGAGTGGGACTAGGCAGCCCACATGGAGTAAAGCACTGGTGCAGACTTATTGGGTAAATAACCTGTTTTGGTGCAATAACATCCAATGATTCTATGACTCAGGTAACTCCATTTCAGGAAAACAGAAACTTCCTGTACAGATTTATCTCTTGTGGAGATCCTCAAGCAGAGTGATGGGTCTCCACATGTGTCAGACACCACACCACCTGACCAAAATAAATATATAATCATCATGAGCAATAGAATATCCAGGGAAAGGTCCTGGTGTTAAATGTCTCAAACACATTACCTTTCTGTAATTGTTTTTAAAACCGTTGCTATATTGATAATATAGAACTAGTGGCGGTGGCCAGGTGTTTACAATCGGAGCCCGCACCGCTTTAAGTTTTAAAGTCAAAGAGTGAGATGTAACCGGTAAACCATTTACCCTACGGAATGTGCGTGACTTTTCAAAGGGAGGCACGAACGTTAAAACCGTTTCAAAGACAATGGGCTCACTGACCCCTCAGACAGCGGCTCACGCTCGGACCACTTTCACATCCGCCATCTTGAGATGAAAACGAGTCTCGGTGCGCCACCGCGCTGTGTTGTCGCATCCCGTTACGTCACTTACCAGCTTGCCCACTCGACTAATGATGTCACGTGGTGGAAATTGAACGTTGAGTCACGTGATCGCATGGGATCAAAAATACTTCCGGGTAAAAGGCGGCGAGGTAGGTGGCTGACACCTGATAGGGTTCAAAGAGCAGAGCGCGGGGGCCCACCGTCACCGCGTCCCTGTCGGTGAGTGACCCGGGAGCCGGGCCCGGGCCCGCGCTGCGACACATCCACGGTACGGGCGGTGCTCAGACACCCTGACTTGCTCAGTGTTGGCAGTGACCTCCCCGTCGTTAAATCTTGTGATCGAGGTGACTGAAGGACACAAACCTTGTTTTAATCCATTGGGTTCCGGGAACCTTTCCCCACAGTGTTGGGGATTGCATTCAGTGATCCTGTCCACTTTTCTCACTGTGTTGGGGATTGCATTCAGTGATCCTGTCCACTTTCCCCACAGTGTTGGGGGATTACATTCAGTGATCCTGTCCACTTTTCTCACTGTGTTGGGGATTGCATTCAGTGATCCTGTCCACTTTTCTCACTGTGTTGGGGATTGCATTCAGTGATCCTGTCCACTTTCCCCACAGTGTTGGGGATTGCATTCAGTGATCCTGTCCACTTTTCTCACTGTGTTGGGGATTGCATTCAGTGATCCTGTCCACTTTTCTCACTGTGTTGGGGATTGCATTCAGTGATCCTGTCCACTTTTCTCACTGTGTTGGGGATTACATTCAGTGATCCTGTCCACTTTTCTCACTGTGTTGGTGATTGCATTCAGTGATCCTGTCCACTTTTCTCACTGTGTTGGGGATTGCATTCAGTGATCCTGTCCACTTTTCTCACTGTGTTGGGGATTACATTCAGTGATCCTGTCCACTTTTCTCACTGTGTTGGTGATTGCATTCAGTGATCCTGTCCACTTTCCCCACTGTGTTGGTGATTACATTCAGTGATCCTGTCCACTTTTCTCACAGTGTTGGGGGATTACATTCAGTGATCCTGTCCACTTTTCTCACTGTTGGGTGATTACATTCAGTGATCCTGTCCACTTTTCTCACTGTGTTGGGGGATTGCATTCAGTGATCCTGTCCACTTTTCTCACTGTGTTGGTGATTGCATTCAGTGATCCTGTCCACTTTTCTCACTGTGTTGGTGATTGCATTCAGTGATCCTGTCCACTTTTCTCACTGTGTTGGTGATTGCATTCAGTGATCCTGTCCACTTTCCCCACTGTTGGTGATTGCATTCAGTGATCCTGTCCACTTTCCCCACTGTTGGTGATTGCATTCAGTGATCCTGTCCACTTTCCCCACTGTTGGGGATTGCATTCAGTGATCCTGTCCACTTTTCTCACTCTGTTGGGGGATTACATTCAGTGATCCAGTCCACTTTTCTCACTGTGTTGGGGGATTGCATTCAGTGATCCAGTCCACTTTTCTCACTGTGTTGGTGATTGCATTCAGTGATCCTGTCCACTTTCCCCACAGTGTTGGTGATTGCATTCAGTGATCCTGTCCACTTTTCTCACAGTGTTGGGGGATTGCATTCAGTGATCCTGTCCACTTTTCTCACAGTGTTGGGGGATTGCATTCAGTGATCCTGTCCACTTTTCTCACTGTGTTGGGGGATTACATTCAGTGATCCTGTCCACTTTTCTCACTGTGTTGGGGGATTGCATTCAGTGATCCTGTCCACTTTTCTCACTGTGTTGGTGATTGCATTCAGTGATCCTGTCCACTTTTCTCACTGTGTTGGTGATTGCATTCAGTGATCCTGTCCACTTTTCTCACTGTGTTGGTGATTGCATTCAGTGATCCTGTCCACTTTCCCCACTGTTGGGGATTGCATTCAGTGATCCTGTCCACTTTTCTCACTCTGTTGGGGGATTACATTCAGTGATCCAGTCCACTTTTCTCACTGTGTTGGGGGATTGCATTCAGTGATCCTGTCCACTTTTCTCACTGTGTTGGGGGATTACATTCAATGATCCTGTCCACTTTCCCCACAGTGTTGGGGGATTACATTCAGTGATCCTGTCCACTTTTCTCACTGTGTTGGGGGATTGCATTCAGTGATCCTGTCCACTTTTCTCACTGTGTTGGGGGATTACATTCAGTGATCCAGTCCACTTTTCTCACTGTGTTGGTGATTGCATTCAGTGATCCAGTCCACTTTTCTCACTGTGTTGGGGGATTGCATTCAGTGATCCTGTCCACTTTTCTCACTGTGTTGGGGGATTGCATTCAGTGATCCTGTCCACTTTCCCCACTGTGTTGGTGATTACATTCAGTGATCCTGTCCACTTTTCTCACTGTGTTGGGGGATTGCATTCAGTGATCCTGTCCACTTTTCTCACTGTGTTGGGGGATTGCATTCAGTGATCCTGTCCACTTTCCCCACTGTGTTGGTGATTACATTCAGTGATCCTGTCCACTTTCCCCACAGTGTTGGGGATTACATTCAGTGATCCTGTCCACTTTCCCCACAGTGTTGGGGATTGCATTCAGTGATCCTGTCCACTTTTCTCACTGTGTTGGGGGATTACATTCAGTGATCCAGTCCACTTTCCCCACAGTGTTGGGGGATTGCATTCAGTGATCCTGTCCACTTTTCTCAGTGTTGGTGATTACATTCAGTGATCCTGTCCACTTTTCTCACTGTGTTGGCAATTGCATTCAGTGATCCTGTCCACTTTTCTCAGTGTTGGTGATTACATTCAGTGATCCTGTCCACTTTTCTCACAGTGTTGGGGGATTACATTCAGTGATCCTGTCCACTTTTCTCACTGTGTTGGGGGATTGCATTCAGTGATCCTGTCCACTTTCCCCACTGTGTTGGGGGATTGCATTCAGTGATCCTGTCCACTTTTCTCACTGTGTTGGGGGATTGCATTCAGTGATCCTGTCCACTTTTCTCACTGTGTTGGTGATTGCATTCAGTGATCCTGTCCACTTTCCCCACTGTGTTGGGGGATTACATTCAGTGATCCTGTCCACTTTTCTCACTGTGTTGGGGGATTGCATTCAGTGATCCTGTCCACTTTTCTCACTGTGTTGGGGGATTGCATTCAGTGATCCTGTCCACTTTCCCCACTGTGTTGGTGATTACATTCAGTGATCCTGTCCACTTTTCTCAGTGTTGGGGGATTACATTCAGTGATCCTGTCCACTTTCCCCACAGTGTTGGGGATTACATTCAGTGATCCTGTCCACTTTCCCCACAGTGTTGGGGATTGCATTCAGTGATCCTGTCCACTTTTCTCACTGTGTTGGGGGATTACATTCAGTGATCCTGTCCACTTTCCCCACTGTGTTGGGGGATTGCATTCAGTGATCCTGTCCAATTTCCCCACTGTGTTGGGGGATTACATTCAGTGATCCTGTCCACTTTCCCCACAGTGTTGGGGATTACATTCAATGATCCTGTCCACTTTCCCCACAGTGTTGGGGATTACATTCAGTGATCCAGTCCACTTTCCCCACAGTGTTGGGGATTACATTCAGTGATCCTGTCCACTTTTCTCAGTGTTGGGGATTACATTCAGTGATCCTGTCCACTTTCCCCACAGTGTTGGGGGATTGCATTCAGTGATCCTGTCCACTTTTCTCACTGTGTTGGTGATTGCATTCAGTGATCCTGTCCACTTTCCCCACAGTGTTGGGGGATTGCATTCAGTGATCCTGTCCACTTTTCTCACTGTGTTGGTGATTGCATTCAGTGATCCTGTCCACTTTTCTCACTGTGTTGGGGGATTGCATTCAGTGATCCAGTCCACTTTCCCCACAGTGTTGGGGGATTGCATTCAGTGATCCTGTCCACTTTTCTCAGTGTTGGTGATTACATTCAGTGATCCTGTCCACTTTTCTCACTGTGTTGGTGATTACATTCAGTGATCCTGTCCACTTTTCTCACAGTGTTGGGGGACTACATTCAGTGATCCTGTCCACTTTTCTCACTGTGTTGGGGGATTGCATTCAGTGATCCAGTCCACTTTTCTCACTGTGTTGGGGGATTGCATTCAGTGATCCTGTCCACTTTTCTCACTGTGTTGGTGATTGCATTCAGTGATCCTGTCCACTTTTCTCACTGTGTTGGGGGATTGCATTCAGTGATCCTGTCCACTTTTCTCACTGTGTTGGTGATTGCATTCAGTGATCCTGTCCACTTTTCTCACTGTGTTGGTGATTGCATTCAGTGATCCTGTCCACTTTTCTCAGTGTTGGGGGATTGCATTAAGTGATCCTGTCCACTTTCCTCACTGTGTTGGTGATTGCATTCAGTGATCCTGTCCACTTTTCTCAGTGTTGGGGGATTGTATTCAGTGATCCTGTCCACTTTTCTCAGTGTTGGGGGATTACATTCAGTGATCCTGTCCACTTTTCTCACACTGCTGGGGGATTACATTCAGTGATCCTGTCCACTTTCCCCACAGTGTTGGTGATTACATTCAGTGATCCTGTCCCCTTTTCTCACTGTGTTGGTGATTGCATTCAGTGATCCTGTCCACTTTTCTCAGTGTTGGGTGATTGCATTAAGTGATCCTGTCCACTTTCCTCACTGTGTTGGTGATTGCATTCAGTGATCCTGTCCACTTTTCTCAGTGTTGGGGGATTGCATTCAGTGATCCTGTCCACTTTTCTCACTGTGTTGGGGGATTGCATTCAGTGATCCTGTCTACTTTTCTCACTGTGTTGGTGATTGCATTCAGTGATCCTGTCCACTTTTCTCACTCTGTTGGGGGATTGCATTCAGTGATCCTGTCCACTTTTCTCACTCTGTTGGGGGATTACATTCAGTGATCCTGTCCACTTTCCCCACAGTGTTGGTGATTGCATTCAGTGATCCTGTCCACTTTTCTCAGTGTTGGTGATTACATTCAGTGATCCTGTCCACTTTCCCCACAGTGTTGGTGATTGCATTCAGTGATCCTGTCCACTTTTCTCAGTGTTGGTGATTGCATTCAGTGATCCTGTCCACTTTTCTCAGTGTTGGTGATTGCATTCAGTGATCCTGTCCACTTTTCTCAGTGTTGGTGATTACATTCAGTGATCCAGTCCACTTTCCCCACAGTGTTGGGCGATTGCATTCAGTGATCCTGTCCACTTTTCTCACTGTGTTGGTGATTACATTCAGTGATCCTGTCCACTTTCCCCACAGTGTTGGTGATTACATTCAGTGATCCTGTCCACTTTCCCCACAGTGTTGGGGGATTACATTCAGTGATCCTGTCCACTTTTCTCACTGTGCTGGGGGATTACATTCAGTGATCCAGTCCACTTTTCTCACTGTGTTGGGGGATTGCATTCAGTGATCCTGTCCACTTTTCTCACTGTGTTGGGGGATTGCATTCAGTGATCCTGTCCACTTTCCCCACAGTGTTGGTGATTGCATTCAGTGATCCTGTCCACTTTTCTCAGTGTTGGGGGATTACATTCAGTGATCCTGTCCACTTTTCTCACTCTGTTGGGGGATTGCATTCAGTGATCCTGTCCACTTTTCTCACTCTGTTGGGGGATTACATTCAGTGATCCTGTCCACTTTTCTCACTGTGTTGGGGGATTGCATTCAGTGATCCTGTCCACTTTTCTCACTGTGCTGGGGGATTACATTCAGTGATCCAGTCCACTTTTCTCACTGTGTTGGGGGATTGCATTCAGTGATCCTGTCCACTTTTCTCACTGTGTTGGGGGATTGCATTCAGTGATCCTGTCCACTTTTCTCACTGTGTTGGGGGATTGCATTCAGTGATCCAGTCCACTTTTCTCACTGTGTTGGGGGATTGCATTCAGTGATCCAGTCCACTTTTCTCACTGTGTTGGTGATTGCATTCAGTGATCCTGTCCACTTTTCTCAGTGTTGGGGGATTGCATTCAGTGATCCTGTCCACTTTTCTCACTCTGTTGGGGGATTGCATTCAGTGATCCTGTCCACTTTTCTCACTCTGTTGGGGGATTACATTCAGTGATCCTGTCCACTTTTCTCACTGTGTTGGGGGATTACATTCAGTGATCCTATCCACTTTTCTCACTGTTGGTGATTACATTCAATGATCCTGTCCACTTTTCTCAGTGTTGGGGGATTGCATTCAGTGATCCTGTCCACTTTTCTCACTGTGTTGGTGATTGCATTCAGTGATCCTGTCCACTTTTCTCAGTTGGGGGATTGCATTCAGTGATCCTGTCCACTTTTCTCCGTGTTGGGGGATTACATTCAGTGATCCTGTCCACTTTTCTCAGTGTTAGTGATTGCATTCAGTGATTCTGTCCACTTTTCTCACACTGCTGGGGGATTACATTCAGTGATCCAGTCCACTTTCCCCACAGTGTTGGTGATTACATTCAGTGATCCTGTCCACTTTTCTCACTGTGTTGGTGATTGCATTCAGTGATCCTGTCCACTTTTCTCACTGTGTTGGGGGATTGCATTCAGTGATCCTGTCCACTTTTCTCACTGTGTTGGTGATTGCATTCAGTGATGCTGTCCACTTTTCTCACTGTGTTGGTGATTGCATTCAGTGATCCTGTCCACTTTTCTCAGTGTTGGGGGATTACATTCAGTGATCCTGTCCACTTTCCCCACAGTGTTGGGGGATTACATTCAGTGATCCTGTCCACTTTTCTCAGTGTTGGGGGATTACATTCAGTGATCCTGTCCACTTTCCCCACAGTGTTGGGGGATTACATTCAGTGATCCTGTCCACTTTCCCCACAGTGTTGGTCATTACATTCAGTGATCCTGTCCACTTTCCCCACAGTGTTGGGGGATTACATTCAGTGATCCTGTCCACTTTTCTCACTGTTGTGGGGGATTGCATTCAGTGATCCAGTCCACTTTTCTCACTGTGTTGGTGATTGCATTCAGTGATCCTGTCCACTTTTCTCACTGTGTTGGTGATTGCATTCAGTGATCCTGTCCACTTTTCTCACTCTGTTGGGGGATTGCATTCAGTGATCCTGTCCACTTTTCTCACTCTGTTGGGGGATTGCATTCAGTGATCCAGTCCACTTTTCTCACTGTGTTGGGGGATTGCATTCAGTGATCCTGTCCACTTTTCTCACTGTGTTGGTGATTGCATTCAGTGATCCTGTCCACTTTTCTCACTGTGTTGGTGATTGCATTCAGTGATCCTGTCCACTTTTCTCAGTGTTGGGGGATTGCATTCAGTGATCCTGTCCACTTTTCTCACTCTGTTGGGGATTACATTCAGTGATCCTGTCCACTTTTCTCACTGTGTTGGGGGATTACATTCAGTGATCCTGTCCACTTTCCCCACAGTGTTGGGGGATTGCATTCAGTGATCCTGTCCACTTTCCCCACAGTGTTGGGGGATTACATTCAGTGATCCTGTCCACTTTCCCCACAGTGTTGGTGATTACATTCAGTGATCCTGTCCACTTTCCCCACAGTGTTGGGGGATTACATTCAGTGATCCTGTCCATTTTTCTCACTGTGTTGGGGGATTGCATTCAGTGATCCAGTCCACTTTTCTCACTGTGTTGGTGATTGCATTCAGTGATCCTGTCCACTTTCCCCACAGTGTTGGGGGATTGCATTCAGTGATCCTGTCCACTTTTCTCACTATTGGGGGATTGCATTCAGTGATCCTGTCCACTTTCTCCACTGTGTTGGGGGATTGCATTCAGTGATCCTGTCCACTTTTCTCACTGTGTTGGGGGATTGCATTCAGTGATCCTGTCCACTTTTCTCAGTGTTGGTGATTACATTCAGTGATCCTGTCCACTTTCCCCACAGTGTTGGTGATTACATTCAGTGATCCTGTCCACTTTCCCCACAGTGTTGGGGGATTGCATTCAGTGATCCTGTCCACTTTTCTCACTGTGTTGGGGGATTGCATTCAGTGATCCTGTCCACTTTCTCCACTGTGTTGGGGGATTGCATTCAGTGATCCTGTCCACTTTTCTCACTGTGTTGGGGGATTGCATTCAGTGATCCTGTCCACTTTTCTCACTGTGTTGGGGGATTGCATTCAGTGATCCTGTCCACTTTTCTCACTGTGTTGGGGGATTGCATTCAGTGATCCAGTCCACTTTTCTCACTGTGTTGGGGGATTGCATTCAGTGATCCTGTCCACTTTCCCCACATTGTTGGTGATTGCATTCAGTGATCTTGTCCACTTTTCTCAGTGTTGGGGGATTACATTCAGTGATCCTGTCCACTTTTCTCACTGTTGGTGATTACATTCAATGATCCTGTCCACTTTTCTCAGTGTTGGGGGATTGCATTCAGTGATCCTGTCCACTTTTCTCCGTGTTGGGGGATTACATTCAGTGATCCAGTCCACTTTCCCCACAGTGTTGGTGATTGCATTCAGTGATCCTGTCCACTTTTCTCAGTGTTGGGGGATTGCATTCAGTGATCCTGTGCACTTTTCTCACTGTGTTGGTGATTGCATTCAGTGATCCTGTCCACTTTTCTCAGTGTTGGGGGATTGCATTCAGTGATCCTGTCCACTTTTCTCCGTGTTGGGGGATTACATTCAGTGATCCAGTCCACTTTTCTCACTGTGTTGGTGATTGCTTTCAGTGATCCTGTCCACTTTTCTCACGGTGTTGGTGATTGCATTCATTGATCCTGTCCACTTTTCTCAGTGTTGGGGGATTACATTCAGTGATCCTGTCTACTTTTCTCAGTGTTAGTGATTGCATTCAGTGATCCTGTCCACTTTTCTCACTCTGTTGGGGGATTACATTCAGTGATCCTGTCCACTTTTCTCACTGTGTTGGTGATTGCATTCAGTGATCCTGTCCACTTTTCTCCATGTTGGTGATTGCATTCAGTGATCCTGTCCACTTTTCTCACTGTTGGGAGATTACATTCAGTGATCCTGTCCACTTTCCCCACTGTGTTGGGGGATTGCATTCAGTGATCCTGTCCACTTTTCTTACTGTTGGGGGATTGCATTCAATGATCCTGTCCCATATTCACATACTGTCGGGATTGCATTCAATGATCCTATCCACTTTTCTCACAGCGCAGGGGATTTTATTCAGTTAACCTGTCCACTTTTCTCACTGTGTTGGTGATTGCATTCTTTGAACCGATCCACTTTTCTCACTATGTTTGCAATTGCATTCAATAATCCTGCCCAAATTTCTCTCAGTGTTGGCGATTGCATTCAATGATCCTGCCCACTTTTCTCACTGTGTTAGTGATTGCATTGTGATCCTGTCCACTTTTCTCACTATTGGCGATTGCATTCAGTGATCCTCTCTACATTTCTCAGTGTTGGCGATTGCATTCAATGATCATGTCCACTTTTCTCACTATGTTGGCAGTTACTTTCAGTAATCCTGCCCACTTTTCTCGCTGCGTTGGGGATTACTTTCAGTGATCCTGCCCAATTTTCTCACTGTTGTTGATTGTATTCAGTGATCCAAAGTGGCTATGGGGATCTTCCCCCAAATGCTATGGAGAAAAAATAAGGGAGACTGGAGAAATGAGGATAAGAGGAAGGGTTCAGGGGGGAGAAAGTGGAATAATGGGAAGGTGTTTTGGAGGAGAAGGTGGTGAGATAAGGGAAGAAAGAAGAGAGGGGGATATGAGTATGAATGGGAGGAGATTTGAAAAAAGTGGGGGTTAGGGGAGAGGGAAAGAAGAAGTATTGGGAGTGACATAAAAGGGGGTGAGAAGGAAGTAAGAGAGGTGGATGAAAGTGGGGTGAGGCAGAGGTAGATGGTGAATGGGGGAGCAGTGTGCTGAACTGAGAGGAGAGGGAACAGATATGAGTGAGGGGAGGTGTCAAGAGAGATGGACAGAAGGAGAAGGAGGGGAGATTTAAGGGGAAGGAGAACAGAGAGGAGAGAAGGAAGACGGGATGAGGGAAACGAGAGGTGAGAGAGAGAGAAGGAATAACTTGCATTCATGCAATACTTTTCATGTCCTCAGGACATCCCAAAGCACTTCACAACTAAAGACGGGGAAGAGAGAGAAAGGAAAGCAAATGGGGAGTGGAAGCGTGAAGTGAGGGAAAAGGAGAGAAGAATAGGAGTAGAGATCAAGAGGACAGAGAATAAAGGGGGAGAAAAAAAACGAGATTGGAAGCTTAGTAAGAGAGCAAGAAAAAAAGAGGAGCTGTGCTTGTTTTCATAATTTTGATATAAGCACAAATGACGCAGATGCTAATGTACATGATTTGAATCCTTTGCATTGTGTATTTATACAGATCACAGAACTGCTTTAAGAGTGATATATTAATAGGGGGTTACTGTTGATGACAGACACATGATACTCCTGTCACCAGTATCAATATAAAGGAGGCGAACTCATTGCCACTTACAGTGGCCAAGGCCTGAGTGATATTTGATGGATGAAAAACTCAGGCCTCCTTCCTATTGGCTCTCTAACAGCCTGATAAGGACTGGAAGCACAAAACATATGGCAACCATCAGCATTCCACACTGATGGTCAGTGTTTCATAGCTAGTGCTCACTTGTCATTGTTTGCTGAGAGACGTCAGCGTGGGATTTAAACTTCCTGCACTGATCCAAAGTTACTCCAAAATACTATTGGGCAAAGCTCTAATGCGCATGTGTGGCCATGGGATTCAGTAGGTTTGGCACACGTGACAAAATGCAAGGCAGATAAATACTATAGTTTATCCATGTGACACAGCCCATCAGAGCATCATGTGCCATCACCTCATTGCTTCAAAAGCTCTATTAAAAGGCTGTAAAGTCTGGTTACTCTGAAGTATATCTTTTTGTTCTTACTATTGAGTATTTGTCAAAACAAGGATTCTGGTAGTTTGACTGTCACGTTCTGTAATTTCCGTTGTATTATATTCCAATTCATGTTTATGCAAAGAAGAATGCAGGGAAAGAAAATATGATCCTCGGGTATCAGTGCTGTTGCTATTCTAATGTACATAAATGACTTGCAATGAGGACAAAAACAAATGTCCAAGTTTTCAGATGGTATCTAATTAGGAGGGAGTGCAAACAACAGAGAACAGGCTGATCAAATATTGAAGGGCCTGGATAGACTGGGGAGTTGGGCTGATGAGTAGTGGATGTTGTTTAATGTAGGCAAATGTATGGTAATGAAATTGGGACAGGATAGTAAACAGTGACAACATAAGGTCAAATTGTATTATTCTACAGGACACAACACAGGTGATGAATTTGTGGGTACCAGTGCATAGATCAGTGAAACCATTGGCATGGTGTGTGGTAATAGTAAAGAGAGCAAATAGGATCTTGGTCTGTATAGCCAAAGAAATGGAGAACAAATCTCAGGAATTGATTGAGTGCTGGTTCAGCCCCACCTGGAGATCTGTGTATAATTCTGGTCAGCGTGTTATGACAAAGACATCCAGGCACTGGAGAGGATGCAGAGGTAGCCAATTAAACTGCAAGGTGGGATTAGGCACTTGAGTTATTAGAGAGGCTGCAGGAGCTGGGAATATTTGCATCGGAGAAGAGAAGGCTCGGGGGTGATCTTATCGAAGTATTCAGGATCCTAAAGGTAATAAACACTATAAATATTAAAAAGTCAAGAGAAAATAGTTCCAAACTTAGAAGAGGGAGGGTGAAAGGACATTTTAGATTTAACTCATTTATGCAGAGGGAGGTGAATGTTTGGAATGGACTGCCAAGGGAGACAGCAGGGATTAATTATATCAGCAAATTTAAGAGTGAGGTGAATATGTACCTGGTGAAAACATTGACAGAGGGTTTGAGAGGAATTGTGGGAAATTATGTAGTTTGGATACTGGGACCAGCCAGATGGTTCACAATGGGCTTTTCCTGTGTTGTTCCTGTGTATGATTTCTAATGGCCAATTCATGAACACTGCCTATTTCTTTGGTCATATTTTGCTTTAATGCATGGTTCATTCTAACCCTGACATGAGGCTTTCCTTGTTTATAATTTTTTTTTAAGTTGCTGTGTTTTAAAATTTTTAAATATCTGGAATTGTAGATTCTTGACAGTGCACAGAAAGGAGACCACTTCCTTTGTTTGTATGTTTCAATGTTTTTTTTCAGTGACTGAGTAGTAGAGAGATATTCAGCAGCATGAGAGGAATAGCTGAAAGTGGATTGTTAGAATCAGCCTGATGATGACTTACTCTCTTCCCCACCCCCCCCATCTAAAAAAAAGTAAAACTGTTGGATGGGGGGGGGTTTGGAGGGGGGATCCCTCCATTGGCACAGCTAAGCTTTTATTCTTGATGCTGAGTATATGTACTACCTACTCTTTAACACAAGTACCAGAGTAATGAATGAAAACTACCTAATGCTAGACCAAAACTGGAGTAAAATGGAGGACATTTACCAGCTAAATTCAACTGAAGATGTGGAGTGTAAAAGAGAATTCAGTGCCAGTTATAGGGGGACAATTGCTCTCTCATTTCATTGGTAAACTGTTTTATATTTGTTCCTCATTTATCTTTGTGCATATTTTTTATAGGCATCAAATGGTGGGAGCAAACTGAAGTAGTATCTGAGTGAAGGTCGGTAAATACAGAGTTATAGGTGAGCACAAGCACTTGCATTATTTCCATTCTGCTCAAAGTGAAAATTCAATTTTTGTGTGCTTATAAGGATGTACAAAATTATGTTTTTTAACAGTTTTATTCCTAATATAGGAACACCAAAGCAAAAGGTATCTATGTTGTAGTTGAAAAATAAGTTGCATTGTGCTTGTGTATAATGCACACAAGCATAATCTATAGCATCTGCATTTCACACAGTGGTGGTGTCAGAATCTACAGTTGATGTTTTCTTTCATAGTGACATAGTTCAAGAAAATCTATGCCCCCCCACCCCAACCCAGGGCTCACAGTGCATTACAACAAACTCACAGGACAATCAGTGTTAATTAATATTAACCACTTAACACTGGATGATAATAATAGGTACCTGGCTATTTGATCGAGGAGTTCAGATGAAATTATACATCGATGTTACAACTGAGCAGTTTAAAACTATTTAAAGTTTGAGATTGGATCACTGTTTGAAATCTCTGTGGAGTATCTATATTATTTAGATCGGTGGTTTTCAACCTGGATTCTATGAGGTGAACGGTGCTGAGATCACCGACCAATATTCTGAATATGAATTCAAAATGTGTTTCAAAGTCACAGTTAGCTGTCTTCATGCACACACATACTGAACATACTCTACCTAGCTTCCTTACTCTTTGTATTATTATGCATTTAAAGATCTTTTGAGAGCTGGCAGGAGTGGCATTCAGGCTAGCTTCATTCTGGAGGTGGTCTGTGCAAACTTTGTCAATTTGTTCCTGTGCCTCAAACATAATTTGCTGGTGGTAGGACAAGCTGGTCCATGGGAATGTCTCAACATTTATGTTATGTTAAACCTTTATAAATCACTGATTCGGCCCCAGCTGGAGTATTGTGTCCAATTCTGGGCACCAGACTTTAGGAAGGATGTCAAGGTCTTGGAGAGGATGCAGAGGAGATTTACTAGAATGGTACCTAGGATGAGGGACTTCAGTTATGTGGAGAGACAAGAGAAACTTCTTAAAGCAGGGATGGTTAAGGTGAGATTTAACCAAAGTTTCAAAATTATGAAGGGTTTTGATAAAGTAAATAAGGAGAAACTGTTTCCAACTGGCAGGAGGTTCGGTAACCAGAGGACACAGATTTAAGATAATTGGCAAAAGAATCAGAGGGGAGATTGGAGAATTTTTTTTTACGCAGCAGATTGTTATGATCAAATGCACTGCCTGAAAGAGTGGTGGAAGCAGATTCAATAGTAACTTTCAAAAGGGAATTGGATTAATACTTTGCAGGGCTATGAGGAAAGAGCAGGGGAGTTGGACTAATTGGATAGCTCTTTCAAAGATCCACCACAGGCACAATGTGCCAAATGGCCTCCTTTTGTGTAGAATGATTCTATGAACATTTGTTGGACGTCCCTCATATAGGAACATCTGAAAAACACTGATTTTACAATATATTTGTAAACATTATAAGATGGTTTATTCAATATCTGTGCTCCAAGTGATTGTTAACATGGACATTGACCATCCGTGCATACTGTGGCCTTGATGCATTCACACTGAATGATTAATGATTGCATGGTCATTGCCGTGAGTTTTTTGAGACATCTACTTTGCAGATGGTTACCAGCAAATTCCTTTGTATATTTAAAAAATAGATTAGTAAAATGTGATTTGTACTTTATTTTTTTAAAGTTCTGGAAAACCATGCATTGATAAGTTCTCCCACAAATGGAGCTAAGTGCCTC
Organism: Heptranchias perlo; assembly: GCF_035084215.1. NCBI lineage: Eukaryota > Metazoa > Chordata > Chondrichthyes > Hexanchiformes > Hexanchidae > Heptranchias > Heptranchias perlo. The sequence goes on from NC_090328.1 coordinate 78,740,909, forward strand.
AGACTCTGAATCAAACATCGATACCAGAACAGGTATGCATGGCAACCCTTGGATAGTTGAATGATTTTGATTGCAATCTGCATTTGACTATTGCTCTGGTAGCTATTTCCATATGGCTGACGTTTTGATCTCATTTGTTTACTGAATTTCTTTGTTTTCAGAAAACTGGTTCGTCGGTGATCGGGTTTTTGCCCCCTTTTCTGGAGATGGGAAGCTGTACGAAGCCACAATAAAGTCCATTTCTACGGATGAATGTGGAAAAACTATGGCAGTTGTAAAATTCTCCAGCTTCAATGAAGAAACTGTGGCAGTAACCACACTAAAAAAGAAAAGCAAAAGTGAACGTTGGAAAGGTTTTATATTTAATGACAAAGATCTGGAGAAGCCCTTCTTCCATGATCAGAAAGCACCAGGTCCGAAGGTCTCTTTGAAATTGTCTGAGGGCGGTGTAAGTGTGCCATATACTATTAACAGATATTTACGAGACTACCAAAGAGATGGGGTCCAGTTCATTTGTGGACATTACTTTTCTGGCAAAGGATGTATCCTTGGTGATGACATGGGACTTGGAAAAACTATACAGGTAATTAATCTTGCTAAATGATGCTTGCCAGTTTAATAGTGCTGGAGTGTGAGCCATAGTAAGGGCTATGAGGAGCCCTCAGTCCATCCAACATACCCCAAAATTGGGTTGTTTTCTTGGCTTGTTTTCCACTGGGACATGGTCATCAGGGCTCTATTACAGCATTTCTGCATCAAAAGCGAACTGTGACAGCATTATCATTTCTGGATAGTTCAGTTTTGTGAACATTGAAGGGAGACTTTCCTTAGTTATTTCTGTTTCTTGAAATCTGTTTTTAATGCAAGAAAATTGGGGAGAAAAGGAGGTTTGCACCACTATGAAAGAAGAAAAGTGCATATTTCAAATGCTGAATTCTGATGAAGGATGTATCCCTCATGATGATATGAAACATGGAAAATTACATTGTTTAGGGCTTGTCTGCTCTAGTCTAGTTGTATAGAGCATAGGCCCACAACACAGGTCACAGTAGCATGACTGTCCTTTGTGAGGCTGCAGCATAGAAAGAAGCCGCTGGGGCCTTTTGGATGCTCCTCCCCTACCTGATATTCCTGATCAGCACAATTACTCTGCTGGGGATAAAGATTTGATGATTCGTTGGGGATTCTGCACTTGAGAGTTCTCAGCTTCCCTGAAATTTTTTAGTATTCCTCACAATCTAATTGGATTTTTTTCCTTCCTACTCTCCTGAAAGTTCCATCTTTTGATGGAGTGCTATTCCACAATTAACAATAGCCCTCCAGTACCTTGTCCCAAGTGGCTATTCTTCATGTGTGAACCTAAACTGTGTGCTGGCAGGCTATTTGATTGGCAGGGCATAACAGTGGGACCCATTCATGCTTCCCATGACCCTCCACCCACCAATATTATCTACACACATGCAATTTCACTGGATAGAGACCTGGAATAATGCCATGATGGAGAAGGATGATGTAGTTGACTGTGTCAAATGACGGAGAGAGGTCAAGGCAGACAAGGAGGGATGGTGCACCGTGATTGCAGTCACAAAGGATATCATTGGTGACTTGGTAGTCTTGGTGCTATGGGCAAGGTGGAAACAGGATTGAAGGGATTTAGAGAGGGCGTGATTGGAGAGGTGGGTACAGAGCTGGTTGGTGACGAGACATTTGAGGACTTTGGAGAGGAAAGGGAGGTTAGAGAAAGGGCAGTATCTGGAGAGGATAAAGGGAGGGATTTTGAGGAGAGGGGTGAAGACTACCGTCTTGAAAAGTGGAGAAATAGAGCCTGAAAGTAGAAGGCATTGACAATTTTGGAGAGCAGTGAACAAGCAGAGATAGTTCTGTCAATAATTGAGTTGGGAGGGATGCAAGAGCACAGGAAATTCAACATTGCAGAGATTAGCTTGATGAGGGCCTGAAGGAAAATGGGAAGAAGCTACGAAGTGATCAGAGATGGGGGCAAAGGTGTGGGAAGAGAGTACAGGGTCAGGAAGAAGGCGGCAGCTGGGTGGCCAAGTGGATGGCCATGATCTTTGAGATGAAAATAATCCATGAGTTTCTTGCAGTCAGTGTTTGGTGTAAATGGGAGGGGCAAAGTAAGGGGATCAGAGGGTCCAGTTAGTTGTTGGGAAGGGTGCAGTTAGTTACTGGGACTGTCCTTACCTTGTTTGATAATCCTGGAGTAGTAGGACCATTTGGATGATGAAAGGAAGGCACAATATTTCTTTAGATAATTGAGCCAAATCTGGTGAACAACCAGGCTTAGCATACTCCATTCTATGGTCCTCCTACTTTAAGGGTGCAGAAATAAGATTTGTACCATGGAATGGTGAGCTTGCGAGATAGTTGAGTAAATTTAAGGGACAAGAGCTATTGAATTAGTTGAGTGCAGTGGCTGGTTGGAAGGTCAGAGGAGAGTAAGTTATAAGTTTGAGAGGATATTGGAAAGGGAACAGGGGTGATAGTTTTCTCCAGGAGTGAAAGGTGATTGTAGAGGGATTTGGAGAAGGCAAAGCAATGTTGTTATTGAGGTGAACGAGGATCAGCGATGGTTTTATTGAAGATGGAGATCTTGAAGTGCAAGATATCTCGAAGACACGATCTGAGCGCGATGGTGGATGTGGATGATGGAGTGTATTTGGAGAGTAAGATTGAGTGTAGGGACAGGGGAGAGGAGAAATCAGACAAAAGAGGGCAAGGGAATTTATATAAAGGTTGAAATCATTCCGAATGAGATATCACTCGGTGCAGAGCCAGAGTGAGGAGAGGGGAGAGGATGCTTCTGTTCTGAAAGTGCCAGGAGATTTTGGAGGGTGGTAGACAAAGGATTTTGAAGAAGAACTGGAGAGGTGGTAAGAGAGTGGTGCTCAAAGGAAGAAAAGGTTCCAGAGAAATAAGGGGACAGGTCAAGGTTGGATGTGGCAATGAGAGCCACACCACCACCATGACTTATGTGAGAGAGTTATGTGATGGAGTGAATAGCTGGGTGGTAATGCCTTGAGAAGAGGAAGAAGTCACCAGCTGTAAGGTGTAGGATATTGATTTACTCATCTAAGATGAGATTGTGGATGGTGAGAGTCTTGTTTATAAAGGAACTGAAATTTTGGAGGACATTGCTTTGTGAAAGGACAGCAGGTTCCTAGCAGAGGTGGTTGAAGAGGAGCCAGAGTAGAGGAGATTGGAGAGATTTGTCGCCAGTGACAAAATTGGAAGGGCTTTGCACCGAGATAGGATAACAAAGCAGCATGGATTACTGCTGTGGGAAAGCCAGCGGCCAGAGCCATGATGGATGCAATGGAGGATGCCAACAGCAGAACAAATTGAAGCCATTAGTCTATTCAAGGAGAGACTCCATTTTGAGGCGTCAGCAGGAGAATAGCAGCCACTGAGTTAGGTCGAGAGGTGGGATGTGTGAAATAGGAAGTGATTGATAAACAAGGACCAAGAAAGTAGGAGATGGAACAAGAGGAAGAAAGGGAACCCAAGCAGGATGGGAAGGGAAAAACACTTTTTCTAGGGCTAATGTAAATTTAATATATCCCTATTGCTCACCAGGGTTAAGTTACAAAATTTACAATTAAGATAATTAGTGGCTGATTCCAAATCTAGCCAGTCCAATTTTGTGCACCCTGCTTGCAGGTCAGTTGCAGTCAATTGTGTCTGTCTTTGAACCATATACTCTGGTCTGGCAGACTACATAAAAACTAGTTGCTCTGGCAGGATGGAGAGAGTTCCACTCCACTAGATTTGAATTTAAAATTGAGATATTGGCAGATTTTCTTTTAGTGTAATAATACTATCACCAACAATATTCATCTGCTTTAAAAGAGGATATTTACCCTTTCCTTTTGCAATTTGCTTTTTACATTTTTATTTGACCTGATTAAATAATAACTTGAGTGGAGATAGTTGTAATATTCATTTTTTTTAAAAAAAAAGTCTTGACTGCAACTTGGTAAACTGCTAACTTTTTTTTCCACAGGTTATTTCCTTTCTAGCAGCTGTGCTTCATAAAACAGGGACCTGTGAGGATATTGATAATAACATGCCCAACTTTGTATTGAAGACTATGAAGAAGGAATCAAAAGCACTCAATGACAAAGTAATCCTTTATAGCTTGTATCTTGTTGCAAGTCTAACTTTCCTAGAAATAATACATTTTACTTTGATACTAGGAAATTCTTTATTAAACCTTAAGAGGTTGCCATTAATGGTAATATAAGTTGCAAACATTTTCTTGTTGAGTCTTTGATTCACTGACCACACTAGATGTGTTGACATTTTTTTTAAAAATGTATTTTCTTTTCATTTTAATCTTGCCCCTGTCCATCTGTCTTCATTTACGTTGTCTGCAACAGCAACTTGTGACCCTGGTAACAGTAAAACAATTCATGAGGTTTGGTACAAATCAGATGTGATTTCCTCTCTTCAAAGATATTGAGTTGTTTTGGAAAAAAAAAGGTGCCGAGAGCTTCAAATTTTCTACTTTTAGCCACAATCGTGCCATATCCTGAAAGAGAAGGCTGACTCTAGATAGTGATGATGTGGAGATGCCGGTGATGGACTGGGGTGGACAAATGTAAGGAATCTTACAACACCAGGTTATAGTCCAACAGATAGTGATGTCACTGATCACACTCACCCATGGTGTAGAATCATTGAACCTTACGGCACAGAAGGAGGCTATTCATCCCATCATGACTGTGCCAGCTCTCTGAAAGAGCTATCTAATTAGTCCCGTTCCCGTACTCTTTTCTCGTACTCTTTAAAATTTTTATTTTTCAAATATTTATCTATTTGCCTTTTAAAGGCCATTATGGATTCTGCTTGCACCACTGTTTCTGATAGGACATTCAGTGTCTTAATAACTTTTTAAAAAAAAATCTCCTAATTTCTCCCTTTTCTTCTTTTGGTGATTATCTTAAATTTATGCTGTCTAGTTACTGAAAATTTAACTAGTCTGTCAACATAGCTCAGTCCCTTCATCTTGTAAGTCACCCTGGTCACTCGTCACTGGACTTTCTCCAAGGCCAATATATCCTTCCTAAGGTAGGACATCTAAATCTGAACACATAATTGCAGTTGCTTTAATATTCTATATCGCTATACCTCTTCTGGTGATGCCAGCATCCCATTAGCCTTTTGATCACTTTTTGCACCTGCGAGGTAGGTTTTAATAACTTAAGTACCTGGTGTCCTACATTCTTTTGTTCTTCTCCCCTGAGTGCTTCCCCATTTGCTATTATTAGTTCAAAGTGTACTATTAGTTCATATTTGGTTATCCCAAACTGCCCACATACTTAATCTACCTAGCCTTTTCTCTTCACAATTCACCAAAACTCTTAGTGAAGCATCATCTGCAAACCTGCATATACTCTCCTCGTGTTGCAAATCCAGGTTATTTATATATAGATTGAGAAGCGGAGGTCCCAACACTGATCTCTGTGGAACGCCCCTGTCAAATCAAGAGTGTCTCTTTTATCCAAACTCTCTGTCTCCCAACCAGTTGCATATCCATCCATAAAGTTGTCTCCAATTCAATTTTAAGTAGAAGTCTCTTATGCAGAACCTTATGAATTGTCTGAATAATCCGACTATGTTACATCCTTTGATCATCCTCTATCCAGGAATTTGGTGACTCTGTCAAGGAACACTATTAAGTTAGTTAGACATAACCTATCTTCTACGACACCATGCTGACTCCCTAATCAGCTGATAATTTTCCAAGTGCTCACCCCAACAATGGACCTAAAAATTGTCTCCTATTTTCTACTGAAGATTTTCCTAATAATTGCTCCTCTGTCGGTGCTGCATAACTGGAAAGATGAACTGGATATCTGGGGTTATTTTCGAGTCTCTATCTTGCATGGCAACAAAAAAGATCACACTCTCAGTTGTATTCGACGGAGGAAGTGCGAGATCGTCCTAACAACCTATGAAACAGTCCGCCTCTGTTTGGATGATATCAATAGGTAATTGGTTCATATTACAATGTATTTAAAGTTGGATTGCATTCAAAGGGGTTATTAGGTTTGGTATACATTAAATGTAGGCTAGCCTGAGAGATCCTGTCTGTTTGGTGGCCAGAATTATCTCGTTATCCAATTAGCTGCTTGGTATTCTGCTTGGTATGGTGTACAGGCCGGCAGTACTGGATGAGCAGAAATTTCCTCCAACTAAATATTGGAAAGTCATTTGGGGGTAACTTTAACCCCCAAGAACGGGTGGGTTGGGGGTGGGTGGGCAGTAAAAATAGTGAAGTTTTGGAAAGGGATCGCATCCCGACTCCAACGCATCCACTTCCGGGTTTGACCCCTGCACACAACAGACACCTGGAAGTCCCGGCAGGCCAATACTTAAATGGGCAATGTACCTCATTGAAATAGTTGAGGTACTTAATTATTTGTGTATTACAAAAGTAAAGCAACTTTAACCTTACCTATTCGGGTTTCCCATCACTTCTGATTCACGTCAGCTGAAAGCAGGCAGGAAGGGCTGAATCCATGAGGTGAGTGCCTTTATTGCACTGCTCGTGGGCCAGGAGGAGCAGGAGTGCTTCTTCCAGGCACAACAAACTCACCTGCACGACATGACCCCGTGAACGGTGATTTTAAAAAAAATCCCGGTCCCTGATGCTGCCACTCCTCCTGATGCTGCACCCCCATCCTGTGCTGCACCGCCCGCCCCCCTGACCCCTCCGATGTCTTCGGACCCCGCCACAAACTCCATTCCCTAGCCACCGACTCCATCCCTCTCCCTGGCCACTGTCTGAGGCTGAGCGAGAACGTTTGCAACCGTGGCATCCTATTTGACCCTGAGATGAGCTTCCAACCATATAGCCATTCCCATCACCAAGACCGCCTACTTCTACCTCCATAACATCATGTGTCTCCGCCTCTGCCTCAGCTCATCTGCTGCTGAAACCCTCATTGGTGCCTTTCTTACCTCTAGACTTGACTATTCCAGTGCTCTTCTGGCTGGCCTCCCATCTTCCACTCTCCGTAAACTTGAGCTCATCCTAAACTCTGCTGTCCGTATCTTAACTCGCACCAAGTCCCGTTCTCCCATCACCCTTGTGCTCGCTGACCTACATTGGCTCCCGTTCCAGCAATGCCTCAATTTTAAAATTCTCATCCTTGTTTTCATATCCCTCCATGGCCTCACCCCTCTCTAATACTGTAACCCCCTCCAACCCTCCAAGATCTCTGTGGCCCTCCAATTCTGGCCTCTTGTGCATCCCCGATTTTAATTGCTCCACCGTTGGTGGCCGTGCCTTCAGCTGCCCTGTCCCTAAGCTCTGGAATTCCCTCCCTAAACCTCTCCGCCTCGCTACCTCTCTCTCCTCCTTTAAGACGCTCCTTAAAACCCACCTCCTTGACTCAGCTTTTGGCCACTTGTCCTAATATCTCCTTATGTGGCTCAGTGTCAGATTTTGTTTGATAACACTCCTTTGGTGCGCCTTGGGATGTTTTACTACGTTAAAGTGCTATATAAATGCAAGTTTTTGTTGTTGAGATCTAATTTGCCTATGTACAAATTATTTTTCCCTTAGTTGTTCAGTGGGATTAAAATCCTTGCAAGTTATTCCTCTGATAAGCAAATATTTTCTTCAATTCCAATGCAAAAGCTGTGATACAGAAACCAGCACCATCTGAGTGATATATGGAGGATGCATTGTGAAAACTTATCCAATGTGATTTATATTCCACAATTGATGAAAGATACTGCAATAAGCGTGGGGTCTCACTCATATCTGCTAAGTCTTCGTTTATAGAATAAGTTAAAGTGAATTAAAAAAAGGGTGTAAAAGGTGGGTTTGATTTCCTCTGTGACTCAATTGCAGTGAAATTAGAGGCAGAGTGAGGGCTAATTTTTCTATTGTGTTGGTAAATTTAAAAATGGTTTTGAACAATTTTGTCCAAGTGTATCAGCAGCGACATTGGAAAAGCATGCTTTTGAACTGTTAGGAAATTTGTTTCATGGCACATTGAACATGCTCTTAAGAATGGGGTATGGAGTACATTTTTATTATTTTTCTTCTCTACCTGCTTGCATCTGACTCTGCATTCTGCCTGCAACTGTACACCCTCCACTCGAAAGCTTGGCACAATCAGGACACTGTTTCCAATACCATCAGCTTGCAGGAGTTGTAGATAAATTGTGTAGCGCTCCACCTAGTTGAGTACTGATGAAACTTGTACAGTCGAGATGGCTGAGTTTGAGTGACTGGGCAATCCCCAGGACACTCAACTTTGGCTGGAAGTCAGGCTTTCAACAGCAACGGGCTGACTGGGATGTTTGCAGTTAAAGTTCAGAGTGGATTGTTTTAAAATTCAATCTTTATCTTTCTTGGGGATAAGGATGTGTGTAAAAAAAAAAGGGTCAAAATTAACAGTAACAACTTCAACATTTCCAAAGTTTATTTGCAATGGAGCCTAAGAAATCTTATAGAAAAATGGCTGATAGCCAAAGTAATATATTCTGTGAAATATCTGAAGTGTTTCTGATCAACGCCACTGATTTGCATTTTTTATGTAAATTGGACAGAATTACAGAATGCGATCTCCAAAACGCCAGTTAAAGTCTGCTAATCCCATGTAATAATCCTGGAATTGAATTTCAGTCACTGTAAGTTAGTGATATTAATTGTGGTAGTTTGGTTTGAATACAGTAGGAGCTCAAAGAATGTAACTGATTAAAGGCCGTTACATTTCCAGAAAGTATTTTTTCCTGAAACAATTGGATTATTTCTTTAGTTTCGTTCCACTCTGCCAAAATGTTTTGATTTTTTTTTCTCTCTTCAGTTCCGCTCCCACCATTTAATGCAGTGTTTTGTGAGAGTGTGGACAGGTGTCATGTCCCCAAACCTCTGCCATTCTGAAGTGGCCACTGGGACCTGTACATGAGTGGTGTAGCTTGCCGAGGATTTCCCTGTGATGTGGAACTTGTTTTCTGAAGTATTATGCAAATTAGACTATATGGTATTCCTCACTGCCTTTAGGGTGTCAGATATTTTTGCTTGTTTTTAAACAATTTGCCAACAAACTTCAGTTCATTTTCTAATGTTCTGGACTAGTTTCATATGTCTTGTATGTTATGTACCAAAGGGCCTGAAAACTTAGTCCCAGTTTAGGTGATGCAAACTTAAACCTTGGTGTTGTCACTCATTTTTAACCAGTCAATGTAAAAACATTTTTTAAGTAATCTATTGTAGAATAATTGCAGTGGAACTGATTCAAAATCTCTAGGTCACGGGTATAGAGCAAAGAGATGAAGAAGGATGAGAACTGGGCCCCACAGAGCAAGTTGTACTGTTATGGACTGGGAGTATTCCAGCTTATTTAGAATGTAAAACACGTTTGTGTATACCCTCCATTTGGACAAAGCTGGTATCTTCCAATAATAACATGTTCAGGGTCCTGGTGGTACCATTAGAAGAGAGCAAAATATTTAACAAAATTTATTAGTTCTGACTTCAGTTGTGAAGGAATTTTCTCCAGCAACAGCTGGAGAACTGCATTGTTACTGTTCTGGGATTTCTTCATCGTTAATTTACTGAACTGTAAATCTAGTGTGCTATCACAAGAGGTCAAGAAAACCTTAAGGATTACAATATTATGTTATATGTGGTTCATTTTCCATTCCTTGAACAGTATTGAATGGTCTGCAGTGTTTGTAGATGAAGCCCATAAGATAAAGAATCCTAAAGCTCAGATCACACAGGCTATGAAGGCCCTGAAGTGCAAGGTTAGAATTGGACTAACTGGGACCATTTTGCAGAACAACATGGATGAACTATGGTGTGTCATGGACTGGTAAGCAATGTGATTATACTTATTTCAAAAATGGCAAATTATTTCAGGTTAAATGTATGGAATGTTTAAGCAGAAAGCAGATACTAGAACTGCACCAGTTAGTCATTGACTGAGGAGTTGACCAATCTAGTCACATCACTTATTGTGTTAATTTTCTTCCGAAAGTGTCAATAGGTCATAGCCAGAGGCAACTGTTACAAGGACAGTTGTCTCCAGAATTTGACCCTGGTGGTCGCCAGGTGTACAGAAAGACGTGAGAAAATTGTACTGGCATTTCCAGGATTAAAATTGCGAGCCACCTGTCCTCATTTCAGTTGCCAACAGTTGTAAGTAATTTCCCATAGCCTAATACATACTCCAACAACTCTGGTTCAACAAGTGATAGTTGAACCTCTCTGTGTGTTCAAAAGACAGAGTTCCAAGTGACTTATGGGAGATTTTGTCACTTATATTCTGTGTACACATTTTTGAACTGGCATTGAATATTGAGCAGTAGCTGTGGCAGCTCCAGATTAACTGGATATTGATCTCATTACTGTTTGTGGAACATTGCTGGTGCAGAATGGTTGCTGTATTTACCAACAGAAAAGTGACTCCAAAAGAAGTTGTGTGTTAAACAACATGATGCACTATATAAATGCATTTTTTTCTCCTGTAATCCTGGTTAAAACGTGGCGATGTAGTTTAAATGCTTGCAGCCCTGGTGCTGCTCTGATCATTACTTTACTATATAAAAAGAAACTAAATGCAGTTTATGAAGAAGTACAATGATATTAAATACTAATGAATCTCTTGTGGTTATTACTCATGGTAGTCACCAACCTCTCTCCCAGTCACTTAGCCGGTCTGTCACAGGCTTGCTCTCTCTAAAGTAAAAATAAGCTCTTGAAAATAGTTTTCTAGTCAAAGCTTACCTCAAAAAGATTCTAAAAAGTTCATGGTGTTGTCATTTGGAAAATAACAAACTCACAATTACTTTTATGGCCTGAGGAAAGATGTATTATTGCAAGAATTATATGAGAAAATCTTAGTGCTGCATCCTTAGAGGTTTGTCCACAGCACAGGCACTCAAGGCTCGATTTTGCAATGGTGGCGGGTTGGCAGTGGGGGGGTGAAGGTGCGCGTGGCAAACCTGCATGAACAAAACTTACCGTTTCCGACGTGATTGCATGTTGATTGCTGATGATTAACGTCCTTTCCGGGTTTCGCGCTGGGCAGCCAGACAGGCTGGCTGCTGTCAGGAGCTGCAATGCGAGGGGGGGGTGCGAGAAAGAGAGTGAGCGAGACGTCATCCGGCGCTGGACTGGAAGAGTGGGGAGAGGGGAAGGTCATGGGGGGTGAGAGGGGAAGATAGTAGAGGGGAAGATCAGGGGGGGGAGAGAGGAAGATCGGGAGGACATCGGGGGGGGGGGGGGTGAAAAGTGGGACATCAGAGAGGGAGACGTCGGAGATCGGAGCAGGGTGTAAAGGTAGGTTCATTTTGTGTTTTCACTTCTGTCCATGGTTTTTTATTTAGTTTCTTGTTCCCTGATCCGGCCCTTCCTGCCTGGTTTCACCAGGCGTGAATTAGAAGCGGTGGGCAAGCCGCCCAGGTAAGTTAAAAATCGTTCTAATTACTTCATCTGTCACAGGTAAAGTACCTTAAGTACCTTGATGAGGTATATTTGGCTCTTTAACTGTCATCCCACCGGCTTTAATTGCCGGTGGGACTTCCGTTTTCGGGTCGCCCAAGCGCACGCAGGTAGGTCCCTAGGAAACTTGGAAGTCAGCGGGTTGGAGCCGGCTTCCGAACCCAAATGGGATTTCTGCGATTTTCAGAGACCCCCCCGTCCGCAATGCACCCGCAATTGCCTCCTAAAATCACCCTCTCAGACGCTGCTATGCTGGAATTGTCGGCACAGGTGCTAGCAGGGAGTTGTGGTTCAGCCTTTTGAGCTGTCAGGGTGCAGGAAGAATATCAACTCAAACTGTAAGATTCGCACAGAGCTTGAGGCCTCCAAGTAAAAAATTTTAGTGAGGGCAGTTAGATACAAAAATGCAGAAGTAATTCTTCCTAATGTGTTGAATTTGTAAATTATTACTTAATGTGGTTATTATTTGACTGATGGAGATAATGAATTGACTCTAGGACTTCTTGGTACTTGCAGGGCCATACCAGGCTGCCTGGACAACAGAGCCCGTTTTAAGGAAGATTTTGGCAATCCAATTGAATTTGGTCAGAGGCACACAGCAACCAAAAGAGAGCTGGCTGTGGGGCGAAAGTCCATGAGACGGTTGGCAAAACGCATGTCCTTCTGGTTTCTGAGACGTACTAAGGCTCTCATCAGTGATCAGCTACCAAAGAAAGATGACCGGGTAATAAAGTTCTGCCTGCTGATGTTTAGTGTATTCCAGAATGAAAATAGAAGGCCAGCACTCACATGAAGAATCTACTGGAGCATGCCCAGCAACAACCCTGGTCATCACAGCATAGAATTGGTGACCATCAATAATTGAACACGATGTCAAAATACTACTGAAGTCTGGTATATGGTAGCAGTATATGTGTACTCACATATAGCACAATAAATGCTATACATATATTAATCGGTGATATATATCTGTGTATATATATTTTTTATATATACTATGTATATAATATATAACAAAGAGAAAGACAAATAGAAAGTCTCAAAGACTTTGTGGCTGTGTTATACAAACTGCAGATGTGACAGTCCTTTATTGTTGCCCCTGCTATATTGTGTACAGGTATGTTGTTTCATTACCTCAGGTTATTCTGCTTTTTTGCAACAAGAGATAAAGGTGAAAATCAGAACCAACCTCACTGTCTTAATTCTATTTTTTAACAAAAACTTTGTCCAAGTTTAATTTTTTAATTTATCTCGAACACATGTACACAGACAGATGATACTAGCTACCAGGCCCATCAGCTAACAACTACGGGGACACAGGATAAATTATTTGAAATACAGTATAAATATTTTGTGATGCGCTGTTGAGGAGTCCTTTTAAAAATGGGATAGAAATGCTTTATAATCTTGAAGCACTCATGTAGGCAGACTGTTGCTCCCTACCAACCAGAGTGTGCCTTTACCTCCTGAGTTTCTAGGTCATTTGTAGCAAGCCCAAGGACTGCACAAAAACCTCTTGTCTCTTTATTTTGGCCTTCTGGTTATATCATGTGCCCTCATATAATTCTCATTGACTTTGGAAGGTGGTAAAATAAATACTCTATTAAATCGTGATTTCAATTATAAACCGCCAAACAGTTTTATTAAACTGTAATTGGGTAAGTGAACAGTAGCAAGGACACTATACATTTGCAGTAGTTACAGGCCTAACTATGCCTACTTAGAATTATAGAAAATTAAGTCGCATATGCTGAGCAAACCTTCATTGTGAATTAGACTCGGCTCAAGACCCCTGACTTAACCTTATGTGGGGGGCTTTCGTTAACCTTCCACAGAGTCTGTGGCTCCAGTATAGGGGTGTTCAAACAATAGCACAGTTGTGTCATGTTAACTTGGCTCTCATATTTCTAAGAGAAGCTGAATAAGCTACTTCTTTAGGTGGAGTTCCTCCATCCAATTATATATTTCCACTGTCATACTGGCATAGTACAAACCTAATCAAATACACTCTTTTCCTCATACAGAGACTTTAGTAGAAACTTACTATCACAGTAATTGATCTTGGGTTTCCATAGCTTTGTGTAGAAATAAAATGTACTCTCCTCATATAATGTACTGACATCTAAGATTAGCTACCAAAACTGGATATTAGAAGCCTGACTGACTATCAGTGGATGGGGGAAAAAACCCTGAATTTCCAGCCCCATTTGAAATGTATTGTTGTTCTCAGGTGGTGTACTGCTCTCTGACAGAGTTCCAGAAGACAGTATATAAGGCAGTACTGGAGACAGAGGACATAACGTTGGTGCTGCGAGGCTGGGATCCATGTGATTGCCATAGTGGCCGAAAAAGGAAAAACTGCTGTTATAAGGTCAGCCATACGACATCGGGTGAAGAGGTTCTTATTGGAGAATAGTTTGAAGAATTAGATGCTGAGTTCAATGAAATTGTGTTGACATGATAAATATAAAACCTGCTTATAATTTTAAAATTTAAGTTTCCCAGTCATTTCTGTGTTAGCTCAATCTATATGTTCACATTCCATTTATTTGGAAATGAGAAGCTTAGAAGTTAATGTCTAAAATCAGCTCATGTGTAAGCACAAGGTTAATACAAATACTTTCACCTGTTGTGCACTTAGATTAAGGGGTGACTAGTGCTGCACTCAAAGCAGCGAAAGCAAAAATCATTAAGTATAGCAGCACATATTCTGATCAGAGTTCAAGCTACTGCATTGAATTTTGAACCACTCATTTGTAACTTTAGGGGATTAAAAATAGTGAAGTTCTAGAAGGTGTTCCCTTCTTGGCAATTCCTCAGTTGTCTGCCTTTGCTAATTTTTTAAGTAGATAAACTTTGCTGTTTTTACAATGTATGTTTTTGGCTTGAGTTTTTCTGCTGGTCAAGGCGAGGGGTGTCGGTGCTACTGAATGGAATACTTATTGATTTTTGGAAGCTAGTTTGAGAATTAAATTTGGGTCAGGAATAGCACAAATTAGTCTCAGAGTAAAGCTCCCTCTGTTCTACCTCAACAATGTGCTTTAACCCTAAACTCAAAAGAGCACCTGATACTTTCCATTTCCTGCCCACTGTTGTGACCCCTTGAGTATGATTTTATAGCAGAATCGTGAGCAGTTTTGTGAGGTGGACCTGTTCCTGGCAGGAACAAGGTTGAGACTGTCCAAACTAATTTCGTATGGGAGCCTTACAGCTGACAGAGAAGACACTTTCTTCACATCAGTCTGGGCTGGATTCAGACTCAGATACTACAGGTGAAAGGGCAGTATATTAACCCACTGCATTCTTCCCCGTCCTCCATAAAGCTACTACTGTACATTATCTTAGCTCAGTTGTTAATCACTCTCGCCACTGAATTAGAAGCCCCAATCCAGAAAATGAGTCCGTAATCTAGGCTGACACTCCAATGCTGTACTAAGGAAATGCATTGTGGGAGGAGACATTCTTTGGATGAGATAATAAGCTGTCTGGCTGTTTTGGTGGTTTAGATGGACAACTAACCATCCCATGGCACTATTCAAAGAAGAGCAGAAGGTTTTGGTGACCTGGTCAACATTCTTTCCTTAGCCAACCCCATCAAAAAACAGATTTACTGGCCCTTCATTTATGGGACCATGCTATGTGAAAAATCACTGCTGCATTAGTCTATGTCACCACACTTCAGAGTAATTTCCTTTTATGTGAAATGTTTCGAGACGTTAGACATGATGCACTACCTTCATTGGAGCAGCAGGGATGGTCAGAGGTCAAAGCCAAGTGCTGAAATGTTGCTTAGCTGTCGGATTCAGAAATGGAATGAAAATGGCAGCTTTGTCAGGGAGGCTGCCACACTTTTTTTAAAAATCCTTCTAAATAATTTTTTTTCAGGGGTGGAAGTCTCCAAGATAAACTCTGTGCTCATATATTTTCAGATTCTAAGTTGAAATCCTAGTTACTGGTAAATTGAAAACTGGAATCATTTGACCTATTTGCTTTTTAAAAATACTGACCACTTTATAATGATTTTATTTTTTCAGCAAAATCAAGATGGCTCTACAGTACGACAAATCTATTTTAGTTACTTGGCAATCCTCCGTAAGATATCCAATCATGTTGCACTCCTGCAGCCTGATGAGAACACAAGCAAAATGCAGGTAATTCTTTGAATCTAGTTATTGATTAGAGAAATAAATTTATTTTACGGTTTCCCTGACATGTAAGCTAATAGCTTTCTTTATTGGAAGAAAGAAAGAAAGAACTTTTGAAGTGTAGTCACTGTTGTAATGTAGAATTAAGTTGGTGCCCAATTTTATGAATCTTTTGACCAGCTAGTAAGAATCGACTTCAGTTTATCATCAAGTGATCAAAAATTTTGCACTACCATTAAGTCAATTGAAGACAAATGACCTGAGATCTCTTTAAAAACGGGAAAAAAATTTGAATCATGTCTTACACTTTAACCTATTTTTCTAATTAGAATAGATTTCACTTAGTCCCTTCTCATCCCTCCATGAGTGCAACCTAGAATCATCTTATGGTTCTTTGTTGAATCCTTTCCATTGTCTCTGTGTCTGGTCTATGACCACAGCTGAGCTCAGTACTCCACCTGTAGTCTTGCTAATTCTTTATAAAATATCAGTATCCCTTTCTTAGACTTGATCAATTGTACAAACCAGCATTTTTAGTTGCAATCTTTGCAACTGCTGCCTCAAACTAACCATTTCAATGTTTGAGCAACTGTCACACCAGCTCTTTCCTGACTCACTTTATTTAATGTAATTATGTCCATTTTGTTAGGACATTTGCCATTTTTAGCAACAAACATGCATTACTCTACATCTGCCATCAACTATCCAGTCGGTTGGGGAACACTATCCCACGCAAATTCATTCACCATTCATCCTTTAGTGTTTAGTTAACGTTTCCTTAACAATTAGACAAGGAAATTAGTAGCTCGCCATGATGGGAATGGAAATCCATCATAATGTACCTGATAAAAAGTGACTTAAAATCGTCCTAATATTCAAGTGATCTCAAATGACAACGCAAATGGAAAAACTTGTTCTCAGAAATGTGTTTATAGTCACACTTATAATTTTTGAATTTTGTTTTTCTGCACAGAAGTATTTGATTTCTGGTAATTTTGAGAGAATTATCTTTTGCAATCTCTCTTCTTTTGTGCTCTTCCTTGTACTTAAGTGTACAGAAATCCAACTGTTAACTGAAAAGGACCCGCAACAGAAACTCACTCACCCCAGCTTTGGGAAGACAGGGAATGGAAGTGAGGGGGAAAAAACAATTAAAATCAGCCCTGCTGTTGGCTGGGGAGCGACAGCGGTGAGGATGGCTGCTAAATTGCTCTCCATTTAGAGCCAGGTGGCCATGAAAATACCAGAGTTAGGCAGGATAGAGAGGTGGGATCTGCCATTGAGAAAAGGTGAATTGAGACCTTGTGTGGCCACTGCTTAGATTTTAAAAAGACATTTGATAAAGTTGTTTGTGAGGTATTTAAGGAAGATTAAGGTGAAATCATTAACTAATTAGTTGTTTGTGTTGATAATTAGCTTGGCAATATAGTTGCGATGATTAATGAAATACCTAATGTAGTTCTATATTTTCATATTCTCAGTCTCCTGTTTACAAAATTCATAAATTATATGAAGGAAGGAGGCCCTGTTGTAAAATTAACAGCAGGCTATGTGGCCAAAAGATTAGCATGATGGAGATTAACAGCTTTCAAGGGGATCGGACAAATTAAACAGATGGACTAAGGAATGGCAGGTGAATTTTGATATGAATCAAAGGGAGACAATGTACATCAGAACAGAAGTGGTGAACCATGGGTTATATTTTAAGTAGGTCAGTAAGTTGTAAGATCGGGGAAAGAGATATGTTAAGAAGAGCCTCCCCTTACAGAAAGGATACCACTAAGGTTTCTTTTAAATCAGTGCATCCTCATTAATTGGGGGAACGCAATTAACGGGTCCTATTTTGCAATGAGCTGATGATTTGGGAGAGGCCCATTCTAGAGGGAACACTCATGGGTGCCTTCCTTTACAACGAGACAGGTCCTATTTTGTGTAGGTCAGTACTAACTTTGAGCCAGGGGAATCTGGCCCCATTGTGACACAATCAGGTGCATCCCACACCACCCCCCTCCCCCCCCACCCACCCTAAAGGGATGTCACCGCTAAAAAAATTGGGAGATTGATTTTATAACAAAACAAGATCTCCATTTGCAAAAATGGAAAAAGAAAAGATTTGTATGTGATTATTAACCATTCAGTGTGCAACTGCTGTGTTCTTGGGCTGCGAAAGTGACGTCTGATAAATAATTGGTCATTTTAAATAGTCTTTATTGTAATGTTACACTAATCTCCAGGAATTACACTTGAATACCTTCTGGAGTCAGGCATGAATTTCAGAAAAGCTTATCTTGGAAACTTTCATATGATTAGTTGCCTTCCCCAAGAGATTAAATGGGAGTGGAATTTACGATAAACTGGACTGCATTGTGCCTATGCCGGCTCTTTGAAAGAACCGTCCAATTTTGTCTCACACCCCAGCTTTTTTCCCATAACCCTGCAAATTAGTCCTCTTCAAGTGCATGTCCCAATTGCCTTTTATAAGTTCCTATGGAATCTGCTTCCACCTCTTTCAGTTAGTGCGTTCCAGATCTTAACAACCCTCTGTTTGAAAAAAATTCTCCTCATTTCCCCTCTAGTTCTTTTGCCAATTATTTCAAATCTGTGACCTCTGGTTACCGACCTACTTGCCAGAGGAAACAGTTTCTCCATACTTGCTCTATCAAAACCCCTCATAATTTTGAATACCTCCATTAGGTCTCCCCTTAACCTTCTCTGCTCTAAGGAGAACAATCCTAGTTTCAACAATCTCTTCACATAACTGAAGTTCTTCATCCCTGGTATCACACTGGTAAACCTCCTCTTTACCCTCTCCAAACCCTTGACATCCTTCCTGAAGTGTGGTGCCCAGAATTGTATACCGTACTCCAGCCGACGCCTCACCAATGATTTGTAAAGGTTTAGAATGACTTCCTTGTTTTTGTATTCAGAGCGCCTATTTACAAAGCCAAGTATCCCATATGCTTTCTTAACCACCTTCTCAACTTGACCTGCCACCTTCAAAGATTTGTGAATATGCACCCCCAGAAGGAGTGGACTTCATGGAACAAATTGCCTTCTCTCATTCCATACTTGTGTTAATGCTGCGTGATGTATAGAGAGATTTTGATCAGCAAGTTTAGTTCAAATTTATGATTTTTGTCTTTGTTTAAGGCATCGACTGTCAGAAGAGTTTGTGAGCATGTGTTTCGCAAGTTCCCAGAATTTGTACAGCAGAGCAAAGAAGCTGCTTTTACCACCATTTCTGATCCTAAATACAGTGGGAAAATGAAGGTAAGAATCAGGACAAATGTTGCATAAATGGGCCCAATGATTCAATTTTTTTTGTAAAAAATGCAAATATTTGTATTTTTCAATTACAACAGCGACTTACATTTATATAACACCTTTAATGTAAAATAATCAGAAACTAAGAAATGTAGCAAGAAGGTTTACGGGTGGTGATTGAAAACAAGATCAAAGAGGTAGGCCTTTAGGTGTCTTTTGAAGGAGAGGAGAGAACTGGCAAGGCAGAGGGGCTTAAGGAGAATGTTTGAGTGTAGAGCTGAAAAAACTGAAGGCGGTGGAACCAAAAGTGGATTGAAGAGAAGGGGGATGTAAAGCGGAAAAGCAGACAGTGCGTACAGCAACATAGGATTGAATGAGGTCGCAGAAGTAGGAAACAGCAACACCATGGAGAGATTTGCAGATGATCACAAGGATTTTGAAATTGTGACACAGGCTGATAGGGAGGCAGTAAAGGTTGGTGAGCACAGTTTTAATAGGGAAATGGGGCTTAATGTGGATATGGTGCAGGCAGTGGTGTTTTAGATAAATTGTAATTGCAAAGGGTAGAACTAGGGAGGCTGGCAAGGAGAACTTTGGAGTAATGGAAATCTGGAGATGACAAAAAGACAAATGAACATTTTAGAGGCAATGAAAGTTAGGTAGGAGATGAGGTGAGCAATGTTGCAGCGATGGAGGTAAGTGGCCTTGGCGGTGGCAAGGATGTGGGCTTTGAAGCTCAGCTCAGACAAACAGAACACCAAAGTTGTGCATTATTAGATGGGCATCGAACATTTTGTTCATCCAGGATGTTAGCCCTTATCGTAACTCGGGGCATGAGTTCAGCATGGAGGCAGTAGGGCGAGCTGGAGTAAGGCCCGGGCCATTTTATCTCCCAGATGAGTCTCCCGCCAATCCCGGCAGGAATCAGTACCTGGCTTGTGGGCGGAGTGGGATTTCGGGCAGCAGGAGTTCGCCGCCAGGAATTCGCAGGGACGGTCTCTGGCAGGTAAGTGCGTTGGAGGGGAGGGGTCCTGAGGTGTTCGCGGACAGACGGGCGGGGAAGCCTTGGGCAGTGGAGGACCGGAGGAGCACACCTGCTCCTGGCCCACAAGGAAACCATAAAAAATGTTAAAAACTTTCCTTCTCAGCCCTCTTCTGGGCCTGCTCCTGTCTGCCGACAGCTTTCTCTTGCGAATTCGGCACTAGTTATGGGTCATGCAACTGTGCATTAAAATCATGTCGGCGCCCAACTTACGTCATAGGACCCCAACTTTCGCATATTTATGAGGCTCTCTACCTGTCTGTGGCGAGGAGCTCCCACGCTACCCAAAACACGCCAGTTTAACTGGTGGCAGGCATGAGTGCGGTGCCAACCCAGAAGGGAGGACGATGTCTCTATTTTAACTCCCGCACACCCCATTCTCAGGCATGGTGGGGTGGAGGGTGTTAAAATCAGCCCTGTTCTATCGGCTGAGCAGTCAGATGGCATACTTTGGGGTTGAGTTGAGAGTAATGGCAGAGATGTAAAACTGAGAGTTGTTAATATATAGTATACATATAGGCATGGTGTAAGCTTTCACAAATGATGTCACCAAGGGGGTAACATGTAGCTGAGGAAAAGAAGGAGACTAAGGTTAGAGCCTTATGTCACACCCAGTGTGACTCTATAGGAGTGGGATGAAAAGCCATTGCAGGAGATGTGCCCGTTAACTGGGACAGGAGGGAGTGGAGCCAAGCTGGGCCATGTATCACGGAGGTTGGCCAAAGAGCAGAAATGGTGAAGAAGTATGGAATAGTGAACTGTGTCAAATGCCGCAGGAAGGTCAGAGAGCATGAGAAGGAACAATGCACTGTAGTCACACACACAAAGGATGTCTCTGATGATTTTGAGAGCTGTTTCTGTGATGTGGGAAGAGCAGAAACCAAATTGAAGGGATTTGAAGGAGTGATGGGAAAGGTGGGTACAGTTGGACGACAACAACACATTCGAGGACTTTAGAAAGGAAGGGGAGGTTGGAAATGGGATGATTGTTGTAGAAGAGAGGAGAACGAAGGATGGGTTTTTTGAGGAGATTGGTGATGATGACAGTCTTGAAAAGTGGGCTGACAGAGCCTAAAGACAATCCATTGACAATGTCAGAGAGTAATGGGCTGAGCAGTAGTAGATGAGGAATTGAGTCAGGAGGTCAGAGGTGTTAAGACGTCTTGAGATGACAAAGGCTATGCAGTGAAATCTGAGGAGTGCAGGCAAGGGGAATTTAGGTGTAGACTGAAATCACTTGAGGATGAGACATTGTTCAGTGCAGAAGCATAGTGAAGCTAAGAAGTTGCCAGGGAACTTGGGAGGGCAGCAGACAAGGATATTGAAAGAGAAATGGGAGGTGTGGTAGAGAGGGTGAAGTGCTCAAAGGGAGAGATAGTACTAGAGGAATAAGGGGATAGGTCAAGACAGGATCTGGCAGTGACAACCACATCACCATGGTTTTGGCAAGTGAGTTGGTGGAATGAATGTCTTCTCTGGTCCTGGCTAGCTCCCACTCAATTACTCTTTTCCTCCCTCCCAGTAGCAATCACACACCCGGGCCTCCTGCTTTCAGGCCTCCCAGTGTTGCTTCCAGCTCAGGCAGGTCTTATTAGAGTGCTCTGCCTATGGACCCAACCTGAGTACTGGTTCCACTACCAGTCCAAGCAAATCCATGTCTTGCTCCCCATCACTTTTGTATTCCAGGCTTCTCTTCAGTACCTCAGTGTTCACTGCCCATTTCCACTGAACCATCTCACCAGCCTCAGTTCACATGGCTTTCCCTCCTCCAGCTCGGGAGGAGGGAAGAAAGGAGAGAGGCAGATGGTGCACACCCTGTTGGATGAGAGAGGAGTAGAAAAGAAAAAGAGAAAAAGCTATAACCAGAAACAAACAGAGGAACTTTCTTGGAGAAGGTAATGAAAGATCTCAGTCTTCGGGTGCAGACACATTTTTGCCTCACCCTGGATGCTTCATTCGTGTAAGATCCTGACTTTTCAGCCTAGAGAGCCTGACTCCACAAATCATGGGACCAGGTCCTGCCCCAGGATTTAACACTGCAAGCAGTGTTGTGGGAAATGACTTATTTGGCACTAAATTGCTTCTCTTACTCAAAGGCCACAAGATGACTGCAGTAGGAGATATCCTGTTGAGGTTATTCCCAAGACATACGATGGGGCACATCAGTGAGAGCTTCGCTTTGCATCTAACTGTTCTATATCTAAACCTAATAACCCAAAAATGTTTTATAAATACCTAAAGAACAAGAGGATAACTAAGGAAAGAGTAGGGCCTATTAGAGACCAAAAAGGTAACTTATGTGTGGAGGCAGAAGATTTGGGTATGGTTCTTAATGAATACTTTACGTCTGTCTTCACAAAAGAGGAGGACGATGCAGAGATTGTAGTTAAGGAAGAGGAGTGTGAAATATTGGATGGGTTAAACATAGTGAGAGAGGAAGTATTAAGGGGATTAGCATCCTTGAAAGTAGGTAAATTGCTGTTACGAGAAGCAAGGGAGGAAATAGCGGAGGCTTTAACAATCATTTTTCAATCATCCCTGGCTACAGGCGTGGTGCCGGAGGATTGGAGGACTGCTAATGTTGTACCATTGTTTAAAAAGGGAAAAAGAGATCGACCGAGAAATTATAGGCCAGTCAGCCTAACCTCGGTGGTGGGCAAATTATTGGAATCAATTCTGAGGGACAGCATAAATTGTCATTTAGAAAGGCACAGGTTAATAGAGTCATAGAGTTATACAGCACGGATAGAGGCCCTTCGGCCCATCGTGTCCGCGCCGGCCATCAGCCCTGTCTACTCTAATCCCATATTCCAGCATTTGGTCCGTAGCCTTGTATGCTATGGCATTTCAAGTGCTCATCCAAATGCTTCTTGAATGTTGTGAGGGTTCCTGCCTCCACAACCCTTTCAGGCAGTGAGTTCCAGACTCCAACCACCCTCTGGGTGAAAAAGTTCTTTCTCAAATCCCCTCTAAACCTCCCGCCTTTTACCTTGAATCTATGTCCCCTTGTTATAGTACCCTCAACGAAGGGAAAAAGCTCCTTAGTATCCATCCTATCTGTGCCCCTCATAATTTTGTACACCTCAATCATGTCCCCCCTCAGCCTCCTCTGCTCCAAGGAAAACAAACCCAATCTTCCCAGTCTCTCTTCATAGCTGAAGCGCTCCAGCCCTGGTAACATCCTGGTGAATCTCCTCTGCACCCTCTCCAAAGCGATCACATCCTTCCTGTAGTGTGGCGACCAGAACTGCACACAGTACTCCAGCTGTGGCCTAACCAGTGTTTTATACAGCTCCATCATAACCTCCTTGCTCTTATATTCTATGCCTCGGCTAATAAAGGCAAGTATCCCATATGCCTTCTTTACCACCTTATCTACCTGTTCCGCCGCCTTCAGGGATCTGTGAACTTGCACACCAAGATCCCTCTGACCCTCTGTCTTGCCTAGGGTCCTCCCATTCATTGTGTATTCCCTTGCCTTGTTAGTCCCTCCAAAGTGCATCACCTCGCACTTTTCCGGGTTAAATTCCATTTGCCACTGTTCCGCCCATCTGACCAACCCATCTATATCGTCCTGCAGACTGAGGCTATCCTCCTCGCTATTTACCACCCTACCAATTTTTGTATCATCAGCGAACTTACTGATCATACCTTTTACATTCATATCCAAGTCATTAATGTAGACCACAAACAGCAAGGGACCCAGCACCGATCCCTGTGGTACCCCACTGGCCACAGGCTTCCAGTCACAAAAACAACCTTCGACCATCACCCTCTGCCTTCTGCCACTAAGCCAGTTTTGTATCCAAAGTGCCAAGGCACCCTGGATTCCATGGGCTCGTACCTTCTTGACCAGTCTCCTGTGCGGGACTTTATCGAAGGCCTTACTGAAATCCATGTATACCACATCCACTGCGTTACCCTCATCCACACGCCTAGTCACCCCCTCAAAAAATTCAATCAAATTAGTCAGACATGATCTTCCCTTGACAAAGCCATGTTGACTATCCCTGATTAATCCTTGCTTCTCCAAGTGGAGACTAATTTTGTCCTTCAGAATTTTTTCCAATAATTTTCCTACCACTGATGTTAGGCTCACTGGCCTGTAGTTCCCCGGTTTTTCCCTACTCCCCTTCTTGAATAATGGTATTACATTAGCGGTTCTCCAGTCCTCTGGCACATCCCCTGTGGCCAGAGAGGTTCTGAATATATGTGTCAGAGCCCCCGCAATCTCCTCCTTTGCCTCACACAGTAGCCTGGGATACATTTCGTCCGGGCCTGGGGATTTATCCAATTTTAGGCCTGCTAAAACCGCCAATACCTCCTCCCGCTCGATGTTAATATGTTCGAGTATATCACAGTCCCCCTGCCGTATTTCTATGTCTACATCGTCCTTCTCCATAGTGAAAACAGATGCAAAAAATTCATTTAGAACCCCTCCTACATCTGCCGGCTCCACAAACAGATTGCCATTTTTGTCCCTAATGGGCCCTATTTTTTCCCAAGTCATCCTCTTACCCTTAATATACTTATAAAACATCTTAGGATTTTCCTTTATTTTGCTCGCCAGTGTTATTTCATGGCCCAATCAAGGACAGTCAGCGTGGATTTGATAAGGGAAGGCCGTGTCTGACTACCTTGATTGAATTTTTTGAGCAGGTAACAAGAAGGGTTGATGAAGATAATATGTTTGATGTAGTGTACATGGATTTTAGCAAGGCATTTGACAAGGTCCCACATGGCAGACTGGTCAAAAAAGTAAAAGCCCATGAGATCCAAAGGAAAGTGGCTAGTTGGATCCAAAATTGGCTCAGTGGCAGGAAGCAAAGGGTAATGGTTGACTGGTGGTTTTGCGACTAGAAGGCTGTTTCCAGTGGGGTCCCGCAAGGCTCAGTACTAGGTCCCTTCCTTTCTGTGGTATATATTAATGATTTGGACTTGAATGTGGGAGGCTTGATCAAGAAGTTTGCAGATGATACAAAAATTGGCCATGTGGTTGATAGCGAGAAAGAAAGCTGTAGACTGCAGGAAGATAGCAATGGACTGGTCAGGTGGTCAGAAAAGTGGCAAATGGAATTCAATCCAGAGAAGTGTGAGGTAATGCATTTGGGGAGGGCAAACAAGGCAAGGGTGTACTCAATAAATGGGAGAATACTGAGAGGTGTAGAGGAACAAAGGGACCTTGGAGTGCATGTCCACAGATCCCTGAAGGTAGCAGGACCGGTAGATAAGGTGGTTAAAAAGGCTTATGGGATACTTTCCTTTATTAGCCGAGAGCATAGAATATAAGAGCAGGGAGGTTATGCTAGAACTGTATAAAGCATTGGTTAGGCCACAGCTTGAGTACTGCATACAGTTCTGGTCACCACATTACAGGAAAGATGTGATTGCACTAGAGAGGGTACAGAGGAAATTTACGAAGATGTTGCCAGAGCTGGAGAATTTTAGCTATAACGAAAGATTGGAGAGGCTGGGGTTGTTTCCTTCAGATCAAAGGAGGCTGAGGGGAGGTTTAATTGAAGTATATAAAATTATGACGGGACTAGATAGTGGATAGGGAGGACCTATTTCCCTTAGCAGAGGGGTCAGTGACCAGGGGGCATAGATTTAAAGTAATTGGTAGAAGGATTAGAGGGGAGCTGAGGAGAAATTTTTTCACCCAGATGGTGATGGGGTCTGGAATTCACTGCCTGAAAGGATGGTCGAGGCGGAAACCCTCAACTCATTTAAAAAGTACTTGGATGAGCACTTGAAGTGCCACAACCTACAGGGCTACGGACCAACTGCTGGAAACTGGGATTAAGCTGGATAGCTCTTTTTTGGCCGGCACGGACAGGATGGCCCAAATGGCCTCCTTCTGTGCCGTAACTTTCTATGACTCTAAACTGGAAGCGCTTAATGCTGACACTGGATATCCATTTGAATCCAACCAGCAAGCTATGGATGCCAGTTGGGCGTCCTGAATCAGCTCCCTGGCTTTGCCCCACAGGAATGCCAGCCAGCAGCTGCTGCAGATAGGGCCCTGGGGGGTGAGCCCAACAGGGGCGGGCGCAGGCCTGGGCGCATGCAGTATATTTGCGGAGCCAGAAGGAGCACTCTGGTCCCACAGTATTAATGTGAAACTTAACCTTTATAGAGCTTCTTTGGCTCCAACGCCAGTGAATCGGGCCAGAATGTGCACGGCGCACCCTCCAACCAGTTCTCTCCTAAAATGGCAATCGGGATCTTATGTACAGTACGTCATTGGACCCCGATTTGCATTTTAAATGGACCCATCGCCTGACTCAGTGCGTGCTCCAGAAGTCCAGTGGTAGGTCCAATGGAACTTTGCCATGGCCTCAGTGACAGCGGCCTGAAGGTAAGTCCTGGAAGGGGGGGGGAGTGGAACGACAACGGTGAGGAGGGTAGGGGGAAACCGATCGCGTGGACTCTGGAGTAGGGAGAGCACTCCTGCTCTTCCTGGCTCCACAGCAGCGTTTTTGGTGGCAGCCGCAGCAGTCGCAAAAGAATCCTGAGCGGAGCAGGCCAGGCATTTGCTCCGCTCATCGCGAACCAATTTCCCAGAGGGGTCCTAAAACAGCCCGTAAGCCCCTCATTAACATATGCAAAGGGCCCTAACGTTTGTTTTAGGTGCTGCCTGGGATGCCTAAAAAAACGGCCCGATTAATTTAGCAGTGGCCCAAACCCACACACACATCAGGCAGGTCTCCCCACTGCTAAATTTGTCATCGTTGAGCCCATTTTATGTCCCAAAAATGGGTGCATCGCATACCAATTTCTGATCCTTTATGTAAATAGAGGATTTCAGAATGTAGTACACCAGTACATTTTCAAAACTTTTTTTCACAGCATTGATTCTCACATTAGAATTCTAAACAATTTTACAACACCAAGTTATAGTCCAGCAATTTTATTTTAAATTCACAAGCTTTCGGAGGCTTCCTCCTTCCTCAGGTGAACGATGTGAAAATGCCACCTGAGGAAGGAGGAAGCCTCCGAAAGCTTGTGAATTTAAAATAAAATTGCTGGACTATAACTTGGTGTTGTAAAATTGTTTACAATTGTCAACCCCAGTCCATCACCGGCATCTCCACATCATTAGAATTCTAAATATTATTTTGTATGATTGAGTGCTGAGTAGGAGGTGTGGGTGACAGCAAGAACTTTATTCAAAGGCTTTGTTTTGTTTCGAATTAAAGTCATCTGTGTGTTTTGAGTTGAGATCCCACTCACTCCGATTTTCTCCCCCTTTCTTTCGATAGTGGCTGGGGTAAACTGTGTACTGTTCCAAGGCACGACAACCCTTTGATTTCTCATCATATGATCGTTTCTTCATGTTCAGATCCAGACAGTGAGTGACAGCAGATTATTTGGCCAAGAGAAGGTGGGGGGGGGGGTGCGGGGGGCAGAATCAAAGCTGAGCTCAATCCTCAAATTCCCCATTGTTCACATACATTCACTTTCCAGCAGGGATCAATGGATGGCTGTCAAGAGCTAGAACCCTGGCTGATTTCCCCCCCCACTAACCCAAGAGTGCTGAGGCCACTGCACTGCTCACACTGAGAAAAGGATATGTTAGCATAGACTAAGGATCTTACTTGGGATTTGCTTGGTCTGTATGGCTCAGATACAACAATTGGTGTATTTACCATCTGAGCCACCGTTGGAGCCCCTGAATTGAAATTCAATTGGAAAAGTAGCTTTTCCAAAGTTTGACCTATCAGTCTCCAAATGAACACCTGTCGATGACATCACCAGGGTAAGGGTGAAGATATATCGCTAAATAAATATTTTAAAGTGCTTTAAATCATGTGTGTAATCTGTATCTTTCTGCTATAACAGGCTGGAATTTATTTATATGTTAAGTTAGTGACTGCATGTATTTTTATTGCTCGTTCTGCTTGTCTAAATGCATACAGCTTGTCTCTACATTTTCAAGCAGTAAATTTGAACCTGCAGCTAAGTTGATGTTTATAGGTGGATTCCAGCCTAGCTGATTTGAAAAACTCTGTAAATATTGAAGTACACATCAATAGTTGTAATATTTTATTACTGAATGAATGAAAGCAGTGGACGTGGTGCAGAAAATTCCTCATTTCCCCTTGGTGCATTTCGTCTTCTGCGTGGTCCATTCAGTCTGCCACTGCCAGATGTGGACATGCTTCCCTTGAAAATAACAGTCCAGCCATTGTACACAAGGCACCAGTTATTTGCTCCCCTAAACCATGGAACATCTTGAGAGTCAGATTATTGGCAGGTCCACATCTGTACACATTCTGGGAAGCCTGGGCCTACTGTAAACAGAGCAACACAGGAGCACCCCCTGGGCATCTGGCTGATTATTTAGAGTAGAGAGTTCCAAGAAGACATTGAGTAAAGTCCTAGCTTTAGAAATATTCAGATAAGACGAGCTCTGTGCAGACCCATTCCAACAAGCATTTATTGATTATTTTTCCACTGAATGACTTTATTGAACTCCTGATGTGTTCCCTAAATCCCCATAGAAACATGCAGTGTGGGCTTAAAGTAAAGAGTGTTTTTTTACACTAGCCTATCCAACTTTCCCAGAATGTGCTTCCATGCACTTGTTAAAAACATGGTGAATAAAGTTTGATAAAAACTAGATGGTTGTTCCCTGCAGTTTTTTTCCGGATCCAATTTTCCTGTATGGTTGACAGGAAAAGGACTTTATTACATGGTTTCAGTTCTTAAAAACAGATACTTTGAGTAGACTGATAGCTGGCAATTAAAGATGATTGTATATTTTAGTCAAATGTAAAAAATATGATTTGCAGATAATCAGATTTAAAATGAAACAAAAATGCACATCGGAAAAAGAGGAGAAATATTTAGATTTTAAGCTGACATTCTGTGCTTTTGGAATATCACCAGAGCCGTGAACTACCTAGTTAGTAAATTGGGAAAAATAAAGTTTTAAGTGCATGGGAAGGGCAGGTGAACTCTTGTGTCAGCCATTACTCCTTGCATTTAGAAACCAAAGGTCACAATAACTCTACAGAATAAAGATTAAAATCACTGATTTGCTATCAAAAGTGACAAGTAAATGCAGTTCTGGTGCCTTAATTGTAATCTCCAACAAGATGAATCCCACAGCTAAGCACTAAACTAAATTTCTTCTTTCTTCTCAAAAGCTGGGTTTAAGAATAGTAGTGAGAATCAAGATATCTAGTTCAGCTTGGTTATATGAGGCCGCATGGCACAGCTGAGACACCTAGCAATTTTGAATGCTGTCAGCAGCTGTAAAGAGGGAAACTTTTCCACATTGCTATTCCACACTGGTGTTGTTAAAAATATATTTTTAAAAAATCATTTAACATGGTTCATTGTAACAGTGACTATACTTCAAAGGTACTTCATTTGGCCATCAAGCACTTTGAGATAACCCAAGGATGTGAAACGTGCTATAGAAATGCAAGTTCTTTCTTTTCCATCCTCTTCCCTCCCTTCCTCCCTACACTGGTCCATCCCTATAGTGGTCCATCCGCTAAAGGGCAGTCAGACTTCTGCTAGTAGGCAGACAGAATAGGTTTCAATGCACCTTACAACAGACATGATTAGATTTTGGGGCACTGTATTGGCTTCAGGTTTCCTATTGGACTGACACTGCACATTTCCACCACTCAGCTACCTATTGGTTGGGTTGCTGCACAGGGCAACAGTTCAATTTTGCAGCTATCTCTAAGGATTGCTGTACTAAGTTTAAGGGTGTAAATCTGCCTTGAAAATCTTGAATAACATTGACACAGGCTGAAAATTATATTGCATCCCCTTCGGCAGGCAAGTTTTTACAAAGCTTTTGCTGCACCACTCAGTGGAAGAAAAGAAAACTGGAGGACAATTCACCCTGAGTAATGTCCATGTACTATCTAGCAGTTGACTCAATAGCAAGAGCATTATTGAGCAGTCCATCTTGTGATGGAGGAAAAACTAGGAGTAATTCTGCACAAGAATGCAGCTCCTGTTGGACAGTTATTGAGCTACATTAATGAGTGTAGCTATCTGTGATGGGGACTTTTCATTATTCTCAGCTTTGTGGCCAATAGTGCAAATGGAACATAGGAATGGGCTTTTAATAAAAACACTTCTACTCTGTTTGTAATATTATTATCCTGCCCAGCCAAAGACCGAGGGGCATTTTTCACATTATTAACCCGACCCTTTGGACACAGAGGGCCAGAATTTGCTAGTAAAATAACAGCGAGTTTAATATGCTCGCCATTATTAATATGTAAATCGTCCAGCAACTTGCTGCATTTGCACATTAATTGCCAATTAAACTCGCCGCAGAAAT
Source organism: Heptranchias perlo (assembly GCF_035084215.1). NCBI lineage: Eukaryota > Metazoa > Chordata > Chondrichthyes > Hexanchiformes > Hexanchidae > Heptranchias > Heptranchias perlo. The sequence continues at coordinate 78,771,157 of NC_090328.1, forward strand.
TTAGGGCTAGTACTTAACAGCATAAGTACCTTTTTAATGATGAGATTTATGTTCCTGCAATGTCAATCAACCTCTCCGATCCAGAAAGGAAACAATTGAAACTGTGGAGTCTCATTCTTGTATGTAGGAAATTGTTGTTAGAGATTATTTTAAATTTTTTACTTTTTTCTTTCTGTCCCTTTTTTTCTCTCAATCAAATCTTTCTTTCTCTCTCTATTTCACTTTCAGTATCGGATTTCTGACTCTAATTCATCTGATTTCCTTCTCAGTTGTTCCTCTATTTGTTTCCAAATCCTTAAATCTCATTGGTTAAGGAGAGTAAGAAAAGTATTATTCAAGCTTTCTGTATAATATTGTAAACCTTGTTTGGGAAAAACACTAGGCTCCATTTCACCCCCAAGATCGGGTGGGTTGGGGGCGCAGACAAAATCAATGTTTTTGGGAGTGGGCAGACATCCCGGCTGGAACCCCGCCCATTTTTGAATTAGGCTCAGGCAAATCTGTGTGCGTGCACACAGCAGTCACCAGGAAGTCCCGCCCCTACTTAAATCCGGGCCGATACTTAAAGAGGCAATGTACCTTATTGAAGTACTTATGGTACTTTATATTTTGTGCATTGCACACTTAAAATGATTTTAACGTTACCTGGGAGGCTTTCCCACGGCTTCCAATTCATGCTTGGTGAAAGCAGGTGGGAAAGGCCGAGTCAATGAAAAATACACTAAATAAAATCACATTTTTTATTGTAAAAAAAAATAAATAAACATACCTTAAAACCGATGTCGCCTGAAAACCCCCCCCACCTTCAATGTCTCCCCTCCCCTCCAATGTCAAGCGAGGCTGGACCTCTCAACTCAAGACCTTCGAAAGTGCACTTCGAGGTCTTGGGCAGTGATCCACTTTGTCAGGTTGTATTCACCTTACTAGCGTGTTTAATTGTACTCTTGTATTTTAACATCTTTGTTACTTATTAGAACTTCTTAATAAAGCCATTAAACTTTGGAACAAACCACATTACAGCCTTTTTGCTTAAAGACTCGAACCGTAAAACATATTACTTACATATTGGCAGCCCACATAACAAAGATGTTAAAATACAAGAGTACAATTAAACACGCTAGTAAGGTGAATACAACCTGACAAAGTGGATCACTGTGCAAGACCTCGAAGTGCACTTTCGAAGGTCTTGAGTTGAGCGGTCCAGCCTCACTCCGCGAATGTTCTAATCAATATGAGGAAGCTCCCAACTTTATGTATGTTTTAGAAACAATTAGCTGTACATGGGCTTCCCATCAATAATCCTCTCTGACTCATGGGGTTGCCATCGGTCTTACTCCCTTATACACACATCTGATTTTACCACCCCCCTCATGATTAGTTGCCTCCGAGATATCAATAACTCTTATCTTTGTCTAAAGCATCTCACACTACTACCAAAGTATGGATAACTCCCTTTACCCATGTTATGAACAGGAAATGAGCATGACACCAGATGCTCATTACTCAAAGAGGCCCTCTCTTGCACAAGGTTATAAAAAGCTTGTTTTGCATAGACAGAAGGTCTTTGTTTGCAGGGAAAACTGACATAATGTGTTTCCCTAAGAAGGTTTACAGTATTATACAGAAAGCTTGTATAATGCTTTTCTTACAAGAAGATGGACTATTGGACCTGTCGTTCACTAGTGTCCCAGATTCCCCGTTGACCTCGCCGTGCCATTATCAGCTCGCATTTCCAGCAAATTTTCAAACTGAAGGGTGAGGGAAAGTATCTAACTCCGGGAAAATCTGGGCCATTATAACTCACCACAGAATGGCTGCAAAACACTTTGAAGTTTGAACTTCAAGTCCGCCTGAGTCTTTGGATACAGACACAGAACTCTAAGTTATTACTGTTCAACAAGAACAGCAGCATTGAAAAAGAATGTTATAATAAATATGACAAAGCAATCAACAATAACAACTTACATTTATATAGTGCCTTTAACACAGTAAAATGTCCAAAAGACACTTCACTCTTTTGGGTGCGAACAGAGTAGGAGGGAAAATTAGGGGAGATAACAAAAGTGTGGTCAAGAGCTAGGTTTTAAGGAGGCTTTTGAAGCAGGAGAGAGACATAGCAATGCGGAGGGGTTTAGGGAGGTCCAGCATTTGGGGTAAAGATGGCTGAAAGCTCTACTACTGATAGTGGTAAACAATTTTACAACACCAAGTTATAGTCCAGCAATTTTATTTTAAATTCACAAGTTTTCGGAGGCTTCCTCCTTCCTCAGGTGAATGTTGGAAATGAAATCCTTGAAATGAAATCGCATTTATAAATCACAGAACAATGCTTGGTAGCATTGTTCTGTGATTTATAAAAGCGATTTCATTTCGAGGATTTAATTGATAGTGGAGTTTAGGGAGGAGGAAAACACACAGTAGACCATAGTTGGACGAATAAAGGGCATGAAGCAGGACATTAAGAACATAAGAAATAGGAGCAGGAGTAGGCCAATCGGCCCCTCGAGCCTGCTCCGCCATTCAATAAGATCATGGCTGACATTGAGTTGGAGGGGCGGTAGGATGGAGTGCAATGATGGAAGGAGTTGTACTATAAATGTGTTTTTGTAAAGGTGAGCCAGGAAATGATGATAAATAATGGGGGTAATTTTCATTTTCAGCAGGGGTGGAAAACTGGCAGCAACAGATCTGCCACCCTTTATACACTTCGCCCAATTTTCCTTTCTTTTCATTCATACCTTGAATTCCATCTGCCACTTTTTCCCCATTCTGCCATCTTAACAATTATCCCCCTTGCAGCTTCCTTTGGTCCTCAGAATTATTTACAATGCCTCCTGTTTTAATATGGTCTGCAAATGTGGCCACCACTCCCCCTAGCCCTATATCCAAATCATTGATGTACACAGTGACCAGCAGCACTCCTAAAACAGAACCCGTGGGACACTCCTACCCACTTCCAACCACAATGAAGTACATTAGGTCCTTCTGCAATGCTTGTAATGATTTTAACCCTCATTAAATAACATCATAGCCTAGTAACACTATACCAATAAGCAAGGCCACATGATTTGAGAGAAACTGCTGAATTCGCCACATCCCTTCCAAAATATGTCTGAAATCTGAAGTTGAGTTTGATTTCAGTGTAGGTTCCAATTTATGAATCTGCTTCAATTTCTGCTGGGAAGCCAAAGTTTTCCACTTTTTGTTGAAGTTATAAGCATTGATTTCCCTATGTAAAACTGCCGTGGCAATCTCTCAAGTTACATCGAAACTATAGAACAGAAACAGGCCATTCGGCCCAACTGGTCTATGCCGACATTTATGCACCACACGAGCCTCCTCCCTCCCTACTTCATCTAACCCTATCAAGAGACCCTACTATTCCTTTCTCCCTCATGTGCTTATCTAGCTTTCCCATAAAAACATCTATGCTATTTGCCTTAACTACTTCTTGTGATAGTGCGTTCTATATACTGACCACTCTTTGAATTCCCTATTGGATTTATTAGCAACTATTTTATATTTATGACCTCCAGTTTTAGACTCCCCCACAAGTGAAAACATTTTCTCTATGTCTACCCTATCAAACCCTTAAATCTTAAAGACCTCTATCAGGTCACCCCTCAGCCTTCTCTTTTCTAGAGAAAAGAGCCCCAGCCTGTTGGGCCTATTCTGATAAGGATATCCTCTCAGTTCTGGTATCATCCTTGTGAATCTTTTTTGCACCTTCTCCAGTGCCTCTATATCATTTCTATAATATGTAGATTAGAAATTTGCACAATACTCCAAGTGTGGTCTAACCAAGGTTCTATACAAGTTTAACATAGCTTCTTTGCTTTTCAATTCTATCCCTCTAGAAATGAACCCTTGTGCTTGATTTGCCTTTTCTATGGCCTTATTAACCAGCGTTGTTTGTGTATCTGTACCCCTAAATCCCTTTGCAGCTCTATCCCGTTTAGACTCTTATTATCCAAGCAGTATGTGGCCTTCTCATTTTTTCTACCAAAATGTACTATCTCACACTTATCTATATTGAAATTCATTTGCCAATTACATGCCCATTCTGCAAGTTTATTAATGTCCTCTTGCATTCTGTCCTTTGAAAGTTTAAGTAAGCAAAGATTAACCTGTAGGAATGAGAGCAGTCACATAATTGACTGTGAACCTGGGGTGGTCACTGACAAAGGAGACACTGAAGTGCCTTCTGCTTCATTTCCTAGGACATCTAGACAACAAACAAGCTTCTGATCTGATATATCAATAGAACCACTTGTACAAGCCCACACTGCAGCATATAATAAATCAGGAATAAAACTTTAAACCTGGAATAAGGTTTTTGAAGGCAAGAGCACAACGTGTACTACAATGATATTACCCTAAAGCTAAGGATTGACCAGGGCCAGGTCTTACACCCATGATGTAGGAAATGAGATGCATGTCCTGTTTTTCAGTTGTCACAAATTTTGGTAACATTTTTATGTTGACATTTACAATTGACACGGCCTCGACATTTATAATAGGAATTTACCATGTAAACATGTACCTGTCACTGGTGTGGCTGCAGGCCTTCGTCCGCTGGTGGCGTTATGGTGCCTTTTCACTCCCATCTTCCATGTTCCCCCACTCTATTCCTTGGCCTACTGATTGGTCAGCAAGATATCTGACTTTCCACTACAAATGAGAATTAATACATACCTGCCTTAGAATTCCCTCCTTGATCTGGTAAAAAGCAAATTTCTCTGTAGTAGCCCATGAGCAAGCAGGGGGTTGAGGCAGTAAGATGTGGCTTGCACATCTCATTGAAAAGTTCTTAGATTAGATTTTGAGCAAATTTAGATATTGAGTCGCCCTCAAAAATTCAAAGATGGTTGAAGTGACCATTATTATCCAAATCAGACACTTGTTCCTTGAGGGTAGTGACCCACAAAACATTATCACAGGTCTGTTACTCAGCCTCCTCTACCCACTCATCAATTCTTTGTGCAGCTGATTTCAGGCTGTTAAGTTCTTGTCCAGTGCAACTTACTTTCCGAAAGGATGGTTGTTGAAGTAGTAAGCTGAGGATCTGAGGAAGAGGTGGAACTCCGCAGTTTGAGAGATGGCAGTAATTTACATGGCACCAGATTTTGAAGCAGATGTTGAGGGGAGTAACTTTAGCAAGGATTGACTCGACTTTTTGATATGGGCTGTGATTTAGAAAAAAAAACCAAATTGAGATGAAGCAGGTGTTAAAAACAGAAGTGAATACCTCCTTAATGAGAGAGCTTCACAGCATTACAGCCATCTTGGGCGATGCCATCATTGGCCCTGTTATAAAGTTTTTTAAGCACAAAGGGATGGTGGAGAACATTTCAGTTCTCAAGGAGACATTGGGCTCAATTTTAAAAGCAAGGGACGGAGGGGGGGGGGGGGGTGCGGGGGGGCAAAGAAAATCGTGTTTTTTTGGAGCGGGCAGAAATCCCGGCTCCAACATGCTGAAGAACACGCACGACCCAGAGTCATCTGAGTGCGCGCACCGTTCCCAAACCCGGAAGTCCCGGCGGCTTTAATTGCGGTGTTTAAAGCACTAAATCACCTAGTTGAAGTAGTTTAAAAATGAATAAATGCAATTTACAACGAAGGCAAGTGATTGCAACGCTGCCTCAACGTGTTTCTCGTGCTGTGTGAAACACGCCATGGGAAACGAGTCGTGTTTCAGCCGGCAGCCATTTGGACATTTCAATCCCTGCTTGACGGATGGGGATAAAAGGTGAGTTGTTGCAGCAGGGCACTCAGTTGTCTCAGACAAACTTTTGGCTGGGATATCTTTGTGTTTAGACTGAAAATTCTTGGTTTCCACTCAGAATTGTTCTGTTTACACATATTTACCAACTTTTCGAATCCCCTCAAACTGACACCATCAGGATGGGGGGCACGATAGCTGCATTCAACAGTACATCCGAGGATGAGGAATATCACCATCCTCGCTAGGCACGGCGTGCACTTCCGCCACTTGGAGCTCCATAACACAATGCTGCACCACAGGCCCCTGCACAAGAGCACAGAGGGGGACAATAGAGAGAGTGACGTCGCAGGATGCACTACCCTCGTCAGAGGGTCTACAGACCGAAGCTCAGCTTCCTGGACCTCTCTGAGGAGCAGTGCATTATGGAGGCTGAGAATGAGTCGCCAGGTGGTCGCAGACATCTGCAGCCTCCTTCATGCCGAGCTGCTCCGGGCTGGGCCTGGTGGCATCTCATTACCCATCGCAGTTAAAGTGACCACTGCCCACAACTTCTTTGCCTCCGGATCATTCCAGGGTCCTACCGGTGACATTGTTGGGGTCTCTGAGTCGTCTGCACACATGTGCATAAGACAGGTCACCAATGGCTTATTTTGCAGGGCCTCGCAATATGTCAACTTCCCCATGGACGACCTCAGCCAGACGGAGTGGGATTCCACTCTGTGGCTGGCTTCCCACAGGTACAGGGTGTAACCGATTGCACGCGTATATAGGAACATAGGAGCAGGAGTAGGCCATTCAGCCCCTCGTGCCTGCTCCGCCATTTGATAAGGTCATGGCTGATCTGTGATCTAACTCCATATACCTGCCTTTGGCCCATATCCCTTAATATCTTTGGTTGCCAAAAAGCTATCTATCTCAGATTTAAATTTAGCAATTGAGCTAGTATCAATTGCCATTTGCGGAAGAGAGTTCCAAACTTCTACAACCCTTTGTGTGTAGAAATGTTTTCCAATCTTGCTCCTGAAAGGTCTGGCTCTAATTTTTAAACTGTGCCCTCTACTCCTAAAATCCCCAACCAGCGGAAATAGTTTCTCTCTATCCACCCTATCCGTTCCCCTTAATATCTTATAAACTTCGATCAGATCACCCCTTAACCTTCGAAACTCTAGAGAATACAACCCCAATTTGTGTAATGTCTCCTCGTAACTTAACCCTTGAAGTCCGGGTATCATTCTAGTAAACCTACGCTGCACTCCCTCCAAGGCCAATATGTCCTTCCGAAGGTGCGGTGCCTAGAACTGCTCACAGTACTCCAGGTGCGGTCTAACCAGGGTTTTGTATAGCTGCAGCATAACTTCTGCCCCTTTGTACTCTAGTCCTCTAGATATAAAGGCCAGCATTCCATATAGCAATCCAAGCACCTCCACATGAGCCAGGACTGTTCATCAACAGAAAGTGTTATCACTCCATCAACGCTCATCTCGTTTGTGACCACCGCAAAAGATTTCTTCATGTGTGCGCCAGATTCCCTGGCAGCTGCCACGATTTGTTCATTCTGAGGGAATCCAATATCCCGGCCCTCTTTCACGCACCGAACAGCCTTAAGGGCTGGCTCCTCAGGGCAAGGGATACCCCCTGCACACGTGGCTGATGACACCTCTGAGGAACCCCATCAGCAAGCAACAGCGCCGATACAACGACAGCCACATCGCCACCAGATCTATAATTGAACATGCATTAGGGCAGCTGAAGATGCAATTTCAGTGCCTCGATCGTTCTGGGGGAGCACTTCAACACGCACCAGGGAAAGAGTGGGTCACACTATAGTAATGTGTCATGTCCTGCACAACATGACGCAACAGGGAGAGGTACCGGTTGAGGAGGCTCCATGCCCTCATCCACATCTGCCATGAACATTGAGCAGGAGGAGGAGGACGAACGCATGGGCAGAGCAGCGGTTCACCTGGCTGCTCGTGAGGCCATGGAGTCACTCATATGTGAACAGTTCTTGTAAGATCAGAAAGTGAGAAGAGTCCAGTCCTCTCACCACCTGGAAAGACCAGCGCCCCCACCAGCCCCCCCACCTCCTGCATAAAACAGTCCTACAACTACACATAGAACATACACCCACCGTAAAGTGACCCACTAGGTAGCATCAATTGTCGCCGTTCATGATGAAGCACATGAAAGGGCACTATCACAAAAGCCAGTCAAGAATGGGCAAGACGTGGCAGTAGTGGTGAGAATGATAACATTTAATGTGACTTCAACAAAAACCAAATATAAATGGAAAACATGACAGTCTGTCAGATACCCTTGTACATCCCCTTTGTGATCACAAATCCTTAGTCTTTCTCTTCCTACCACTTCTACGTGGTGCATCCCCTGTGGCTGAAGCAGAGGTAGTGGCAGGTTGCTCATGTCCATGGCCAGACTGCTTAGATGCTTTCGGCCTACGCCCTCTGGATTTTGGAACCCGTGAGAGCCTCTCCAAAGACTGCTCCACCTGCACCTGTGCAGGGGCAGACTCGGCCACCTGGAGAGGAGGCAGCATTGTGGGTACTGGTTGAGAGGGGGGCAATGGTTGAGACGTGGGAGCGCTTTGAGTGGTGTCCCCACTTCCATGTCCCCTTTCGCCATCATCCCTCTCCTGGACCAGGCCCATATCACTCTTACCACCCTGCTGGAAAACAGTTTGGAGGATATGTATGATGCCTTGTAAGCCCAGTTGCAAAGTTTCTGTCTGCCTGTTTAAGGCAGCAGAATGTTGTTCCCCGTGAGTCTGAACAGCTGTTGTCAGGGCCTGAATGGACTCATTTGTGAGCCGTGCTTGAAGCTCAACGGGGCTAGCTGCTCTCCATCACAGACATTCCAGCACTTACCAGCGACACTATCTCAGACATTTCAGCAGTTACCTGCGACACAATCTCTGACAGTTGCTCACATCCTTGTGACACTATCTCAGAGATTCCCTCCTGTACCTGTGCCACCATTCCACTAATGCAGGAGTTGGACTCCACCATCCTCTGCGCTATTGTGGAGAGTGTGCGTGGCACCTGTTCCAGTACCTCGCAAGTATGCTGCTGTCCATTGATCATTCTCCTTTTAAAGGATGGCCTGCGGAGTTCAGCATCTGCGTCCAGCTGTGCAGAGCCTGGAGAGGAGTGCGCCCACCGACGCGGACTCTCCACAGCTACCCCTGCCACCAGTGTCTGCTCCTGCTTACTTGTATGTGGTGACTCACCAGGTGCCAACCCAACTAACTGACTATTAAGACCCACCGAGGTGTGAGTATCTGCGCAGGTGGATGGCTCGCTATGATGTGACGGTGCACCCTCAAATGCCGGGAGCTCCTCTGAGGAATTGCCCTCTTTCGTCACTGCGATCATTGAAGGGCCTGTAAGAGAACAGAAGGCAATATTAAGCATCATTACAGATGTGTCATGTTGCGATGAGCATACTGAGGTGTTCAACATGCCAAGCATTCTTAACATCAATTCATGTTGTGTGTGATGAATGTTAAAGTTGTGTCACCAGACGTTTGTGGGATGCCAGTCTCGGCGACCCCGATGGACAGGCACACGAGAGTGCGGCTGATTTCTAGGGCCTTCTCCTCCGCCCCTGTAAGGATCACTATTTGTTGTGGCCTCACTCCAGTCCTTGCCCTCTCACGTGCATTTTGCACTCACTTCTCCTAGAAGGGGAGAAAGTACAGACGTGTGAGTAGACAAAGTCAACATGGGTTTATGAAAGGGAAATCATGTTTGACAAACCTATTGGAGTTTTTTGAGGATGTAACTGGTAGAATAGATAAGGGAGAACCAGTGGATGTGGTTTATTTGGATTTTCAGAAGGCCTTTGATAAAATCCCACATAAGAGGTTAGTGTGCAAAATTAAAGCACATGGGATTGGTGGTAATATACTGGCATGGACTGAAAATTGGTTTACAGACAGGAAACAGAGAGTAGGAATAAATGGGTCTTTTTCAGGATGGCAGGCAGTAACTAGTGGGGTACCACAGGGATCAGTGCTTGGGCCCCAGCTATTCACAATATATATCAATGATTTGGATGAGGGAACCAAATGTAATATTTCCAAGTTTGCTGATGACACAAAACTAGGTGGGATCGTGAGATGTGAGGAGGATGCAAAGAGGCTTCAAGGCGATTTAGACAAGTTGAGTGAGTGGGCAAATACATGGCAGATGCAGTATAACATGGATAAATGTGAAGTTATCCACTTCGGAAGGAAAAACAGAAAGGCAGAGTATTGTTTAAATGGTGATAGATTGGGAAATGTTGATGTACAAAGGGACCTGGGTGTCCTTGTACACCAGTCACTGAAAGTAAACATGCAGGTGCAGCAAGCAGTTAGGAAGGCAAATGGTATGTTGGCCTTCATTGCAAGAGGATTTGAGTACAGGAGCAAGGATGTCTTACTGCAGTTATACAGGGTCTTGGTGAGACCACATCTGGAGTATTGTGTGCAGTTTTGGTCTCCTTACCTAAGAAAGGATATACTTGGCATAGAGGGAGAGCAGCGAAGGTTCACCAGACTGACTCCTGGGATGGCAGGACTGTTGTATGAGGAGAGATTGGGTCGACTCGGTCTGTATTCACTCGAGTTTAGAAGAAAGAGAGGTGATCTTATTGAAACATGTAAAATTCTGACAGGGCTAGACAGACTGGATGCAGGGAGGAGGTTTCCCCTGGCTGGGGGTCCAGAACGAGGGGTCACAGTTTCAGGATACGGGGTAGGACATTTAGGACTGAGATGAGGAGAAATTTCTTCACTCAGAGGGTGGTGAACCTGTGGAATTCTCCTCCACAGAACCTTGTGGAGGCCAACTCACTGAATATATTTAAGATGGAGCTAGATAGATTTCTAGACACAAAAGGCATCAAGGGGTATGGGGAGAGAGCAGGAATATAGTATTGAGATAGAGGATCAGCCATGATCATATTGAATGGCGGAGCAGGCTCGAATGGCCTACTCCTGCTTCTATTTTCTATGTTTCTATGATGTGGTAGTGGTGGGGTCACAAATGGGGAGGTGAGGAAGTGAAGGTAAGTTGAGGATGAGCCTTAAATGGGTGTGAGGAGTGATGTGATGGAGTAGTCTTGGCAGTGCAGAATGAGTTGGGTTGAGGGGGGGATGGTGATGTGCATCATAGAATGCAGGAGAATCAGTAAGTGTACCTCACTTTTGCTGACCTAGTTAGGTCATTGAAACGCTTCCTACACTGGACCCAAGTGTGGGATATGTTGCTCCTCCTGATGACCTCCTCTGCCACCTCGAGCCAGGCCTTCTTGGCGGCAGAGGCAGGGCACTTCCTCCTGTCAGCCGGGTAAAATAGTTCCCTCCTCCTCCTCACCCCGGCCAGTAGCACTTGAAGTGAGGCATCGCTGAATCTTGGAGCAGCCTTGCCCCTGTGCTGCTTCATTGGGTCTTCTTGCTCTTTGCTCCAGCAAAATCTATTGGAGCAATGACCCTTTGAATCCAGACGCTCCAGCTGATAGCCTGTCATACAGGTGCGCAGTCCGCCCACTGCGCAGCTTTCAGACGGCAAACCCGGAAACAAGATTAATGGCCACCAATTAAGTCGTTAGTCGGGTTTACTGTGCGCCCATTGACCCCCCCTCCCCCGTTGCCATCCCGCTACCCTTTTAAAATCGAGCCCATTGTCTTCCAGATCCTTCCACCAGAGTACACTGAACTGACTAGCCTGACTATCATCTTCAGAGCTTCCTCTATAAGTGGACAAGGAACTTTGTTCCCTTGTAATCATATGCATGATAGTACTTTATCAAACCCCTAACATATGCAATTAGGTCTGGTGTTTCTTTAGCTGCTTACGTGAATATAATTATTTTTTAAAATTGCTTTACACTTCAGTCCACCTTCCCAATTTCCTCTCTATCTCATTCATTACAGAAATTTTCACAATAACGGCACAGTACCTATTGTGAGCTGCAAATCAGAATGCTGAAATATCAATGTCACCGTCTGTGCTTTCAGGTTCTTCAGCGGCTTTTGGACCACTGTAGAAGAAACCAGGACAAAATCTTGCTCTTCTCCCTCTCTACCAAGGTGCGTAACCATGTTCAAATATGGTTTGCCGACGAATGAAGCAAAAACATTTTGTATGAGTGTACAGAAAAAACCTGAGATACTCTGGTTGGGATTCATATACAAGCTAACCATTTGTGAGTCACCTTGCACTTTTGGCAGGAAGAAGTTTTAAAATACTTGTTTAATGGGATCTCCCCCTCGCACTGACTGAAAACCCTTTTAATTCCACAATTACAGGGAGGATGCACAACAGGGATGGTGATTTATGAAAAATAAACCATGGAGTGGTTGTGCGAGTTACATCTGGAGTGGTTTATTTTTTCATAAACTCCCAACGTCTAGAATCTACATTCTGCCAATTATGGCATTGTTATCAAAATTCTGTAAATTTTTAAAAGCTTTTTGAGGTTAATTACTATTTTAGTGACCTGCTGAATGCTAAGACAGATATAGTGCTGAGGAGTGTTATCGGGCCGTACTGATTTTTAAAAAATGGCTGTTGCCCAGTCTTAGAAAATATAGACAACTACTTGCAGTATCCTTTGGGGTACTTTTAACCCCTACGGATGGGTGGGCTGGGGGTGGGTTGGTAGTAAAAATTGTTGAAATCTTCAGCGTGACCGCATCCCGGCTCCAACGCGCCCACGTCCAGGTTTAACCCAGGCGCATTAGGATGCGTCTCGTCCCCACTTAAAGCCGGCAGGCCGATACTTAAAGGGGCAATGTACCTCACTGTGATAGTTGAGGCACTTAATTTTTTGTGTATTAGAAATGTAAAACAAATGTAACCTTACCTGTTCGGGTTTCCCATCGCTTCTGACTCAGTTCAGATGAAAGTGGGCGAGAAGGGCTGGATCCATGAGATGAGTGCCTTTATTGAATTGC